>NC_139596.1:10396556-10906556 GCF_946808225.1 Silurus aristotelis
CAGGCAAATCATTTCTTTATAAAAATCTATTAGATCTTTTTTTTTTTGTACCAGCTGATCATGCATCAACAAATGTACATTTTTAGATAGTAATAGGGCTAATTTCTCAATGTAGTGTGTGTTTTTTTAATCATTGCTCATGCTGCTTCATCCTCCGACAACAGAACCCTGTAATTACACCTTGATGTCAATGATACCTACCAATTTTCAGATTCTTTCAATTAGTACGGGGAGTTATAGGCACACATCATGCACACATTGCATTGCTGATGATCAGAACTCTAATATGAATTGCTCACTTCAGTTCAGTTTACTATATAGCAAGCAAATGCTCTACTTCCCCACACCTGGCTGAAGTTCAGACAGAACATAGAATAGAATAGCCTTTATTTGTCACATATACATGACAGCACAGCAAAATCTGTTCTTCTCATATTCCAGCTTGCTCAGAAGCTGGGTTCCAGAGTGCAGGGTCGGCCATGATACGGCCCCTCTGGAGCACAGAGGGTTAAGGGCCTTGCTCAAGGGCCCAAGAGTGGCAGATTGGCAATACTGGGGCTTAAACCCCGTTAAATGAGAATGAATCCACAATTTGGATACAATTTAGCCTTAAACAACTATTAATCGACATATCTTAAATTTTTTTTTATGTAAAATCAATTGTTTTATATAATGCATAGTGTAGTTGAACATGACTTGTGGAATATTTTATGTAGGTGTTTTGTTATAACCTGTAATTGAGAACTCATGAAGCATGAGCATTGGATAAATTGATTTACTATTAAAAATAAGCTCTGTTTTCAAGGAAACAGAGTTATAGGAAAATGTTTTATGACTGCTGTAGATTATACTGAAACACACATGTAGGTTTGGGTGAAAGACACTTTAGTCAAGTCAAGTCAAGTTTATTTCTATAGCGCTTTTCACAACAGACATTGTTTTAAAGCAGCTTTACAGAATTTAACAGTTAAGGTGAACGATGTGTATTAATCCCTGATGAGCAGCCATGGTGACTGTGGCAAGGAAAAACTCCCTTAGATGTTATGAGGAAGAAACCTTGAGAGGAACCCGAGTCAAAAGGGGAACCCATCCTCATTTGGGTAAAATCAAGAGTGTGATTCTAGTCTTTAAACAATACAGAACACTAAAGAGAGAACTAACATGAGCACTGGAGTGTAAGATTGTGAGTATGTCCTTTCTACAGTCTTCTACAGTCACCTGTATATTTAGACTTTACCTGAGTTGATAATATCATTGAACTTTACATACATACAATATTTATAAATACTATGTCAGTGGGATACAAATGGCACCACAGAGCTTTGCTCAATAGCCTTTAATGTAGTGTCTGTTAGTCTGAGCTTTACCTCATGGAAACCAGGGTCCCTTTGGGAATGTCACTTCACTCTCAGTTGGATTCCTCTGCAGATTAAAAGTGACCTTGGATTTTTAAGACTTTGGTCTCAGATGATCTCTACCATAAACATCTATTGAAAATAGTTATAACATCATGTTTAGACAACAAGATTTTCTGCTTGTATACATCCTGCACAAAGAGAAACACAAATAAACAGCTTTTGCTTTTTGGTGGTCACCCAATGTGTTTCTTGTAAGTGATTTCATGGTGGAATGCTAATGAGTAATAGCAAGAGTTTGAGATAAAATGTGAGTCTTACTGCATTAACCCAGATCCAGACTCAACAATGACTAAGCTTTCATGCAGAATAGCATAGTCTTATTTGGGCATCTGATATCTGCCAACTTGTTTTTTTTCAAGAGCAAAAGGAAAGAGGAAAAATGCAGTACCATCGGCTTGTAACCTCACTAAATGGTTATGGTAGTTGTGGAATTTGTGGCGGTGATTATAATTTGCTTTAATAATGTTGATAATTAAACTAGTTGCTAAATCCACAGTGACCAAAAATGGAATGGAAAAATTGAAGTATTTTAGGCTATTTATAAATCTGTCAAAAAATTTCATTCATAATGGTCCATAAAAAAAGACTTCATGAATAAACCAGGTCCAGTATTAGCAATGAAACATCTTTGCATTGCCAGTAGTTTATGTGTGTGAAATTGTTAATTGGATGTGGGAGGTGTTGTTGAGTCTGTTAGTAATAAAGACCTCAATACTTTCAATCTAAAAAAAAAAAATGAACCTTTCTGCATATCCTGCTGCCAAACATTGGTTAATGAAAAATAGAAAACCGATGAGGGTTACTTCCAATAAAAACCCTATTCACATTGTGACTACATCGCATTTAATTCTGGGGAGCAAAATGGATCTTTAGACTTATTACGAGAATCTTGCTGTCATGCAGCCTGAAGAAAGTACAGTATATTAAGTGCAGTATGAAAGTGGACAATTATAAGATTCTAAAAATTTTTGACTAGTAAATGATGCTCAGCCAGATGTGTCAGTGTACCACATGATAGTATCAATCCAAGTTTGAATTCTGAAATTTAGTATTTGCTGAACGTCTGTACATGTATCTGTTTTGTGTCATTTTCTGTTGGTTCTCTGGTTTCCTCTTAATTCCCCCTTCCTTAATTAGATCCCCTTATCCCACAACCATGTATGTAAAAAAGTTGTTTGCACGGTGCCCTGTGATCGACTGGTGCTCCAGGCAGTGTGTGTTCTTGATATAAGCTCTGGATTCACCTTTACTCTGAACAGGATAAAGCAGATACTGTGGATGAATGAATAAATGATGGAAAGCATTGCTGGTAGACAGTCTAAAATAAAAAATCATTCAGTCCCATGGAACACAAGCATGTGAAATTGTGGTAAGAAAATCATAGAAAGTCATGCTTCTTTATTCATCAGCCTTTAGAGTGTGGATTAGGAAAGCTTGGAAGAGGCACAGAAGAACGTATATATTTGTATATTTTAACATTTGACTCTTAGCATGTTTCAGTAGAATGTGAGACAAGGGGCATCCTTCATTTTGTAATTAAAGTTGCTTCACTTTGAGCAAAGTCAGACGTTCATGCAGGAGTTCACTTTCCCTTATTTTCAACTAAATTGAAACAAGCTACACAATAGTGAAGAAATACGTTTTATGGGCTTTTAAGCCTGCTAGAGACATAACCGTTTTTTGCCATGTTTATGCAACAAACGTCTTAAAGCACATCTCCAGTTACACAAATACATCTGAAAACTCTCAGAGTTTATTGCTTTAATGTAACCATTTACTTATTTGTTTAGATATGTTGCATATACATTATGGCTTTGAGTGCTTGCAGTTGTGTTGTACTAATATTGTTTTCAACATCATTTTCCAGCTATACAGTCTGTTTTATATATACAGTATATGTATCTTCTCACTTACGCTCACTCATGCCCATTGTAAAATACGTGCCTGTTGTAGTCTTCTACTGTTGTAGCCCATTCTCCATTGGTTTGCTTTGATGTGTTTATTATTAGACTAATTTCTAACCAGTACAACTGTAAAAAATTGTTGTTGCTGCATTTTTTGTATTTTCAATAAATAATACATTCTGAGTTCTCGTATCAAAATGTTTTTTTCCGATACTTATGAGATGATGGGATTTAAAAAAAAAACATTTTGTGTAAACTCCAGAAAAGGTTAATAGTAAAAATACCGGGAGATCAGCGGTTTCTGAAAGACTTAAATCACCCTTTCTGGCATTAACAACCATGCCACCCTATTGTGATATTTGATGTGAACATAAACTGAAGCTCTTTAACCGTATGTGAATAATTTTATGTTTTGTGCTCTTTCATGGTTGATTGGACAATTGCATGAATGAGCAGATGAGCAGGTGTTCCTATTAGAGTAACCAGTTGGAGTGTGTTCAGTATATTGCTAATTCTGTCAGAATAAGTGGATAATGCACTCATTATAATTGCCATTCATATGTAATTATTATGTCCACTTATGTGCAGGCAAGAGAAAGAGAAGATTTTGTGCCTAAAATTCTCAAAAGGCTACGCCAAGATGCAGCTCACTCAGTGATGTGACGTTTGGGCTACAGTACAACTCAAACAAAAAGCATTAAAAACATGGCTTATTTTCACTGGCTTAATTTAAACGCAAGCTCGACAAGGCTGATAAACTATAGCATTTATCAGTCTCGTTTCATAACTCTTCGAAGGAAGTACTGTATTGATGTTATGAGAAAAAAATCCTGAAAATATGCATTAGTAGCTTCACTTGACATCATTACAAATGATTTTCATTAGAACCTCACTAAAGAAAGCTGTCAGTCATGACAAATGGCATTTTGGTTTATCTACATTCATGCCAGATATTTGAAGTCTTAAAAGCGAAAGCTTATTTTGACTACCGCGTCATAAGTCAACCATCTGAGACGAAAAAGATTTGGAGCATGGAGTACCCAACAGTTACCGTCATTTATTTTGTATCTCTCTCTTTTTAAAACAAACTTTCCCTTCATGTAGAAAATTATGTTTGGCAAGCCAACCGCGTTGTGTGCCAACATAGTCAATAGTCTTCTAATCCATCAATGTGCAAGCGTCTCTATATACAAATTTTACAACCCCATAGAGTTTTTTTTTACCACTATTTCAATAAAATATTTCTTTACACTGAAAATTAATGTCGAGTTCCTCTATAGGTTATTAAGTCTCCTTTGTTCCATTGTGTACATTACTGCATTATTAATGCATAGCTGCAAATGTTTTTGAACTGGAGTATATTGAATTATATTGCATCATCTGGGCATTATATTAGATTACTTCTAGAGACAAAACAAAAAGTTAATTAGGAAAAGTACTAAACAAATATTCTATGGTATAAGTTCAACCAAAGATTCCCCATATTTAGCCCATGATGGATATCTTGGATATCTTCTTTAAATTTCTGTAAATTTAAAGTATAAAGTATTCAATTAATTATTGTTGAGATGTTTCTACACCTTGACTGGACCTTGACCTTGACTTTCTACACCTTGACTGTGGAAAAGCACAGTGGCCTCCATAATTCTCAAATGGTAGAGCTGGTCATCTGGCCAAACTAAGCAATCAGGGAGAAGGGCCATAGAAAGAGAGGTGACCGAGAACATTATAGTTTTTGTGTGGAGAAAGTACAAAGTGCGAGAAGGACAGCCATCACTGCAGCCATCCACCGATCTGAACTTTATGGCAGAGTGGCTAGATGCAAGACTCTCCTTAGTACAAAGCAAAGCACAGGAAAGCCCTTTTGTAGTTTGCATAAAAGCACCTGAAAAACTGTCAGACTGTAAAGTATACAGTATGTCTCAAGGAAACCAGGCACCATCCCAAAAGTGAACATGATGGTGGCGGCATCATGTTATGGGAGTATTTTTCAGAAATAGGGACTGGGAGACTCATCAGGGTTGAAGGAAAGCTGAATGAAGAAACATACAGAGATATCCTCAATATAAACCTGTTCAAGCACACAATCAAGACAACACAGGAGTGATTAAGAGACTACAATTTGAATGTCCTAGAGTGGCCCGGGCTAAAGCCTTGAATTACCTATTGAACATTGCTAAAGAGACCTGAGAGTGGCTGTCCACCTATCCAACCTGACTGAACTTGAGAGGATTCGCGGAGAAGAATGCCAGGAAATCCCCCAATCCAGGTGTGCACAGCTTGTTGCATCATACCCAAAAAAACTTGACGCTGCAATTACTGCAATTAAAGGAGATTAAAAAATATACTGGGTAAAGAGTCTGAATACTTATGTAAAGGTGATTTTTAAGTTTTTCTTTTTATAAATTTTACAGACATATCTAGAGTACTAAGTATAGACTAAGAAGAATAAATCATTTGAATGATTGTAGTATCAGGCTGCAACCTAACAAAATTGAAAAAAGTGAAGAGGGTCTGAATACTTTCTGAATGCACTGTACATTTTACACTTAAATTTACTTGTACTGTTTCCTTACTCTGTTTTCTTTAATATTTAACTATAATCTTTGAAGAAAAAAAAAATGCCAGTACTAGGACTGTTAGGATTTTTTTCAACTCTTCCCCGTCATGGTAGAAAACTAGAATTGGCCTCACTCTCTCTTTTTCTTGTCAACCCCCCCACCCCTCAAGAAGCTACAGGAGGAAGTAGCTACATCTGTGACTTGTTAGTGTTGCACTCTTGACGCAATTATTAACAACCTCCAAATCTGTTAGCTCAAGCACAGTCCAGCTCAGCAGGACCCAAACGCAATACATCCTTCATCAGATGCCCAGGCATCACATTCACCACGTCAGCTTCTCTGCTGGAGAGCTACCACCTCAGAGTTTAGTTAATCTCCCTCTTTAACTTCTACTACTACCAAATGTTAGAATTTCAGAAAGATCAGTGTTATTGTTAGGACGTCAGGAACGAACATTTAGGGATGTTCTATATGCTACAACAATACTTTTTAGTCCTTTTCTAAGTGTTCACATAATGCAGTTATTGTTAAATAATTTAAATAAGCAAGTAAGTGATTTGGATTAATAAAATAGAATGAATTTTTTGAATAAAATAGAATATAAACTTGAAATACATGATTTGAGTCTGAAGTTTAGATGCCAGGCTCAGCTGAGTGTGTTGATTTTAGTGGTGGGTGAAGTACATCATTCCTGTACTTAAGCAAACATGTACTTTAATGCTTAAGAAAAGTAAATGTACTGATCTAGGATAAGTATATTTTAATCATTATGCAATTCAGTGTTCCTTTCTCCTGCTCTTTTTAAAGGGAAAGTGTTACAGAGACACAGTGAGAGTACCCTTACTCCACACTCCTACAAGAACCGCAGGGTTATGGATGTGGTCTCATGACAGTTTATCATTTAACACAATGTATGTATTAATTTCAAAGTAGTAAAAAAATTTATGTAGTGGAGAAAAAAGTAAAATGTTATGCATTCTAATGAAAACAAAATACAAAGTTAAAATCCCCCCCCCAAAAAAAATAAATACTCTGCTAAATTCCAAATACTTGAAAAATATACTTAAGCACAGAAATGAAGTAAAATACTTACACTATTGTTGCTTTACACTAACACAGCCTTCATACAACACAGATTATCTTTACTACATAGCATTGTAGTATTTTCTTTTCTCACCAACCATTAAATAGCCTATTAGTTGGTAAGCTGTTTTTATTATTAATTGGTTTATGTAGCATGTCAAATTGTAGTTTTCACATTTTTTTAGTTGCTGGAGATGTGAATGAATGTGTAAATGTGTGTATGCTCTTTGAGTTTCTCATTTTCTATCCATTGTGTATTACAACTTGGTGTAATCTTGGATAGGCTCTGGATCTACAGACACTAACCAGAATAAAGTGATTAACGAAGGTTTTCCAATCAACTAGCATTTTTTAGCTGCCTCTTAGGTGTAACTAAAGTCTGCAGTGTTCCCTATTCTAGAGCATCAGTACTACTATATTCTGCTGTGTTTTCTCTGTCTAATTAAACCCATTTACACTTACTAATGATTTGCTTTTGGCATGTCAAAAAATAAGACCAGACTTGAGAAACAACAATATGGTTACATATATTTTCAGAACGTATTGTTCCATTATCACATTCATAAACTATACATTTATTCTACTTCAGTTTTTCTTCCGGTTCGATCAATCATACTTGCAAATACTTGAATTGTAATGTTAATTTAAGACATATCAAAGTTTGGGAAATAATTAAAGCGCTATTCCAGACATTATCACTGATTAAAATAGTCACAACAGAGCTTCGGGGGAAATTAATTCTGCAAATATCATGAATAAAAATATGTGCCTCACATTAATGTTTAGTTTGAGTGTCTTAAACTAAGATGGCATAATCAAATAGAACCAGTCATGATACTTGGTTCAGAACCAGCACAGTGAGCCTTAAGACGTTTCCTACCATGTTGATTAGTTGCAGGCGTGAGTACTGCAATAAACGTGAGGCACGGCACACACGTAACCAGCCGTATGTGAAAATGACCTCATGGCCTGACCTTTGCTTCCCTGCTTTACGTCCTCATAGGAAATGAGAGCAGGAGGTTTATTTATCCCAGATCGAGAGGGAGAGAGAAAGAGAGACGGGGGTCCCCTTCCATAGGTCTCCTCTTTCGTAAAGTGGAAAATAACTCTTTCTTTTCCGTAGCTGTCATTTGTTTGCTGAGATTAGTTGGAAGCAAAATTGGCTTCTCAACAGTTGCAACCATTTTACCTCCTGGATTAGCTACATCAAGCTCTGTAATTACTCCGGCAAGATGTATAAGTGACCTCTGGCATATTGAAGACATTTTGGGCAGAGTGGTGTGTAATCTGATACCTAAATCACATCTTGATTTATTTATTTATTTTCGTTCATAATGATTTTATTATGCTTGTAAGGGCACATGCAATGATTTTGTTCGAATTGCAGAAAAAACATCAGTGTTTGTTGCTTTAAATGATAATTCTAGCATAAATAGGAAATAGTTTAAACAAAGAACCTCTCTTTAGATTATTGTATACCACCAACCAATACCATATGTGAAAGCTGTTTGATTTACTTTTAGTAATTTAGCAAATTGGTTTCTTCAAACTGACATATAAGCATGGATTACAATTCCAACTTATAGCAGCTGAATTAGCGAATAAATAAATCCTATTGCCATGCAAGTTTATTAACACAAAAACCAAAAAGGACAGCATTAAAGTATTGGTTGCATGAGGAACAGAGAGTAAGTATAGTAAGATAACTAGAATCAGAACGTTTTGGCGTTAACACTTAAGTTTATCTTAGTGTCCCAATGTTCTAGAAGAGCTGTATAATCAGATGTTTCCTACAAGTATCTGAATCTGAAGAGAAAATAAAACCAAGCAGTTTATCTTGCAAATGGGAAAACCAAATCCTATTTTTAGGTTTAGTGCCATTCTTTGGTATAAACAGTTGTCACTCATTTACATCCTTTGCGATCAGCATGATTATATAAAGAGGTGTATATTACTCTGTATTGAACATGAGGTAAGCTTTTTAAGGGAGCAGTAATAATGAATTAGTTTTACCAGAACATGCATTTTAAACCACTAACATATATGTACCATTAATGCCTGAAAGCAGATAAGATTGTCGTCTTTACCAATTTTTTCACCACTGAAGTTCATTTGTGAGTGCAGAAAAATATTTGGATATTGGATATTGTTAAATGAGGCTTTCAGAATCAGTTTAGTAAAATAAGTCCAAATTTGCTCTGTTTATATGTTAATGTCTTAATTTGATGAACTGCAGTAGGGTTTTTACAATATCTTGTTTGCCAACTAAATATCTTTTGATTAGTTTCCTGCAAAGAACAATCATAAGGTAAAGCAGTTAAACTTGCCATGACTGACCGAATGCATGTTGTATCTCAAGAGAAAAGCATTTATATGGAAAGCTGTTTAAAGACTTATTGCATCAACATTACCACTTTTATGCCATGTCACAATTTATGTTTATATCAAATTTCCATCAGCTCCTCTTGCTGTTCCCATAAACCAAAGGTGCAGGAGTTCCACTCCCTGGTGCTGCAACCGCAGTTTAACCCCTGCTCATACGCATGCTAGTATGATTGTTTTCTTTTCTTGAAATCTAGGTTATTCAGGACATTTGACTTTCCAAAATAATATATATTTTATTCCAGGCATTATAACTGTCTTAAGTGACAGACTATCATACAGCAGTCCTGAAGTGTCTGTTGCTACACAGTTGTGTCACGAAGTACAAGTACATGGCCACATTGGAGAAAACTCAATATGAGCTCTACACTGACATTAACTGAAATCATGTGCATTTTTTTCTTTTCAAATAAGAATAATTACAACCTAGCTTTTCCTTCAGAATACCATTACCAGTCCACACTAAACCAAAACAAAGAAGATATATTTATTCAAACTTCAAACTGATAATCTGGAACTGAAATACCCATTTAACCTCTCCTGCAGCCTAATCTCAATGTAGTTAAAGCTTAATCATGATGGGGACCCCTATGGATTGGTTGCATTATATTGATGAGATCTTCTAAGCATTTTGGCTGCTAAAGACCATTATAATCAAATCTTACGGATCTCTTGCAACCTAGAGAAAAGGATCATCATCAAAATGACATTCTTTTACATGTCTATCTGTACAGCCAAAAATCTAGCTGTGCTTTAATCTCTAAACATTTCAGATGACCCCTAACCTTGAAAGTGCTTTGAAGCTCTTTGAGTTTTATTTTTTTTCCTCATTCAAAGCTGGTGATTGCTGAGTCAGGAAGTAAGCAGTGTGAGCGAGTGCTCAGGCTGTGTGGGAAGGCTTGTTACCTGTTCCTCTGGCCTGGAGCCATGGCTGCAGCAGAGCATCCTTAGACTATATGGTCATGCTTCAAAGAGAGCATGCAGAGCTCCTCTCCAAAGACCCAGAAGTTTCTCTCGTTAACTTTTATGTAAGCCACTAGTTTTGTGAGAAAGGTGGGTCACTCTATAATGCAAACTTCTGAAGACACACTATAAAGGATCTGTTTGTTTGCACTTCATAAAACCATATTTTGCAACAGTTACATTTTAAGTATTTGGAAATTGTGTGAAAGTTCGAACTTGTCACAGTGAATTGTATTGTGTTACAATAATTGGGTAAATATGAGGTCTTCGAGCTCGCATTAAAATCTGAACAAAACAAAGTCGGGAATTGAACATGCAGAACTGGGTGGGACTTTGAAGATATGGTTCAGTGGATCAGGGCTTTAATAAACCTAAAAGCTATGATTTGGTTGTACACATGAGCTAGCTCAGAGGACAAGGGTACTGAATACTAGTGTGTAACTATGCAAAACTCAGTTTTTCCTTCAATTGTAAAACTGGGTATGGACTGCAGTATACTGTTTCAAAGGTCTTTTTATGTCCCTGTGGTGCTTTTAGATAGAAGCTAGCAATATTTTGTTCATGTAGTTCATGAGTTTGGGGCCCTTCAAACAAGCTTTTGAAATGTCCCTAGTGCTGTAAGTGTTCCTTTTATTGCACAACAACTGCACAAGATCAAATTGATCAGCTCACATATGCTTTGAATACAAAATCTTCTTTGTAGTTCTTTAACTAAAGAGAAGAGTTACCTTGTGAGGTTTTGCCTGTATTTTTAATGAGGAGGTGAGAAAGAGCCACTCGTTTTTTACTTGCAGTGAGAAAGTGGCCACAAGTGACCTCTGGGTCAAAGGGGCACCTCTGTACAACTAATCAGAGCTGTTTATAATACCCCCAAGGTAGGGTTCAATAAGTCACGTTTCTCACAAGGAGAAATGTTTTATTATGCAAACTAAATCTGTAAGAAATTGTGTTGTTTTGTCCAGATACCATATATAACCAGAATTATTTGAACATCACCCCTATATGTAGACCTTCCTGAAAGTTGGACGTGCACAGTTGTCTATTTCTATATTTTATATATATATTCTTTATATATATACTTTATATATTTTAACATTAAGATTTTTTTTTACTGGAACTAAGGGGGCCCAATCTGTTGCAGCATGGCATGGTAGCACTGTGCACAAATTGAGGTCATGAAGACATGGTTTGCCAAGGCTGTAGTGGAAAAACTTGAATGTCCTGGACACAGCCCTGCCCTAAACCCATCTAATACTAATAGAAATTATACAAAAAATAAAAATTTTTAATTATACAAATAATATATATATTTTTTGTTTACTTCTCATCTATTCATTAATGCTGTGTTTTGGGAGATATGAAGTACTTTTGTACCTATTTACCACACAATTCCTCAACTACACCATAAGCTTGCATATGAAATATTAATTTTTTATGAAAAAATCACTTAAATGATGATCTAAATTTCTGATTTATGCTGGATTTATAGATTTTTTTTTGACAAATGAAGAAAAAATATTGATTTTTTTTCACATTTCCCATTCATTTCAATGTGGGGTCATATTGACCCCGAAGACCAGAAGTGTAAAAAACTTTTTTACATACCTTCAGAACAACCGAATCAAGCCCAGTTTTTTTGTGTGTGTATAGATAGATTATGTAGGAAAAGTCACAAAATATTATTCCACTCAGATGAAGGGAACCCTTTTTTTTAATCAAGGAAAAGTCGATTGGGGTCATATAGACCCCAAGGACCGATTAAAGGTTAAGGTTGAATGGGCATGAATCACCATAGATATTCTCCAAAATCTACTGGAAATACTTTTCAGAATAGTGGAGACTGTTAGTTGTTTGGTCATGCATGAAGTATCTGTAATTCTGACAAGACTGATACCCACAGCATTTGGCCAAGGGATTTGTTCTCCTCTACATTTCATTTTTTCATTCTTCGCTATAGCCAGATGCTTCCATTTTGTGCCCCCTCAAACTCCTTCAGTGCTGGGTGGAAATTTCACCTTTATTGGGTAGGTAATTAAACACTATCCTGGCAAATTCCAAGAATCATTTCTGCTGCACTTTAATTGTGTTACTTTACGGCCATGCAGCTTCCACATTGTAACTCTACATGCAAAAACACTTACAGGAAGACTAGCATTGTTCCCTTAAAATTACAAAATGTTATCAATATCAAGTATGGACACTGTTTATCAAAAGGGCATTAAATATTCATTGTGTCCTGTTGCACAGAAGGCAGTATTTTACTTGTTTCCCCTTCAATATCCACACAAGTCTGTGAGCACTGCACAAGTACAGCTTTGTGTAGAAGTGTGCTCTATGCTGGTGAAGCTGTGACCCAAACACAGGGTGGTGGATTTTTGGGGTGGTCTTCTTTTTTTTGATGTAATGAAGCTGCCAGTAATGCCAGATACTTTATTACTCAAAAAAGGACTAGGTATTAAAGTTCCAAAGTGCATTAATATACTACATGTTACAAAAAATTGCTTTGTAGAGGTAAATCACTATTAGAAAAAATATGGCATGTGGTGATTCTAAGACAAGTTTTAAAACTTTCCAAAATACAGACATTCTTTCAGAGAGTGTTTTATGCAAGAACAATGTTTGCCAAGCAAATAATTTAGCTGGATGGACAGTGAGGTGAGCTGGTCCAGGGTTATTGAGTTGTCCAATAAGCATATAGCCAAATAGCTGCTTTTCTCAAAAGCCATGATGAAATATTGGAATAATACTATATAAACATCCATTTAACCAATGCCAAAAAACAAGTGTGAGAAACTAGGGAGCATATTCCACTGTTGTATGTTGACCTAGGTAAAAGTAACTAACACAAGGTTATTTAACATAGCTCAAAATACAGGTCAATTGCTAACAGGGCCATGCCTTTGAAAGGCTGGTTACCTTGGTATTGGAATTCCTTGTAAGCAATAAAACCTAAATGGGAACTTTAGACTTTTCTATCGTGAAAATGGAAAGGTTAATGAGCACTTCAGCAAAAGTCCTCTACATTTTGTACCACTGGTGCTCGATTTCTTGGGCATGGCCTTCTTTGGAAAGATTGTGCTCCATTTCCCCTGGGATTCATCATGGTCTGAAATATTGTGATATTGTTGACTGTGGTGGCAAGTTCCTGTTGTTTTTGCTGTTCATGTTATGCAAGAGTTCTTGCCAGTTAATCACTCTTGTTTGTTTTGTTGCCTCTCTGTCTCTCTACATCATCTATTTTATGGTGACAAAGCCCCTGGTAACACAACACACACTGGAAACCCAATATGCATTCAAGAGAAACAATGGAAAGCTTTTGCTAGAAAAAAAACCTTACATTTGTGGTGACTTTTGTTGAAGGTTGGGCATTCTAAATAGTCTGTGATAAACACATCAGATTTAAAGATTGAAAGTAAGCAGAGCAGATCTGTGACCATTTGCAACAGACCTGATAAGTTCTATTCTACTTTCAGATTTGAATTTATGAAAGGGCAGGAAACGGATGTGCTCAAATATGGTGTCCTGACAGGTGACTCAACTGTCTGGAAGTCAGTAGCTCCTCATTTATCTTGTGAGCACATACACTCTGTATGAGGAAAAGGGGGTTATCAAGTGGACCACATGCTTGACATTCTGCTTAGATAGTGTCTCAGGTTGGCACTTTAGATTTCTTTTGAAGGAGAAGCTAAAGTGTTTCTAAAGCAATTAGTTATAAACTCAGTTTTTAATTACAATAGCAATGGCCATCTTTCCATTCTTTACCAATATCATATTCATAATTATTAATTGATCCTTAGCAACACGTGTGCTATTTTTAAATGTCCCCAAATCCATTCATATTAGACAATTACTTTCTTCTTTTTTTTTTAAGGAAGCTAGAAAAAAAGCTGTAAATCAACATTTCCATGACAAAAGAAAAAAAACATTCCTCACCCACAGTAAAAGCACATTTACCATGACTAATGTCGGACCCTAAATTGTAGAGACTGGTGGCATTTTAAAGGATAACCCACTGAATCCTCCATTGTGTAGTGACTTTTTGATGGCATGGATTACGCCCATTTGTTCTAGAGGTAAATTCCACTGCAAATTAATTCAAAATAATTAAAACTTGGATGATTTATAAAAATGTCACCTCAGTGACACATTTCATGTTGTTTGTTCTTAATTTGTCACCTGTCTTTAGTTTCTCAGTCTTTAGTATCTTCCAGTGCCTTTTAAGAATAAACCAGAATAGCTTAGAGGGAAAAATTAGCCCATCAATCACTTCCATACATCTTTAGTTGAGATGCCTACTAGAAGACTAATTTGTCAAACTAGTTCATCCAAGAAAAACAGTATTATGATGTAAATATTTAGCACAATTAAAATTTTAATGCTTTTTAAATGCTAGCTAGCTTAATCCTCTATATGCCAAGCCAAACTACATTGTAACATGTATGTTTTATATTTATTAGTGCATAATTCTTAAAAAAAACATTACCCTGTTTGCACACAATCTCTTTCAAATTTGTATTTTATTTTATTTGAAAATAAGGCTTTTCTAATTTATTATTTTAGCTTTTAATTTATTTTCAGACTTTTTTAACTTCAGAACATATGTTTATTATTATTATTATTATTATTATTATTATTATTATTATTATTATTATTATTTTTATTATTATTATTATTATTATATTATTTTTATTATTATTATTAGTAGTAGAAGTAATAGTAGTACTAGTAGTAGTAATAGTGACAATCAGATGTAACTGTATTGCGCTTTTTTATTACCATCACATAAATTACTTGCTATGCAAAAAGACATGTAATCTTATCCAACTTGTTTCTTTGTATACTTTCTCTGATGTTTTCACCCCTTAGATAAAGCATGGATGTCCTAGGGGAGAGCATGTTGGGAATGTGATTTAATTACACTGCTGTAGGGCTATGTTCTGTGTGATTAGAAAACCACTCATCTCAGAGCAACACCTTAAATTATTAACCAACTGGCATTCTCACTATCATAAATCAGTCTTCACCCCCTTGTCCCAATTACAAATGTATTAGAGCCTTAACTGATTTGCTACAAGCTAAAGAATGTACAGAACTGTTTCATTCACACTTTTGGCATTCAGACAGATTAAGAACAGTTCTTTCATTTTAATTCTTATCATTTTCAAATATAAATTTGAGTAGTAGCTAATATTTAGTTTTATTCACTTTTTTTTGTTTGTTAAATTTGACTAAAATTAATGTTATAACATTTAAAACATTTAGATTATTGTTTAACTGTGGTTTAACTTATATATTTCCATCATATTTTCTATTCCTAGTGAAGGGAGCGGAAAAGTGGTGTAATGTTCTCTTCCATATTTTTTGTAATAGGATATGCATGATGAAATGATTGCTTAAAGCCAGAATTAGTTTATTCAGGTAAATACTGCAGTCTGTAGGATTCTGAGTTGAAAAAAATAAATAATGCTTTAGTCTAGCAATTTTAGGTACTGATCTAAGCTAGATATTTAAATATATTTTTAAACATAGGCCATGCTCAGAGTTTAGATTTGATAGCACCATTTACAAACGACAATACATTCCTGCATTGTTTTTATGCACACTAAATGATTAATCATTTCAATGTAAATATTTAGTATGAAACTTTATCCA
The DNA here is from genome assembly GCF_946808225.1 of Silurus aristotelis. NCBI lineage: Eukaryota > Metazoa > Chordata > Actinopteri > Siluriformes > Siluridae > Silurus > Silurus aristotelis. The sequence goes on from NC_139596.1 coordinate 10,412,520, forward strand.
TTGATTCATAATGTGCCAGTGTTCCTTATGATTTTTATGAGAAATTATATATCTAAATATTAAATATAGCCACAAAAAAATTATATTTTTCCCATCACAGCTATTGGAAACTGTGAGTCTCTAAGGATGGTTAAACATTCTGGTTTATTATGTGTGATCTATAGCAGTCTTTCCCCTCCAGTAGTGTGAGTAGAGCAGAAGCAGCTTTGAGTAGAAAGTGTTCTTAAACCCCATTATAACCGATGCTCTGGCTTCTCTGTGACTCACCTTGCTTTTGCTGCTTTAGGCCAGACCTGCTGTGCCTGTTTCCTCTGACTTTGTGACTATTTTTTCCAGATCAGAATTGATTATAAGAGTGTTAATTAAAGAAACATGAGTACAAAAGTCGAGAGACTTGTCTCAGTGCCACATTCAGTAGTGAAATGCTGTACAAATCTTAATATTATAGATATTCATAAAATGTATTCTGCTAAATGTATCTGTTATATATTCAAAAGGGAATCATAGATTAAAGAAATGATGTGCTGTATAAAAAAGAATTGTTTGCTGTCATTCTATATAACATCTGCATTGGTCATTTAAGAGATTTAATGTTTTATGATGGTGGATGTCTCAACCATCATGTTAATGAAACATTTTTACTGTAAAAGCAGGTCAGGACTGGTAGATTTTTGTCAAAAGGACTGTCAAACTGCCCTCAGGTCACACTAACAAGATGAAATCATTGTAAAGGGGAAAAAAGATGAGATTCAGATAAAGTAAGAGAGGACCCAAGGTTTCTTTATGATGCCATATAGTGTGTCATAAACCTCTCCAGCACCTCCGCTGCCTCTTGACTTGCTGATAAGGATTTCCATTACCGTAATCCACTGCTATCCGCAAAATAGTCCACTCAGAGCAAAGCGATTGTAAAATGATCCGACAACTTCTGCTTATATACCTCAAAGACAAACAAAAATTAATGTAGAAATACCTGTAGATATAAATTTCATATTAGAAGTACGATAACATTCAAGTAGAGGAGAGGTAATAGGAGAGATTTTTGTATGGATTTCATTCACAGCCAGAATCAATCTACAGATTCTAATAACAAATAATAATGTGTTAAATTCATGAGTTCTCTCATAATAGGAAATGAAAAAATCTAATTAAATTAAAAAATGTTAGTTAACCATCTGAATCAACCAAAAACTGCAAATAGCTCCAGAACAATGGTTTTTGGATGCTATGAACCCAATAAATATCCAAAGGACCTCCTTAAGGGACCCCTCTAAAGAGCTATTTGAGAGTAAAGTGTTGGAGCCGCATAATGCAAAGCTTCTGGTTACAAAAACAAACACTTAGCTGATAATCTGTGATATTTTCAATAAATTTATTTAGGAATTAAATGAACATGGTACCAACACTATAAACAATCCAACAAATGCAACAGTTCACATTGTGTGTAAGTATAATAATATAAAACCTCAACACTGATGAAATGTTATATTCAGTATTTGCTATTCCTATTTAGTCAATTTTTGCTATAAAATTATTTTGTATATATTAAAGGTTTATCCATGTTGTAATTCTACACTACCAAAAATAAGACAGAATATAAACATTTTGTTTAATGTCAAATGTATATAGACAGTAGTTAACAGTCCATGATTATAAAAAAAGATAAACTTCACAATTTCTCAATAAAGCAGTGTGAAACATTATTACATCATCATCATTATTTTCCCCATAATACCATGCTCTGATTTATATTTCTAGTAAATTAAATTACTGGAGTTCAGCTATACTAACTTTTCTCATAAACTTTTCGTAGCCCCGCAAACTGCCCCCCTTTTTCCTTTATTAGGTAAATGTATGTACCTTCAGCCAACTGATTTTCAGCTCTAAATTTCCTCATTTAAAAATAGCAAAAACATTTTTAAGCAATTTTTACAAGAATATTTTTTGTTTGTGCCTATCACAATGTGGCCTTTTTAGAAGCTCCATTCCACAGTGGCAGCACAGTATTTCACTCATTTGCCCATATGTCTGTCATTACAGCAGGGCTCATCATCCATGTTGCAGATGTTACAAATACTAATGAGTAGCTCTGGTATTTTTTATGAGGTTAAAGTTGAACGTTTCGGGTCAGGTTTGATCTAGAAAGCAAGTTCTCTGTCTTCTGTTCTGTTCCCTCAATGTCACACAGGCGAACTCCTTAAATGAAAAGGTGACTTTCAGTTTTGGGCAGGGAGTAATTCTGCTTGGCCAATACTTAGAAATAGCACATTCTATATGTTTTGTGCGTAAGCGGGCTAGCTGGCAATTTCCGCTTTCTGACTTAAACTGCTGGAGCTGCGTTTTGCTTAAAACAGGCCATATGTTTCATTCAGGTAGCCACATGTAGGTCATAATGAAGACGCTTTCCTGAGGATAACCATTATCAAGTTTTGTTTTCTGAAATTGCTGCATGAACCTCAGGCATTATGCTATTATCGTAATAGTGTTAATGTTCTCCAGCAGGCTCCATGCTGAGCAAAGCTTGACTCTTTTCCAGATTCTTCAAAGGCTTATTCGAATTCTAATTTAATGTACTGATGGTAGCATAACACCTACGACTGAACCTGGTGGAGCTGCCCTGTGGCTTTAACCCCCCCCACGATTTTTGCGTTGGTAAAGTCCTGACCTGTTATTTTCCCCTCAGAGACGTTAATGAGAACCTCATTGGTAAAATAATATAGACCAAAGATTTAAAACCTTATGCAACTCGTGTCAGACCACATGTGACCAACCACAATGCCCCAGCAGCTCCTAGCTGTTGTAAAAGCAGGCTGAGGAAACAGAACTGGTATCAGTAATCAAAACTACACAGCTTATAAACTTTGCACAGTTATCAGAAAAAAAAGCTATATTATCAGCTATTTACCAAATGGTCTTTGCATATAATTTACTCATAGATGATTCTGTGTGAATATCACTCTACACGCAACAATTTCCCTTATAAGCATGTTATTTAGGAACTATTAATGAGTGTTCAGGTTTGACTAAAGTCTAAAGCTGTGAATTTAAGAGAAAAAACCTGACTGATTTGACGTTAACAATACATTTTTAACAATTAATTTAATAATAAATAACTTTAAAACATTACAACATTGTTAATGTATAAAGTAGTAGACACAGTATTACAGTTTCTTTTTGCATGCCCCGAATAATATTTTCTTAATTATTTGTGTGTCACATGTTTTAAAGCATAATATCATGTTTTTTTACTCCAATACATTTCAGGAAAACATGCAATTCCTTTTTACTTTAAAGTGAATATATAAAATTGGTTTAAATGATAACTTGTCATGAGAAGGCAAGTTGCCTTGCCTCATGAGAGTTTCCTCTGAGTAAAGGTACTCGCACTGTGTGCCTATAACAATAGGAAACTCTCTGAATAGAAAGGAAAAAATGCATTTTGGAAAATGAAACATTGAACTGCACAAATGATTAAAATGCAGTTCTTATGGCTCATTACTTCTACTGTTTCTTTTATATTACTTTTGAAATGCAAGTCGAGAAAAGTCAAGTAGAAATGAACAAGGAGAATTTTTAATTTTTTTACTACTTTATTTTTGAGTAGAATATTTATACTTTTGCTCAAGTAAAAGAATAGTGTACTTCATCCATAACTAAATATATTGCAGTTGCATACCATTTTAACAACTTTGCATGACCCATATGATCATGACTATTGTTAAAAAATGCAATAAGTTCCATGATGAAACTCTCTTGGGTCAATAAATGGTATATATATATATAAAATTTATTTTTTAATTATGTAAAACCAAATTGAGGAACTTCTAGAAGAAGAACTGAGTTTGTCTCAGTTTGCAGGTGTGTATGAACTGTAGCAGTGTATACTTAATAACAAAACGTTAAGTGTGTGCTTTCATAACTACCAACCAGGTGCATATGAACTTTGTGTTCAGGTTTATATATATCTACAGGTAAAGGTACAATACGATAGTCTTTGTGCTTGCAGCTTAACCCTGGACAGAGGACACCTGGGCTTTCCTCCTCCTGTTCTCTTATTGGCCAGATGAAAGACTGCAAAGCCTGGTGACAGATCTGTGCTTGGGCGGATGTGTAGCCCTATGTATGCCTCTGGGCTAGGATAATTGGGACTCTCCTTTTACAGAGCCTTTGATAACAGCTGGGGAGCAGCTGATGCCGTCCACGGTAAACTCCTGTAACCTCATCCACCCCCCTCCATCCTGCAGGCTTAACATGCTTTAACACAGATAATCAGCAGAGGTTTACTAATGGGATAAAGACACTTATTATCTCTTATTATTAACTGATCTTCAGTTGTATGTTTTGCAGAGGAACGTACCCTTACCACTTAGAGATTATTTTTTTGTTAGAGGTGTTATGAGGTATAAAATAATGAATGAAAATTAGACTGGCACATACATTAACTTGATCAGTAAGCAGTTCTTTTTTTTATTTATATTATGACATATACAGTATGAAGTACATTTATAAAAAAATGTTTTGGTATGAAACTATATTGATTTTCAATTGACCCATACAGCTATTATCATGAATGTACTATGAAGTGCATTTATTTACCATTATCTATTATGATGAGTATATTACCTAAGGTATGATCATATGCTGTACTGAGTAAGTGCAGAATATTTAATTTCTAACATTTTTTTTTGTTTGTTTTTGGCATACCTGTCATCTTGTCTGCTTGGTTTTTGAAAATTCTTTGACATTACCAATGAACATGAGCTTGTAAAATATCTGAAAACTGGTGTACATAAAGAACTTAAAGGGATTTAAGAACACAATGTATTGATTATGGTCTGCTCAAATGTATTGTGTCTATATTGTAGGAATACTCTTTTTAAATATCCACAGCCTTTACACATTTACTGCTTTGAACCCTTTTCATATCCTTTTCAGACAAGATAAATGTTTATGTTTTTCAACAGATAATATCTGGGTACTGGCATAGGAGTTGTAAAGATACAAAGAAATTTATGGTTGTGTCATTATTTAAAATGACATAAATGCATGACATAAAACATCTTCTATGATCTGTAGAGTAGTAATGGGCTTTGGACTGTTTGAAATAAGAAACTTTTATGTTCAGTAATTTAAGATTCGAATATAAGGGGCTGTCGATCATATGTCAAAATCATTACCTGAAAGAACAGTTTAGCATTTTTTTCCCCCTTTTATCTGCAATATTAGTGCATTCACAGTAAATATTGACTGTAAAACCAACACATCATGGCATATTGAATAAGGAACAGAAAACCTTTTTTTTATGATAAAAGTTGAGGAATTCATACTTACAGAGATGGAATTTGTGTTTTATGGGGATTCATTACTGCTTTTTATATTGTTTTGCTTTAGGTTTGGTCTTTTGGTAAGAAATTCTTATATCTGTCTCAAGCTAAGAAATTACTGTTGGAGTTCAATGGGTATAATTTTAAAATTGTGCTATTATTCGACATACACCCCTTACTTACACAAATTCATTTGTCTTACTATCCATGTGAGGACCTTCACTAGTTAAAACTGTTATTGCAGCTGATTATACAAGTCTAACCATAACATTTACTTTAACATCTAACAGATATTTTTTTTGTTATTTCCATTCTTTAAATAATACCTGTAGTTTTGTTAAAGCAACTGCAGTAACAACCTTGTGAGGATAAGCCAAATGTCCCCACAAGGTCAAATATTGTCACAGATTCTTGTTAGAGATTCCTGTTAGACATTAGGTCCACACCAACACACACACACACACACACACACACACACACACACACACACACACACACACACACACACACACACACACACACACACACACACACACACACACACTATGCTAGATTCACAAAAAGTGACTTGTCTGTTTGTAGACCAGATGTCCCTGATGAATAGTAACCTATGATGATGGTTATAAATCTGATGAGAGCTCCAGCCCACCTGGTGCACAAGAACAAAATGTTACACATGTTGAAACACTGAATTGTTCTGTCATAGATATTTTATGTGTTGGCCAACCGACATTACCTATAGTGCTACTCTAAAGCATCAGCTTTAGTATTGTGCCTGTTTTCTCCACCGTAACAAACCACATACCGATTACCAGTGTTCCTTAAACACTGTGTGAAGAGCTTTTCCTTTGTCCCATGGTGTTATCTGTTACTGTTACAACTATTGCAGATGGTAGCCATCAAAACAGTGACCTGATAGTAGAACTGTAGGCCCATAAAAATAGCTGGTTTTACGCATGTCACTGATAGAGCTAATTGTCCGGGTGCATGTGTCTGTCTGTTTGTAAAAGAGAGCGAGAGAGAATCTGTGTGGGACTGAATGTGATGACAAGGCCACCCATGGAGCCCCACCCCAAATGTCCCTTGATTCAAGTGACAAGACTGCTCCTAAAGCAAACACAATCTGAGAGTGCACCTCTTTCCTTTACTGTGTTTTCTCATGATCCCCCATACAATCATAGATTTAGACCCAACTATATGCAAACTTAAATTCAAAAGATAAGTGCTTGTAGCTGTTTGTAAGATCTGTTTCCAACATGCTTTACTTTTATCAGACAGCCAAAGCAATTTTTGCTGTCATGGGCCATCTATCAACAACCATGATGCTTTTGAAACAGATATGACATCTTGACCTCAAGAAATTTACTTTCATCAATTAAAGGTTTGCATATCATAATTTCCTATTTATAATCGCACTTTTAAAGTACATTCTTTCTGTGACATGGTTACCAGATTACCTGATAAAAGGAAATGGGCGCTAGCAGGAGGCTTTATTTACTTCCACAAAGCTCACCAAAGGCAACCAGGGAGAGCAGACCACCCTGGCCTTGAGTGTGCAAGAGATGGGGAGCACCAGTTTTTTGGGGGGGATTTGACAAATTGAGCTCTGTCAAACAAACCCAGTCTTGTGACACAGCAGGGCCTTAACCAGAGAATCCACAAACCCCAGGCCACTTGGTATGTTGCCACAGATGTGTGTGTGTGTCCATGTGTGTGTGTGAGAAGGCAGAAAGTCGAGAGATTAATTGAATTAGTGTGTATGGTGTAAGGAAGAGCTGTCTTTTGTGAATTGGATATATAAGATGTACTCATTAGGTGTGTTAAAATTGAAAAGTGTAAGATACTGACAGCTGCATCCGGTAAGATGCACTAATTTATACATTCTGGTATTTCTTGTGTAAAAGTGTATTAACGTAATGACAGCTTGATGCAAACAGTTGGTTAAGTGCTGGTATATATATATATATATATATATATATATATATATATATATATATATATATATATATATATATATACCAGCATTTAACCAACTGTTTGAATGAAGCTGTCATTATGTTAATATATATATATATATATATATATATATATATATATATATATATATATATATATATATATATATATATATATATATATATATATATATATATATATATATATACGTACACCTTGTTTTAAAATCATGCCATCCAAAGTAGTTTGTTAAAATATCGTAAAGGAAAGCCAAATTCGCTAATATTTACCATATTGCTTATTTGTGTCTTCATACATATTTAGTCATATAAGTGTCCAATACAAACAGTGTATTCAAATCATTTGAGGAATTTCAGATGTGTTTATTTAAAGGCTCTTTCTGCTGCGATTTCAGCTAGTTCAAATGGCGGCACTGTCTCTGGTGTGTCAAGAACAACACTGTTTAGAAACAGCTGATGAAGGCTATGAAAACAGCAAAAGACACCCAGGAGATCCAAGCTCCACCTTACTTCACCTGTTTTGAAGTAATTCATGCATCTTCCTTGTGTGATGACAGACTAGATGACAACCAGGACCGAAACATTTTAAATGTATGAAACATGTTGAATTTATTCAAACACTAGTGCAGAAGGTGTTGTTGTGTATTAAATTATTCTGTCACTATTACATATTGTAATTCAAGTCCCAGGTTTATATTGATGTTAATTTTAATACTTATACAATAGGAGTTAATTGTTGTATGGTAGATGTTCCAAATAATCCAAATCTGAATTAAGTTTAGGACAGATAAATCTATGCTTTCCACGTGCTGTAACAGGATCTAACTTTGTCACTGATATTCGACAACATTAAATATAAACAAAATGGTTTAAAAACATGACATGGCTTCACTTTGTGCTTCATTCAATCCTTCTATTATTTTGCTATAACAGCACACCCCATTATGTTTTATGTCTTCCATTTAAACTATTCATAGACAATTTAATTGAGCTCATAAAGCCAATGAGTCCAAGTTTATTGCAGTAGAAATATTTGAAGCTATGAAAGATGTATTCCTATTTAACGGCAAGTATTTATATTACACATTTAATGTTAGAACGGCCTGTTTATAATAGAGAAAGAATGACAACTAAACAATTAGCTGCCGAATATTAGTTTTCAGTCATAGGAGGAGTAATTAAGAAGGAGGAGTTATAAGTAATCAGTGAACAGAGTCAGAGTAGCTCAAATGTGAAAGGTTTAAAAAGCTCAAAAAATACAAGTACACTTATTTGAATTTAGCAAAATTTATATAAAAAGGTAGATGTTAATCCAAAAACATAGATCAGTGCTGTGCATATGCCCTATAAATATTAAAATATACCTTTAATATAAAATAGTGTGCCTTGAACAAATTCACATTTTGTATTTCTAACCTAGAGTTAATTATTTAAGAGCACAAAAATGCAGTTGTGTTGTTTTGCTTAGATCTGTGATCCACAGTTCCAGTTGCAATGCACTAAAGAAATGCAGTTTAAAAGTACAATGTGCAGCTAACAGACTAGAAATGTAAAATAAGTATAAATGTTATGCCTTTATGGAAAGTAAAACAACATCTGCACTACACATTTCCATCCTTTATCTGCATTTTGGGGACGTTGAATGAGAGGAAATGCTTTCAGTTTAGCTCCCTGATTCCCAAAAGCCAACTCCTTGCAATGCCACACTCCACATCCACCCTCACACATACTAACTTAACCTCTTGTCTCTTTTAGATATCAGCCTATTTTCAGCATGAGGAAACAAGGCCCCCACATTCCCATACAAATATAGCCTGGTGTAATCCAGTGTGATTGATACATCTGATGTTCAGATAAACGATAAGTCTTAATCTCACTGTTCAAAAAAGTAGCATTAGATAGGATGTACTTTTCAATTGTGTGGTTGTAGAATATAGGAAAATGTGAGTATAGTTAAAATATTTGATGGCAAAGTTTCCAAGACATTTGTATAGTAGGATGTTAATGCAAAATCATGCAATGATATTCAGATTTAATATTTTATATATTTGTAGTATAGAGATTGCCTAAAGGAACAATAAAATGCTCCTTCAAGCATGTGCTTTTTTACCCAAGCATGCAGTTTGCATTAATATGATAATTACAACTAATTGTTAATTAATTTAACTAATTATTTCATACAGCAGTATATTGCCTACACTGTGTATACTAGACAGCTAGAATGCTTGCCACATTCTCCATCATATATTGGCACATCACTTTCATATATATCATTCATCATATATTATCACCTCATAGTTGTTTTTAATGTTACTGTAAAGTTAAATTTGACATGACAAATCAGGTCAGTATTTTCTAACCCCTGATATTTTTCAGGTTTAAAAACAAGTATTTGCTAAAAGAGGCTGGTATTGACCCTGTTGAAAAACCCTATCTAGGACACCTCTAGTAATGGAAATTTTTTTTAATTATTTAATAATCAAAACATTCACTTAAAGACTCCAATTAAAGCAACTTTTCCCATGCTAAAATTGGTGCAATTAAGCAAGGCTATGAATTATATCATCACTGAGAGTATATTCATTTTCATATACATTTTTTACATTGGGATGAGCAATTTGCTTTTTTACATGCTTCTTGTTTTAAAAGCTGTATATTTATTGCCTTATATTCAGAAGTGGAAGTAACTTTTTATAGAAGTTTTTAAAAACTGTAATTTTACTTTTACCTAAGTATGTATGGTTGAATTATTGTACTTACCTACATTTTAAATCATATCTGTTACTAAGTAAAAAAAAATGAATAATAATAAAAATAATGCAAGGCAAAAAAATATGTCCACGGAAACTGATGGGTGGAGAAGAAACGTGCTAAACTCACAAGAAAGAAAGATTAAGACGGGCAAGATTGATGGTAGTGATGCCGACCACGCTGAAAGCGAAAGCCTGTCAAAACGAAAGTTGTTCAATATGCGTGCGCTCACTGTCTGAATTCTGAATTTGCATTTGCAAGTTCTCTCATTATCATAAATGACATTATAATAGGAGGTTTTTTTGTGCAAAAGTGCATTATTTACATTAGACTTAAGTCATGTTCCATTTAATTCAAAAACAACTAGTTTAAGATTTATATTCCCTTGTCCTTTATGAACTACACTAAAATCCCCCACCCCAACCTGCTGTTAAAAAGATTTACAGGGGGAGTGGTGGCTCCAGCGGTTAAGGCGCTGGGTTACCGATCAGAAGGTCGGGGGTTCAAGCCCCAGTATCGCCAAGCTGCCACTCTTGGGCCCTTGAGCAAGGCCCTTAACCCTCTATGCTCCAGGGGACCCTTACGAGATAAATAAACCAAGGACCGTGACGTCGGAGCGACGTGGGGCCGCCTTCCCGTGGGCTCACCACCTGCAGGAGGGACCGTAAGGGACCGGTGCTGAGAGGATTGGGCAGCAGTCAAAGGCGGGGGTCTTGACAGCCCGATCCCTGGACACAGAGAAGTGTCTGGGGAATCTGCTTAGACTGCTGCCCCCGCGACCCGAATTACGGATAAGCGGGAGAAGATGAAAACATTTTAAAAGAGATACTTTCTCCTTTTTTAGACTGGTAACTTTACTTCTACATAAGTAAAATTTCATTGAAGTAACATACTTTTACTTGAGTGGAATCTTTTATTTCTTTTTCCACCTCTGCTTATATCATGTGAATTATTTCTTCATCCCAAGACTATGCTTAAAACTGGATGTTTTTTGCCCATTAACTGGTTGTGCCATTATTGTTTGGAGTAAAGAATACAAAATGTTCAAAAATAAAGACAAAAAAAAACAATACACCCATTTTTATTGCCTAACAAGGAAGACTGTAACACACCCCAGAGAATTTATGCTGTGAATTCTTTCCTTCAGCTCCCACAGCAACCCATGGTCACATTTTTGCCGGAGCCAGTTTTCCTTCCTTCTACACCTACATTTTGTCAGGCCACTCTCAGCCTGACCTAATGCCACCTCCTACCCTTATTCTGATAAAGGTCATCTTACATGCCTGCTTTTAGAGGAACTGTGAGGATTCTGTTGAAAATGGAAAATGGTGATGGCTGCCTCGTGGCAATCTTTGTTTCTTTATTACACTAGAGTGACAATGTATAGTCATAAAAAACAGCATGTGATATGTTTGCTTGGAGGTCAATTTAATAGTTTTTTCCAGTCAGCATTTCAGTTTTACTATTTTGTTGATTTGTTTATGGATGCAAAAATATTTCAATGTGGAGCCATTTTAGTTGCTTTGTATTGATTTTGTGAATATCAAAAATAGTGGCAGGCATGAAAGCACAGGATTCTACAATTCCTAATATACTTCAGCTGATTATTGTTCTCACTATAAGCAGTTGTGTCAAAGTCAGAAGTGAGTTTTAGTTTGTTAAGATTTTTTGGCCCTTAGAAAATTGAAGCTGGAACTGGAACATGATTGCTGTTGTAGATTATGATTAACCATAGGATTGTTTGTTGCTGTCCAAAGTTGATTATATTCTATTCTCCTTATACCACAGTAATTAAAGTACACAGATTGGATACAGTGAAGAATATAATTTAGCAAAACAATTCCTTGTCAATACATTATAATAGTCATTCAGCCTCATTAGCCTCTCTTTATGAGTTTATGGGGTGAACATAAATGTTACAGAGAAAATTCAAATTCATCTATTCTACTTTGGTAAATGTGAAGTTACAGCTTAAAGTCTGACTGACACTAGAGACCTCTTTCTAAAGAATTGTAAATAACTAAAATATGTAGCTGCAGTCATTCTTCGTAAGTGTGACATTCGTCTGTTAGAATATACAGTAGTTTTTTTTCATGCAAACAAGCAAACACATGCATACATTTAAAAGCATAAACGTGTCAGTGGAATTTATTTAAGCACCTGACAAAACCTTCCACAGAGGCTTCCAGCACATCTCCTCTAAGCCCTCAGGCTTAGTTCATCTCCTGTATGCCATGGGTCTGGATTTTTCCCAATCCCCAAGGCAGAACTGCCCCTTTTCTAGTAAGTCTAGACAATTTAGTGCTTTGGCAAGATGTAAGGATATTGTGTATATTTTCATTGGACCTTGCTTCTTGAGAGCTTAAAATGACTTCATATTGTCAAAGAAATCAATGCTATTATTGTCTTTAATATTTATGAACAAAATACTTATATTTTGTCAAATTCTGCATTAACATTGATGATAAAAGAGGAGTGGTGGACAAAGTACAATTCCCTTGATTTAGTAGATATAGTTTTTGTTGAAAGTACCCTCACTCCATGGAAACTCTCACAAAAACCATGTGGTTACAGTCATGATATTGTGACAGGTTATCTTTCACCACAATTTCACTTCAACATATTGAGAAATGATGGTTCTTCTGGATTGTAGTGGAGTAAAAAGAAAGATATTATGCAGTAAACATAGTGAACCATTGCTATTTCTTACCTAATATTAAAATTATATATATTTATAGTGCATCCAAAAAGTATTCACAGCACTTTACTTTTTCCACATTATGTTATGTTACAGCCTTATTCCAAAATTAATGAAATTAAATTCATTATTTTCCTCAAAATTCTACAAACCCTACCCCATAATGACACTGTAAAAGAAGTGTGTTTGAAATCTTTGATTCAAAATAAACAATGGTAAATCACGAGTATACATCAGTATTCACAGCCTTTGCTTTGTTAAAGCACCTTTGGCACCAATTACTGCCTCAAGTCATTTTCATTATGATGCTAAAAACTTGGCACACATATTTTTGGGCAGTTTCTCTTATTCTTCTTTGCAGAACCTCTCAAGATCCATCAGGTTGGATTGGGAACGTCGGTACACAGCCATTTTCAGATTTCTTTAGAGATCAATCAGGATCTGGGTTCCGGCAGGTCATGTCTGCGTTCTGTCTGGGCCACTCAAGGACATTTACAGATTTGTCCCATAGCCACTCCTTTATTGTCTTGGCTGTGTTCTTGGGGTCGTTGTCCTGTATGAACAGTTGCCCCAGTCTGAGCTCCACAGCGCTCTGGAGCAGGTTTTCATCAAGGATGTCTCTGTACATTGCTGCATTCATCTTTACCTTGATCCTGACTAGTCTCCCAGTTTCTGGCGCTGAAAAACATCCCCATAGCATAATGCTGCCACCACCATGCTTCACTGATTTTGACCAGTTAATGAGAGGTGCCTGTTTTTTTCTTCTGGAAAATTCTCCTCGCTCCACAGAGAAATGCTGGAACTCTTTCAGAGTAACCATCAAGCTCTTGGTAACCTCCCTGACAAAGGCCCTTCTTCCCCAAATGCTTTGTTTGGCCGGGCGGCTTGCTCTAGGAGGATTCCTTGCCCAAACTTCTTTCATATACAGATGAAGGAGGCCACTGTGCTCATTGGGACCTTCAATGCTGCAGACGTTTTTCTGTTCTGTTTCCCAGATCTGTGCCTCGATACAATCCTGTCTCGGAGGTCTACCTTGGACTTCATGTCTTGGTTTGTGCTCTGACATAACCTCTTTATTGTGGGACCTTATATAGACAGGTGTGTGCCTTTCCAAATCATGTCCAATCAACTGAATTTAACACAGGTGGACTCCAATCAAGTTGTAGAAACATCCCAAGGATGATCAGTGGAAACAGGATGCACCTGAGCTCAGCCATGGTAAAGACTGTGAAAACATATGTACATGTACATATGTACATTTTTTTTTGTAAAGATTTCAAACAAACTTTTTTCACGTTGTTATTATGGGGTATTGTTTGTAGAATTTTGAGGAAAGTAATGAATTTAATACATTTTAAGGCTGTAACATAATTTGTGCAAAAATAAAGTGCTGTGAATACTTTTTGTGTATATATATATATATATATGCTATTACAGGTTAGATTACAATATAATAATCTCAAATGCATCTTATTTTATCTTTCCCATCCAGTTCCATTATTAATTGACCTAAATTCTGATATTCATTTATTTCAGGCTTTTATTAATTGTTAATTTATACATTTTAGTAATGGATTTTATTAATACACTTATTCTAATATATTATCATTTCATTTGGTTTTAAAGCTCTACATATAGATAAACAGATAAAAAGTGTGTAGTTGTTTCTGTAAGGAGACAGAAACATTTAGCATTTTTTGGAATGAGCCTCCAGTGGGACTTCTTTGTAACAGTCAGTGGTAAAGCTGTTCCTTCAAGTTTTATGACACAGTAAAGAATTCAGACATAAGGTTTTGCTCTTTGCTGTTTCTGTGGTCTTATTAACTTTAAGAAAGAAAAATAAAACGTGACTGGTGTAGGAATGACTGATTTTTCCGGTTTTGTGAATGTTCTGCAATATTAAACGTAGGACTTCTTGATATTTGATAACTAAAAATAATGCTCATATTTTTAATCACTGTAGTGTAAGAGGAATAAAATACTTGGGACATGCAATTATTGAAAGATAATTGACTTTGGGGGTAAAGCAAAATCGTTTTTGTACATTTTTCCTGGTTTGCTTAGTCATGCTTTATTTCTTACTTAGTGCTTAGAAAACATACAGTGACTTCTACACTATTATGACATACATGCATTTAAATGAAATCCGACAGTCTTCACTACTCTACAATTTTATAATAATTCTCTCACTGCAAATTCAATATGCAAGATTTCACAGGTGATGCAATAAAAATGTTCAAATGACTTAAGGACAATATATACTGCACATGCAGTACCTGCCAGCCAAGAGGTGTCAATTAGATGGAAAAACAAAGTGAATATGTTGAAAGATTGATTCTCAGGCAATTTTGTAAAAGCCATGAAAAGCATTTTATGTTCTGAATGTTTATGTTTTTGGAAATGGGAGTTGTATTTTTTCTTGGCTGTGCTCTGTGGCTTGGCAACATAATGTGGGTGGATGAAGTAGGGGTTGGCATTTACAAGAGTGCACACTTGGGCTAGATATACTTCAAGTCACAGAAGAGCAAGTGTGAGGATAAATGTCTGATTACTACTATCTCATTTTAGTGTGGGTGGGTGGGTATGTGTATCCGTGTGTGTGTGCGTTTGTATGGCTCTTGGCAGTGGTCATCCTCTCGAGTCTGAGAGTCGAGTCAATATATTCTGTCAAGATGGCTGGCTGTGCTCAAGAAGAGGAGACATGCTGTCACAAACACATCTCACTCTGTTTAAACACAGATGACACAGAGTTGCCTATTACTCAGTCGTTTGCTGAGTGTGTGTAGAGTGTCGGCGGTGTGTTGATATGGGTGTGACGCATACACATTAAATTTTTCAGCTTTATGTTTCCTATTTTTAATTTCTACACTGGCAATATAGGTTAGACAAATTACTAAGGCAGACAGTGTTTAGATAACAGCATTCCAAATACCATTGAAGGTATGAAGAGGGGAAACCAGGTGTAAAGCCTGCCACAATACCGACATCCACAGATAAAAATGAAAGGTCTATAATGATTGGTTTGAAGGTGAACCTTTATTAGTGTGGGACTGTGACCTTGTGCGAGATCCACTGAAGATTTAGCACCACATCACCTTCTGTTTTTCTGGGCTGTCATTAGCATTTCACTGCTGTTCTCGAGCATGAAGTGGAATAGCTGAATCCGTGACCGAAGGACCCGAAATAAATAGACATGTCAAAAATGACCAAGTGATAGATTGCAGCCATGGTCTTGGGCATCAGTTACTAGACATGGACACACAAAAGTTCATTGTTATTGAAAAATAGATTTAGGGTTTAAATTTTTTGTATTAATTGAACAATAATTAGTAACAATGCACATCTGTACAATGATAAGTTCTTTGTAGAAGGAAGAAGGTTCTTTGGATCAATTTTAGTTACACTCACCCTGCTTTACTCTGAAGCGTTTGTAGTTGTAACCTGAATTTCCAACGTAAATTTTGAATGCAAATTTTTATGCTCTGATATTTAAAAAACATTCAAACAAATTTGTTGTACGGACCAATCTACAAGTGGGTTAATAAAGTAGAACATGTTGAAAAGTGTTGGATCACCAACATTTTTTGTGCACCTTTGCATAGATTATATTAATGCTTGAAACTGTACTGGATAGATGAAGAATATTGTACAGTATTGTACTAAAATATTCACCTTAGTTTGTGTTTTGATGATGATGTTGGTGGAGAGATCCAATATGTTTCTCCAAAATCCTCCATATGTGTTCAACTGGATTCTGATGCCTGTGAAGTCCAAAGCATATGTTTTACATAATTTTCATCATGATCAAACCACTCAGTGGGCCCCCATGTTGTGTGTGGGGGGCATGGTCATCATGGAAAAGACCAATCCCATCTGGAATGAAAAATTCGTCCTTTAATTTATTTTTGTCAATGTCACTTCCCTCTACAGGGACATGTGGAAGCATAGAATAGTAGTGCTATGATAGAAGATGACAGTTGTATTCATATGTAAGATGTGTTAAGAAAAAAATCCCAGCGAATGAAAGGCAGACCAGAATCAAAGGTAGTCCTATGACATTGGTTTTAGTATCAGTGTCAGCAAACTGGCCCAACAATGGAGCATTACAGATGTGTCTGGTCAGTCTAGCCAGACTTTTTCAGACTTGTGTTAATGATTTGCTGTGAAAGTTTCCCAATAGCATTGCAAATCTTAGATCATCTTAACTAGTACAGAATGTTCTCATAGCAATTTTCAAGCTTGTATTTAAAAGTAATGTTTGTGCGACAATGCTATTAGGAAATTCAACCTGAGTTTATTCCAAGCCCATGTAATTGAAAGTACATATTAAAAATAGCTTTATGCTAATGTTACAGGTATATAATGTATATTATGTACAGGCAAATGTATATTATGTACCCATATATATATATATATATTCCCAAACAAGCATTAAATTACTTTATTATAATTCACAGTTAACCAGTGATCCATGTAGCTAAGCTATCCAGACAAATTAAGAAAAGACTTGACTTTATATGCCTGAGTTTTACTTGGTGTATTACTGTTTCTTCATCCTTGGACTACCATTTTCAGATTTTGTTACATCTTGTTTTAAAGAAACCATTTTTTTGCCATTCGGGCTGGCAAAACACGAAACTTAAAGTACAATTACCTGCTGAAAATTGCTGCTGCAAAGACTAGGCTGTTTAAGGCAGATGAAGGACCATGCTGCCAAGAGATGATGTCAGCAGACGTGGCAATAGAACAAAGGTTTTATAAAGCCTTGTGCTACTCTGACACACTGTAACTCAGTATTACCACTGGCATTCCTATACTTTTGTTAAAATTAAGACCACCTCTGTATTTCACCAGAGACATATCTCAATAACCTATTCTATTACATATCAAAGGAGGTTTATAATAGTCTGAAGTCCATAAGAATGTCGTCACTAAAGTAACCTGGTCAGTAGATTTCTTTATATTGAATAGTCAGAGACTGCTAAGGTGTGAATAAAGTTGAGTTTACGATTTGTGATTTTTGACCAATCAGAAGAGTTAGAATGAATACTGACATGTTCAAAATCTGCTAATTACATAATTGTGACACTCTTCATCTAATGTCTACAAATTAAATAGAAATTTAATTACATTAATGAATACAAAATTACTTTAGAAAAGTATCAGAAAAAGTAAAGCTAATCCTTTTTTTTTTCTACACTGAATATGAGATAATAGATGAGAATTGCACCTTATTTTTAATTTCTAGATCTGTCAAAAATACTTAGGTGAGCAAACCAGGTACCAGGTAGTTCTAAAAGAATAACTGGGTCAAACAAGCAAACAACTGGTGTCACTAAACTGCATTCTTATTTTGAGATGCTTTTTCAGGCTTCTATCAGTTGTTGTTTGTTTTGGGGGTTTCTCCCTTCAGTCACCTTTTTAGGGGAAGAAATGAATGCCTGACTTGGTCGGTCTAAAACATTCCACTTTTTCCCCCAATGAAGTTTATTGTTATGTAGCCTTCATGTAATTTAAAGTTAATTCCAATTAGAGTGAATGTAACTTGGTAGACAGAATGTTAATGGAAAATTAATTCTACTTTCACCATCATGAGTTAAATCATCAATAGATTTGTGGCTCATATCTGTTTTCTTTGTAAATTCCAAACCAGCCTTCGGATTCTTACTGCTGATTTTGTGGTATGGCCTCTTTATTTTCGCTTTCTAAGGTTGAATTTGATACCTTCACTCCTGTCCTGTAGAGGTTTTTGGTGATGTCACTGATGGTTATTTTTGGATTTTTCTTCACAGCTCTTACAATATTTATGACATCAACTGCTGTTGTTTTCCTTGGCTGACCTGTTCAATGTCTGATTGGTAGTATAGTAGTGATTTCATTCTTTTTTCAGATTATTTTAAAATGTTGTATTGGCTATGCCCAATGCTTGTGTTATGGCTCTGACTGATTTTCCCGCTTTTCTCAGCTTCAAAATGAACTAATTCATATCCATTTATTGTTCTTGAACAAAGCATGTTTTCAGTATACAGCTAAAACCATATAATTTACCTTGTTGAAATTGCACATGGTAGAGTTGTGTCTTTAAAATTCATAGAAAAAAAGGATACTTAATAATCCATACTTCTCTCTCCTTGTCACCCCCCTTCTCTCTCTCTCTCTCTCTCTCTCTCTCTCTCTCTCTCTCTCTCTCTCTCTCTCTGTCTCGTTAAACATGCTCCTGTGGTACTAGCTTTGAGGATGGATGTTGACTATACTTAATGTCAATAGTCTGCTACAATGCTCAGGACCACAAGTAGCATTTAATCATCTATCACTGCACACCTCAACAACAGTGAACCGTAATAAATGGACATTTTTTGCCCCCCAGATGAGGATGGGTTCCTCTCAGGGTTTCTCCATCATGCCATCTCAGGGAGTTTTTCTTTTCCACAGTCGCCACTGGCTTGCTCATTAGAGACAAACTTACAATTAATAGGAAAAAACGTATACATTCTTTATTACTCCTTTATCTGTGTAAAGGTTCTTTGAGACAGTGTCTATTGTTAAAAGTGCTACACAAATAAAAATGAATTTAACTGAATTAAACAAGGATTAATACCAGCATCTTTAATCTGGCTTGTTTGTATTTCATTTAATATCTTTAAAATGTTAAAAACAAGTAAAAACTAGTAAGCTAGTAAACTAGTAAGAAAAAAGGTAAACATTAACTATACAGCTACAGTTAATATGAGTAAATGTGTGCACCTTTTGTGTTTGCTAGTAAACTCCCAGCATTTAATACTTTCTACCTTCTTTTTCTTTCTTTCTCACAGCTTTTTCTCCAGCTGGCCTCCCAAATGACAATCATTAGGCACCCATGGCACTTGCAGCAACTTTTTTCCACAAACTTTAGCTGAGAACTTCTTGGATAGAACTGTATAGAAATGTCACTGAGCTTTATTAATGCTCAGTATAATCGAGTGACTGAATTACTCCTCTGAAGGAACACACAATCATGTCTAGCGTTGGGCGAGGTGCTAGTTTAACTACTTTCAAAAAATATTTTTCCTACAGACACCAATGCCACCACTCCCTCTATTTGTACCATATAGATGCAGAAAACAGTCCTGTTTTAATCAGTAATGCGATTTCTCTGCTGTTGTGAAATTAAGGAACTAAGTCTTCTTTCCATGCAATTTGCTAAGAGTAAACAAGAGCTGATGACAACTCAATTGTGTACTTGGCATGCTGGCGGGAATGAAAAGAGCTTATGAAACAGATGGGCAAAAACGAAATGAAGCTCTATTGTGTACTTCCTCAACTCATCTGAGGAGGCGAGTGTTTGCCAGACAGAGAGTGAAGCCTTTTCTTTGAATAATAAAGCAATCTGGTAATGGTTTTGCCTGACAGTGAAGAGTCCAGGAAATAATTAAGTGTACATGACCAATGTGTGAGTGGTCATGGTACAACTTGAACAGATTTACTTAAAGGTTCCCTTAATAAACTATATTCATGCCATTAGTTAAACATCAGCATCAATAAACTGTTTGTAATGTTAACAAAGTAAAGTAAAGTATTAAAAATGTGTTTGTTTAAACTTTGCAGCACTGTCATTCGTGCCCATTCTGCCATTAGAGCATTAGTGAGAAGAGACATTATGCAGGACATTTAAGAACATCCACTTCAACCTTGGCAAACCATGTATTCCTGGAGCTTGATTTGTGCACAGGGTCACTGTCATGCTGGAACAGGTTTAGGTCTCCTAATTTCAGTGGTAACTGTATAGCGAGGGCCCACATATGGATGTGTTATTCAGGAGTCTGCAAACTATTTGGTCATATAGTGTACCCTTCCTGTTGGTTTCATTGTATTTACTGGCCCATTCATTGTAATTACTGAATCATGTGCTTAAAACATATCTGACTGAAAAAGCTGTGGCTTTATGGTGTTAAACTTAAATAGGTCAGGAGTCACTTTCTGCTAAACCTCACTGTCAAATTTGTCCTTGTGTGTGTATATGCATGCTTTCCAATAATTCAAGTGTGAAAATGATTTCAATAGTGAAAGAATAATTCACAGCAGCATGAAGTTTTGACAAGCTGGTTTAGTGTCATGTGGTCTTTTGTACAAGCTTGAGTGTTTGTGTGTGTCTGTGTGTGTGTGTGTCTGTGTCTGTGTGTGTTTTAGCATGGGAGAACGGGTGGGAATGAGTCACAGAGGAGAGCTACTAACCCATTACTCATCTCTGTATGAGACCCCTCATTATTCGTGGAAATTGCAAACAGCAGTGCTCTCTAGGCAACACGAGGAAAGAATCGCTATGCAAACTCTTGGAAAGACAAGTTTTCAAAGCACTTGGAGTCAAGCATGGGTCTACAGTACTCCATGTAAAGGTGTGTGTTCTCATGTGTGCTGGGTTGCTCGTAAACATGGCAGAGAAAGTGGTGACAAGTTAGCCATACAACCGTGCAGCAAATGTACACCAGCTGACTGAAGAAAACAATTCTGTGTTTTTTTTATATGCTAATTGGAATAATATGAGTTTGGCACCATGCAAGTGTGTACACAGGTCTGTACAGCATTTGCATTAAGACCTCATCTATTTGTTTATGGCTTGTAAGGCTTTTCAGGACAGTAGGCTTAGAACAATAACCTCTTTCTTTACTACACATTTTCTTTCCACTTACTTTAGCTTGGCCCCAGGCTTCTGCTCACTTACAGTAAGCTTTGGCTCTCTTTATCATGCCAGATGCACTCCCTCCCATCTTTCCAACGTCTTTTTCCTGGGATTTGTGCGTTTGTGCCTGGCAAATGGGTGTAACGTATTGCATCACTGGTACACAGAGAGCCAGAGGGAAATCACAGTGGGGTGATTACACAGCACTGTGTAGAGAGGGCACAACAAATAGTGACGATTTAATATTTCAGTATTCGTTTAAAACATTTATTTTTTAAATTTCTAGAATTTAGTCAAGGCTTAAAATTGTTAGAATTTGCACTTAAAAAAAGCACATTCGTGGCTTGAATAAACCAAAATATATACAATACTGTAGGTCTAGTCTTAGCTCCTCATTTGTTAGGAGTATAGCAATAGTGCAATTACTAATTATCATGATAAATACATAAAGCCAGCTGTTGCATCATTTCAACTTCTACTCATATCATAGGGCAGCTAAATGTATATGAATTAAATCCTTTGGTAACCATAATGTAACAGATACATGCGATAGGCTACTGTTGCTCTGGTTGACAGTTGAGAGAAAAATGCCTTCCCGCAGAGGGACACAGGGCCATCTGGCTATTGCTGGTTTGCAAACTCAGAAATACACCCCTTCTACAGACCCCTTCCATTTTCTTTCTTTAAGCCAAGATTTGGACCTTGCCTCCAACCTTGCTTTCAGACAAACAGACCCAAATTCAATGCTTCTTTGTATCATCCAGTCCAAACCCTTTAGTGCCTCTGCATCATTAAAAACACTCTAGACATGCAGTCATTACGCTGTCTGATTACAAATCCCCCTCAACCCTGAAATCACTCTCAAATTCCATTTCAAGCTAATCATGGTACTCTAAATAGTCATTATTTGTATATTTTGTGATGGAGGTACTATTGCCACTTTACAACTACTGGGCCCTCTGGTTCTGTCTTGTGTGTTCTGTATATAATACTCTATATAGACAGCAAACAGCACATGTTCTTCCCATACTGGCATGGGTTCCTCTGTGTTCCACAGTTTTTCCCAACCTACCAGAAACATGCTACTGGATGGACTGACTACTCTAAATTGCTGCTAGGCATGAATGCGAGTGCAAGAGCAATGAATTGGAGTAGCTACGTATTACCTCACACCCAGTGCTCTTGAGATTTTTTTGGTATGTTTTGTATCCAATATGACCCTCAAAGGTTAATAGGCATACAGTATGAGAAAAACCTCATCCCTACACTCCAATGGTGACCAATGCATTCTCATTAGAGCTGAACAGAAAGTCAAACAACTGCATTTTCATTACAGCACAACTTCCCAACACTGTTGGCATTCTGGTCAGTAGAACCATGTCAGTTTATTCAGGCTTATCAGGCAATAGGTGAAAAAACATGTTTGCTTTGTAAACACAATTTGCATCACTGCTTTGTGATTAACTGAAATGACCTACTGTGAGAGTGAGAAGAGTGTGAGAAGGATATTATGAGAGGGTTATTGAAATGTGTGGAGTAAGGTTTAAAGGTTGACTTTTTCTCTGAGACTCCCAAATACATGCTCGAACTTAACACTAAGACCACTCATCTTTTCCTTATACAACATATAATTCAGCTCTGGAATATGATGACATTGGTGATTTGGGTGTATTGGAACAAGGAGTAATCACAGTCTTTCCTGTACTCACTGTAGGCACCTCTGCATGAGATCAATAACACATATTTCTGGAATAAACTATGAAAATAAACAGGCATGATTTTATGAATGTTAGCACAAATTAGCATTTTTGGTAATATATTGCATTTGGCCATATGTCTTAGATTATTCAATCACATAGACTGCAGGGAATATGAAAACTAAAGTGTAGATGGTGCCAAAGAAATGTTACCTACTTGCCAGCTCTAAAACACATGACTGTACATTATTTTGCAGTATGTAAAATGTTTCTGCACCAATTCTGCTGTAACTGTAGCAATAGCTATGATGATGTTTTACAGTGGTTTGGTATTGTGCCACAAATCTGGGAAATGCTACATTGCAGCAATATCTAGTCCTCACTGAAGTAGTAATATTAATGGAATTAGACTTATGTATGTATATTTCACCGCTATATTGGTGCTTTGGATGGAATTGCTGTGATGTGGTGTTTGTTTTTTCTTCCCAAGCATAATTGATTTAGCTCTTGAGTGCTTCACTTAATTTAGCCCATTAGCTCTTAAAGATGTTGAAGACTAGTGACTCAACAAGGTTAACACTGGCTGTATAATTAGTGCTGATCCATTTTAGCTTTTGTTTAATATAAAGGACAAAAAAATTGATAAATTCATGGCAGTACTAGTATTTTTTTCAGAATTATTCAGAAGCAGATTAAGAACTTTAATTAAAAAGCAAAAGCAAAGTGCTGTGCTAAGAGCTAGTGAGGTCAGTCAAGTGACTTGTATCCAATAGTTACCTCAGAATTTAAGCAGGAAAAGGTCAATGTTTTCCGAGATCTTTTGCATCATCATTGCATACTGTTTTTAGTAATATGTTACCTAGCATCAAAATATTTTAAGAAATTGGGTTGTGCCTCTGTTAATTTCCGGTTAATTGGCACTTCATATCTTATACCATTCTTATTTTAAGCATCGGACATATTTTTTTCAATAGCTTATCAAACACTATCTTATACACTAGCTCTTTAAATGGTGCATACATGGTGCATAATATTTGCATTTCTGTTTTAAGGTTACATTTACATTTTGCAGTTTAACTCATTTTCACGGTTTTCTTTAGTCAAAAGGATCATATTATGGTATAGTATTTTAGCACAATACATCTTTTAAAATTCATAATGTTTAACCCTTATAAATCCAGCTTTTTTGAATTAGTCTTTGACATGTATAATATTACATCCATCCTCACTGAACTCTACAGGTTTTTTTTATTTTTACTGAAAACGAAACATGATCCTAAAAAGTGTTGGACTTTTCATGCTGTAGGGGGTCGATGTATGACAATAAAGCAGCAGTCTGGCCATTATAAAAATTGAGTACATGCAGTGGTGAGATTTCCTGTCACCCCTCTTTGAACTGACAAGACTTTTTTTTCTTACCGCCTCTGACCAGCATTGTAGTAAGTTTTGGGAAAAGTAAGTACACCGCTCTCATTTCAGCAACCATTTTAGTAGATCTTCTCAAGGGACAATGCTATAGAAATGAAACTTGGATATATTCTAGAGTAGCGAATGTGAAGCTTGTATAGCAGTACAGATTTACTGTCTTTTAAAAATAACTCAACTTATAGCCAGGATTGTTTAAATAACTGGTAACAAAAGTGAGTACACCCTAAGTGATAACAGCTGTATATCATGTAACCATAGAAAGCCACATTCATCATGTTGATGTTTTTGTCTGCTTGACAGGACCATACAAATTTGAATATCTTGTATTAGAGCAGATAATATTTGGTGCTTATTGCAAAGAACTCTATGAGGATTTGAGAATTAGAATTGTTGCTCTCCACAAAGATGACCTAGGCTAAAAGAAAATCGGTAAAACCCTGAAACTGAGTAACAGTACAGTGGCCAGGGTCATATAGAGGTTTTCCAATACAGGTTCCACTCAGAACAGGCCTCGAGTCAATCAAAGAAGTTGAGTTCTCAAGGTGCCCACCTTCAGCAATGCAGTTGTTTTCTTGGTGAAGTATGTCTCCAGACCTGAACCCTATTGAGCACCTATGGGGCATTCTCAAGTGGAATCACCATGTGTCTAATATGCAGCAGCTCTGTAAATGTCATTATGAAGGACTGGAAGAGGTTCCCAGCAACAACCTGTGCATCTCTGGTGAATTCCATACCCAGGAGGATTAAAGCAGTGCTGGATAACATTTGTGCTCACACAAATTATTGACAATTTTGACAATAATGGCTGTATGATTAACTACTCTAAAATATATCCAAGTGTCATTTCTATAATATTGTTTCTTATGAAGATATACTAAAATGGTTCCTGAAATAAAAGGGGTGTACTTACTTTTGTGGGATACTGTAAATATAACAATATATAAAATAAAATAAATGATAAACAGAGACGCTTATGTTTAACGTAGCATAGCAATGTTGCCCAGTGTACAATTATAAATTGTTTAACTTTTCCATGAGTGGCACTGATAATTAAGAAAATGTGACGAGTGCATGAACCTCACAAGGGTCAGTGAATAGAAATGTTGAAATGTAAAACAGACTCAGCAAACAGCCAACTCAGTTGGTGCTCAGTAACTAAATTTTTATTACATCATAACTCTTGTTTCTTACATTCATTTTATAGTCAGGCATACAGGGCAAGTTTTAATTTTAGCTTTACTTTGGCAATGTCAATTTATAAAATCCTGAAACTTATTTAAGTAGGTCAGTCTGAAAAAAAAAAAAAAGTTCTTGTACTTCTGTTACACTGTCTTTATGAAATTCCCATCACCTTCCATATATTTATGACTCAGATTCAGGGGCCTCTCTTAATGAATGAGAGGTAAAGGACACTGTTTTTAACTGGAATTCCTGTAAATGAATGCATTAGAACTCATAAGTTAAGGCAGCTAATACAGAGAACTAGGAGCTTATTTATTCACAGCCCTTTATGTCTGATTTGGGAAAATTATTTTGTTGAAATTTGGAATAATATGACCATAATTAGGACAATACCTCAAATTAGATAGCAGAAATCATGAGCATTGTTACAGGCTGATGATCCATTACATTATGCTGATTGTGATACTTTTATGGTACTTAAACAGTACGCAAGAAACTTCTCAAAACCTGATAATTATAATAATAATTATAATAATTATTCTTTTTGGTTTGTGTAAAACGCAGCAGAAAACTTTCTTTAAAACTCCCATTAGCAGCAACATTGTGCTAAAATATTCAGTATGAGCATATTGTGAATAAGTGTGAATAAGTGCTTACGATTACATTAGCAGATCGTAGGTACTTGTGAGATTATTTATAAAGATAGATAACACTTAGATATCTATATTCGGTACTTAATATAATATAGATGATTTTGAAGATAAGGTCAGTGGTAAAAATCTGATTATCATTAAACATAGTCTCATTTAAATCATTATTCTGTAGTTACATGTGAGCAGTAAGTTAAGTCATTTGCATGACACTTTATCTACAGCAATGGCAAGCAACATCTCACACTCTGGCATGATGTTTCCTCAACATGCAAAATGAAAAACATTTCATGCATTCATTTTATCTACATTATGCAAACATTTGATGTATTTTATATACGTCGGCCAAGCATTCAATGCATCAAAGTAATTCATTGAAGAATTATTTTGTCTCACTCAAGGCACTATTCTACTGACTTGCCTTTTTTGGGAAAATGAGAAGGCCACAATCAGTTGACTGGAGGCCAGTGACGGCTATTGTCAACCATCTGTTCCTAATTGTGTCTAGTTTACAGTAAGGGAGTAATTATCTAAAGTAGGCATTGGTTACATAAAAATTTATAGTAGGAATTTATATATAATATAACAACAAATGTATATATAATGTACACTATTGTACATTGTTAACTGAACTGCTATTGTTTACACACTGGTGCCTGCAGTGTGCATGTAATTAGACAATTTTGTTGCCTTGTTTGTATGTACCACACTTTGATTTAAATAAAACAATGCTTAACGTGTCAACTTTTATTTGAGCTTGTATGACAATCGTAACCATTTTTATATATGCACATTTTCCATTTTTGACCACAAGCAATTAGACAAATATCTGTTCAGATGTTTTTTTTGGCATTCTGTAAGTTATTCCATTGTATATAACCAAGAGAGTTAAACAAATGCCCTACAATTTAATTTTACGCTAAATTTTTACTGGTATATTGCTGCCATCTCTCACCCTGAGGTCCAAATGTGATATTTAGCATTCACAAGAGTTCTATCGTGGCAAATATTTTGGATTCATATAAATGAGTGCATGCTATCCAAACCTCTAGTGCTTACTTTAGCCAGAAAAATGGTCTTTTGTTACTATGTTTCATCAAAGTGTGTCTGCCTGGTACGGAAACGCAGATGTACTTGGTAGCGTCACAACAGAAGTTCCCAGCATGCCTCAAGAATATTTCAGCTGTTGAATGGATTCAAGAAAACTTGCTAAGATAAACAATGGTTGTGGTATAAACTTCAGAAAAGAATACACTAGCATGATGTGACCAGATGACAACAAGTAGTACATTTGCCTTTGCTGGAATCGATAGTTAATTGTATATTTACCACCATGCTCTGGTAAATCAAAAAAGAAGCTTACAAAGTCTGCTTCCTTTTTGTTGGTCCTGAACTAAACTGTCCTTTTTCAAGCTCTCACTCATTCTCATCATGAGTACATATTTGGGACTGACCTTATCTAAGCTGGCATCTTATAAGACAGACTTTTCTAAACTATGCTCTCCAAACACAGCTTAAACAAACCATCCATTATGCTGAATACATGGTATACTGTGAAACATCTGAGAGTCACAAAGGATGGTTTGGAAACATTGTTTCAATACACATTATCATTACAAAGCTTTGCTGGGTTAGCAGGAGAACTACAGTTGAGTTGTTGTTTTAAAGGTTCACCTCAGCTACAGTTGTACAATGAGTAAAATATTTGTCTTATATATATATATATATGTATATGTATATATATATATATATATATATATATATATATATATATATATATATATATATATATATATATATATATATATACACACACACACACACACACACACACACACACACACACACACACACACACACACACACACACACACAGGTAGTTCTCCACTTACAATGGAGATACGTTACGACGACCACCTCTTAAATCAAAAATATCGTAAGTTGAAGATGGTACTTTTACTGTGACAGTCTTTCCTGTTCATGCTGATTTATAATTCTCGGGGACCCTCTCGGGGACCCTCTGTGTATATACAGTATATATATATATATATATATATATATATATATATATATATATATATATATATATATATATATATATATATATATATATACATGTGTATATGAGGATGCTGTATAATTTTATGTGAACACAATAATGATTCATAGTTTGTGCATTTTATTGGATTATTTGCATTTGATTTAAATCTTCTATATATTTTAACCACAACAACTAATGTTTGTTGTTATATTTTATCTTCTCCTGGAGTGAATAACAACACTGAACATTTCCTGTAATGTCTAATAGGGTTGGGAATGGGTTATACTGGGATATGGGAAATGCAGAATGTTTCAACTCTTGTTATCTTGGTGCTAAACATCTAAATGAATATTTCCACAAGTTTGGGGCTAAAATCTGGCCTTTTGTCTTAAATATTCTGTGAGAAATATCATATCTTCTTATTTTAGTGAATCACTCTGAGAGATTTTGTAATGCATGTAACAGCTTCTTTTATAGAAATGTATCAGCTGGAAGACTTTATAAATTAAACTTTAATTAAATTAAACAGGATTTAATGAAAAAGTAAAAGGGGGTGAGTGGGTGGTTGACGGGAAATGTTCTTATAACCCCCAGCAAACCAAAACATTGTTTATGAAGTTCAACATGTAATTGATCTGTACTTACAGATGCAACAAATGTATGTATTATAAATTCAGTGACAAAAAACAAGCAAAATATTGTGTGATTGCATGGGATTGTTTCAAATGGGAGGTTATTTATAAAAGGAGCTACTATTACAAGGTAGATAATTAAATGTTAACTCTGAAACAATACTTTTGATATACAAGGAATAAAGAAACTGTTGATTTTTTTCAACTACACTATGAGATCCGAGAGAAGTGAATTTGACTATGAATGTCATGTAAATATCTTTCTGACTGCAGTCATGGGGCCTTGGTGACAAGTGGCAGTCTATAATTTAGCCATCCTTTTCACACCTTGTGTAAATACATACATACTCACTTTAAACTAAGATAACTACCTCTCCCTTGACTGACAGCTCTTGTGGACATGTGGGACAGCTGTGTCCTGCTTCCACGTTCCTTTGGACAGCTGGATACGTCTGGAATTCTTCTTTTCGTCTAACTCCTTTTAATTATGTTTTATGCACTTCGGAAATGGAGATGATTCCAGGATGAGAGCAAATACATTCCTATTTGCTTAATCAATGTTTTTTATTTTTATTAAATAATACATTGTCAATTAATCCACACACTGACAACAAACAACAACGAACAAGTTTGCATTTAATTTCCTTCTTGCTTGCATATCTATCTGGAAAACATGCTAGTGCAGATGGCCCAGAGTCTAAAGATATCAACAGACTAAAACAATGCCAGAAAGACGAATCAGTGCTAATATGCATATACATGACAGATAATTAATATGTTCACACAGAAGGTGAGTGCCCTAGATAGACTTTGGATGATAAATGACATGCTGGGCAGCTACATTCTGGGTCAGTTGAAAGTCAATTATTTTAGACTTAAATAAGATGAGGATAATGATCTCTGTATTCAGATGACAGATGATGATCTCTGGACCTATAAGACAGATGCCAAAAAAATGCTAGTAATTAGAGGATGACCATTGGGATTCCTCTTAGAACATGCGAGCTGTGCAAGAGGAGGAGACCTAAACAGTTGTAATTAACATATATGTCTAAATATCTTCCAGCATTATATATTACATCCTCTAGGATTTTCAGCCATCCTCTCCAGTCATCTAAAGATAAACTACTCTGAGCTTCATTTTTTTCTTTGCTAAGGGACATTTCACCCTTTGAATAACCATGTGGACATGGTGACGAGTCTGGTCTTGAAAGATAGAGAACTCCAGAGAAAGTGACAGGTTTCCTCAACAATATCGGTACATTGTCGGAACACGTATTGCCAGCCGTGTCAACCCCCTTTCACTCCCTCCATCTCGCTTCATACCACCATCAAAACAGCTCCAAAGAAGCAGCACTCTTGGTGGTGGTGGCCAATGCTGATTACAGTCCATAAAGGAATGGATGATTTTTTTACAGGTGCCCTGGGGACAGAGCGGTGGTGGGGGGCGGGGGGGGGGGGGGGGGGGTTGAAGAAATCGTTTCCCGACTGTATCTTAATGGTTGTGTATAACATGTCATTTAGATGACTAGTGTACCTACAGGTGATGCAATACATGAAGTAAAAAGTGATCAAAGTTGAATTGTATATGATATTATATTTATTGTATTTAAAGTTTCAAATTACACATTTTAACTTCCAGGACCTGTCCTAATCCTCATAAATGAATGATTGAATGAATAAATACATTGATGGATGCATAAATGAATGAATAAACCATTGTTTTTGAATAATATACTTGACAAAATATATATTTAAATGTCATGCTCTTGTAAACCTCGACATTCCAGAAAATAATAGTTTACTTCATAGAACAGTTTTTATGTGATTTGTATTTTTACGTGCATTCTCATTAATAAATACACTCCCCCTTGCCCCACTATAAAACTGAAGCAAAAAAAGCTTTACAAATCCAGATCATTAATATGTAAAAATGGGATAAGCGTATGGAGCGTATTCTTGCAGTTCAGTTAGTGTTATTGTGCCGGGGATTTTCCTTATCAGTGGTCGGACACTCCCTCGTGTGGAAAAACCAGGCAAGAAAGAGTAAATCAACTCCCACTCGAGGAAAAAGGGCATTAATACGATGAAAATCTGTATATAGAGACTCTGGTCTGTTCTTTACATATTGCATATTGAATTGTAAGTAAAATCCTAGTGACACATTCTAAATCATAATATGCACATGCTTTTCTATGCTTTGTTTTTCAATAAAACAACCAACCCTGCCAGTTAATCGTGTGCTTTATGAAATGTATTGCATTAACACCCCAGCACGCGCGGTTTTCTTTCAAGTAATTTCACATGGGTGAGAAAACCTGGTGCACAGCCAATGTGAAAATCCCACCACCAGCACCAGCACCACCACCACCAGCAGCACAATCCTCAGCGTCAAAATTAACGCCTACAGATTCGGATTCAATCTTGCAATGTTTCAAGGCGTCCAACTATACAAAGGTGTAAATGAAGTGCTGGGATTTTACACACAATCTTACTGAGCCTACTACTACTACTGCACCAACACCTAACATGGCATTGAGATCCTCATTGAAGGATATTTTTAAAAAGTAATATTCTATTTATTGGGAATTTTTGCTATGCATTTATACAAAACACCACTCTATTGATATTTCTAGTGAAGTTTCTATAGGTGCAATGTGTTGCTGAGCACACCAGTTTTATGCATTGTATGCATTTTGGTTACATTTTGGTTATTTACATTTTTATTCATTGTATTAATATATAGGCCACGTTGTCTACTAAGAACACGTGGCACAGCCATTAATAACAGCAATACAAAGGAAGAAAGGATGCTGTGCCACACACACACACACACACTCGCACGCGCGCGCGCACGCTCAGAGCATCGTTAATGTAAAAACGTGCCAGCCGTCTCGTGTGTCTCAGGCTTCCTCCCACATGTCCACTCACTTTTCGGGTGATCAGTGCGCCCCTCCTCTCCATCCCCGCCGACGTAATTGTGGGTGTACAGAAGAAGTGGAACTTCATCTTCTGATCTTCTTGTAAAGATCGCAGTCGCCCACTTGGAGGAGGAAAAAGAGAGGCGTAGGGAGGAGAAGCAGTCTTTCAACTCGAGGAGCAGAAAGGAGAAAAGAGGACGCGCTCGTCGCCACTGCTTCATATGGACTCTGGACATATCGTGGTCTTCATACTGGAATTTTAAGGATCTCGAATCCCTTTTGGATCTAATAAACGCTTTATTAACAAACAACAAAAAAAAGGTAGGTCAAATGAGTCTTTTTTTTTTTTTCATTGTGTTTCAGATTTCCAATCGCTTACCATTGC
The DNA here is from genome assembly GCF_946808225.1 of Silurus aristotelis. Taxonomy (NCBI): domain Eukaryota; kingdom Metazoa; phylum Chordata; class Actinopteri; order Siluriformes; family Siluridae; genus Silurus; species Silurus aristotelis. The sequence goes on from NC_139596.1 coordinate 10,444,861, forward strand.
ATTAATGACAGCTCTATACAGAACACCCCTCTACCCCGACCACGTTTTTTTTTTCATTCATTGCACAATGCACAGCTTAAAAATGTGTAAGAATAGCGAAAACGAGTCTGATTCTCAGATACATTGGACAGGTGTTGGAAATAATCCGATCCACTCGAAATAAGCCACATATCATTAAAGAACATAGTTTTATACTGAAATAATGGTGATGCTTTTGTATATCTCTAAACAGCTGTGCGCGTGTGCGTGTGTGTGTGCGCGTGTGTGTGTGTGTGAGAGAGAGAGAGAGAGAGAGAAAGAGAGAAAGAGAAAGAGAAAGAGAGAGAGAGATCTTGGGATGTTCGGGAAACTTGCAACACCATACAAAGTAAAGACCGTGTGGCTGTGCTACAAATGTCGCTTATGTCCTCTATAGATGTTTCACATCTGCTTAAATAGTGCATCACTTATCCACTAACACGTTTCCTGTATTGAACTTGCATTTCACCAACCAGCTTCAATATCTAGTTAAACGTCTTTATTTAATTGGTCACTATGCCAATTTATTTAACATATTGAAAAACCAAGTAAAAAACATTTTCTCATAAAACATATACAAGGACTATATATTGCAATATTAAGGCCATGTCTTGGATATGTGACTTTAATTCACAGGCTGAATGCTAATGGCACTGAAATTGGACCTCCAGGTATTGTTTCTCTGTCAGAGCACAAATTTGCCCATGTCCCCGTAGGGGGTTACGACAACACAAACCTCAATTTTACCACCCACATTGAGCAAGGAAGTGAGTCTCGTTTGACCACTGCCACAAATTGTTTAAACAATAAAATGCCACCACCATGGCCAGGCTGAATATTCTTTATTGTTGAATAGGTTGGGTTTTAACAGCAGTCAAGAAATAGGAAGGAACTTAAGTTCCTTGTTAAGAACTTAAGGAAAGTGTGGTTTTTGTTCTTCATGTTCTGTTTCCTATCTGTCCTCTAGAGGGAAGATGCTTCTGGATATAAAACATATTCTGTGGTTACTCTGCCTTTGCTGCACATCGCTTAGACTGGGTAAGTTACGATTTTTCGCTTTCTAAGTAGCTTACATACATTCACATGAAAATCGTTTATTGCATCTGGTTTCCCACAAAGCTGACATTGTTTCCGTCTTCTTTAAAATCTTAATGTGCTGCTAGAGTGGCCTTCCCAGGACCCAGCACCTTTTAATTAGGAAACTGTCTGGTGAAAACAGATGGGTTCACCTCATAACATAGAAAAAGCCCTGCGCATAATGTAGTGTATGCCCTCAGGGGTTATCCCACCTGTCCCAAGCATTCCACACTGTTTCTCTAAGAGGAAAGTTTGCCAGGTCTCAGCAACATTTCCAGCCCAAATACATTGTAAAAAAAAAAAAAAATATTTTGACATTGCCCAGCATGTGCACTTTGCTGAATTCTAATAATATGCTTCAAAAACAAGACCTTGCACCACTAGGGTTGCAAGTTTTCATGGAGATTGAGAAGGTCATGACTCAAGACTAATCGATATCCGAAACTTGCAATGTAATGGGTTATTTAGGAATTGAGAATAGTCATCCCGTCATTTTTCTCATATCATATCTGCATTCCATCCCAATTTTATTTAGGAAATACAATGCTTGGCTTTGTGAACAGTATGCTCATATGCTCTGCATCTTTCTGCTGTTGTCTTACGCATGCCAATGCGCCTCGTATCCACAATGAAGTCATTCTGCAGAGAAATAAAATAACACAAATATTGTGATTTGCTTTGTTCAGCTTTAAATATATGCCTAATTCAGCGTATTTTTCATGCTTTTAGTTTCAGGCACAATATTAGTGGCGCCGCCAGTCAGTGGATCTCTTTCGGGAAAGGTAGTGCTCCCATGCCACTTCTCCATCCTCCCTACAGCAAGCCCCAGCAATGCTACAACCACTGGAACAGACCATCTGCGCATTAAATGGACCAAGATAGATGGTGATTCGGAGTTCACAGTAATCGTTGCTCAATTTGGTGTCATGAAAGTTGGGCCAGGCTACAAAGGTCGCGTATCTGTGCCGAGTCATCCACAGAATATTGGGGACGCCTCATTGACTGTTGTGAAATTGCGAGCTAGTGATGCCGGAACTTACCGCTGTGAGGTTATGTATGGCATTGAAGACACTCAAGATATGGTCAACCTGGATGTCAGTGGTGGGTGACGATTTGGTTTTTATTCCGTAAATACTTTATATTAGTTATATGCTACAACAAACCCATTTACCCTTTACCACACATTTTGAAACTCATTTATATTGTAAGCCTTAGGCTACTTGAATCTTGCCATTAAATGCTGAAAAATAGCATGAATTTCAAACTAGAAGCACTGCATTTTAACAGTGGTAGCACGAAGCAAACAGAAAATACCCTAAGGAGTACAGTGCTACATTGATTCTATTTGTAAAATGTACACGTTAAGTGTAACTATCACTTAAAATCTTAATTTAAAAAATGAAGACATTACCTACAAGTGAATGCCTTGACAGCTGGCTTTTTAAACATGCATTTTTTAAATCTAATTATTGTGGGTATTACATTATTTTCATTCATTTATTCCAATTGAATCTTTTTTGTTTATTTGAGTGTAGACTTTAAAAATCTCAGGACCCATTAGTGGGTCCAGATGTACGTGAATAATTCATGAAATTACATATCATTCATGTTAGTTTCACAGTAGATAATGAATAACATGTTTGTTACACAATAATGTTTTAAGTTAAAATTTCCCGAATGGCAAGGGGTTAGGGGGTTACTCATCCTTAACTCTAAGTTTGAAAGGTCACTGTTTGCCTTAAAACTAAATAAGTTAGACATTAAAATTAAAATTGTCATTTTAAATTGTTGTTCTACAAAATACTCACCTCAGAAACTCATTCACTAATGGGTCCTGTTGACCGTTGTACTAATAGGCTTTAGTTAATGAATTGACTTTTCTATTATGTTGCAAAGGTTTCTGAAGGACATACAGTATATGTGAGGAAAATTATTTATTCTGGGGTCACCTGAAAGGGTGGGATAGGCTAGAACTTTTTTTTTTTTTTTTTTTACTATTACTCATTTAATTGGTGTGTTTATAAAGCAAAATTTAGGGTGGATGGAAAGTCCCTTTACCCAATAACTGGTGTCATAGTTACAGTTATAGTCATAGAAATACTTCACAATTTTTTTTTATATTAGCTCATGTCAACTTCTTTTTTAACTATGGTTTTAATTCTTTACCAGCTGTCTTTAAAATGATATAATAAAAAATTTAGTCATTTAGATCTTCTGTGCAGTAAGCAAGCTGTCTTTATTTATGGTATTTGTTTTAGTCCAAGCATCTTTACCATTTTGCTCTTTTTTTTTTTTTCTCTTACCTAGGTGTTGTTTTTCATTATCGGCCCAAGATCGATAGATACACTTTGACTTACGAAAAAGCCGTAGAGACGTGTCAAAATGTCGGGGCTACCATTGCAACAGCAGAGCAGCTAAAAGCGGCTTATGAGGATGGGTTTGATCAGTGTGATGCAGGTTGGATAGCAGATCAAACAGTGAGGTAAGATGTAGTTCATTGACTATTACTACCATTAACGTTGTTATTTCATATTGCTTCTTGAAAAAAAAAAACAACCATATGGCACAATACATGACATATATTGTGCTAATCCAAGCAGTGGGAAATGGCCCAATGCTATGTTGTGGTTTCAGACATTCTTTGCCATGCAATTTCTTTTCTCTGTTTTGAAATGCAGATACCCCATCACTAACCCAAGGCCTGGCTGCTCTGGGAACCTGCCTGGAAAACCTGGTGTCAGGTCATATGGCAATCGAATGCCCAATGAGATGTATGATGTGTACTGTTATGCAGATAAGCTTAAGGGTAAGAGAACAGTGGAGAAAGGTGTACTCTCCATAATCTTAGGACTAATTATCATTGGACTAATAATTTACTCTATGCAAAAGCTTTCGATTATGTAATCAATTGATTAGAGGAAATGAATTCCAGCTAGGTCTTAAACCTACAATATGTTAGAACTCATCTGAATGTGGTTATGTGCTCTAATAAGGATTATTACTGCTGGCAAAAACACTAATGGTGTGAGTTCAGCCAAAGCAGTTGTTTGTTGTTCTTTAGCACATTACTGACAGAATGAGTGTGGCTCTAACAAATCACTTAATTATGTACAGTTACAGGAAACTAAACAAATTTGTCTAGAATTATTTCCAGATTTTTGTTTTTTCTGGCACTACAACAGTGGAGTCCGTTTTTGTATTAATTACTGGTCCATTACCGCCTGATTGTTGAATCAACAGCAGTGTCCTAGTTTGAGGCAGAAACATTTAGCCAATCGGTGTTTTGCAATGTTACTATAAGTATCACATTGGTGAATTAGTGTCTGTATGTGGTGTCAAATATTGAATACAGAAAAGATAACTGGGCAAGGGGATGACTTTTGTATGTGAAGCAGGGGTTATCATGAAAGGTTGGAAGATTGTAGTTCAGTGGTAAAGGCATTGAACTTTGAAACAGATGGTCACATGTTCACATCCTGCCACCACCAATCTGCCACTGCTGGGCCCTTGAGCAGGGCCCTTAACGCTCCCCTGCTCAGTTGTAAGTCACTCTGGATAAGGGCATCTACCAAATGCCGTAGATGTAAATGTAAAATTGTGTAGGTAAAGGTTTTGCAACAACAGGCACCAGTGTTCAAATGCCCAAACACCTAGCTCTAGTGCCATCCATACTTCAACAGAACATAATAATTCTAATGCTACTTTCACTCTACTTTCTGTTTGTATTTAATTAACCATAGGTTTCACAAATGGAGGGCATTATCCTTCCAGCAAAATATTCTGATTATTCCTAAGATGCCTGAATGGGGGATTAGTATTTATTTGATTAGATTTGATAATATCTATAACACTGTTTAAACTCAGTGCTTCATTCAGTGGATCTTAAGATTGTAAATAATGAAACAGGAAGGTTTTATCTGTTTAATGTGCGGTAAGTACACTTATACACTTATTTCATATCTTTATTTTTACAGGTGATGTATTCTTTACAACTGAATCAAATAAGATGACATTTGAGGAAGCAAAGTCCGAGTGTGAGAGAAATAATGCCGTCTTGGCCTCACCTGGTCAGCTCCATTCTGCCTGGAGGAATGGTCTGGACCGCTGTGACTATGGCTGGCTGTCTGATGGAAGTGCTCGTCACCCTGTCTCCATAGCCAGAACTCAATGTGGTGGAGGTTTGCTTGGAGTTCGCACTATGTACCAGTTCCGCAACCAGACAGGCTTTCCGGACCCCACCATGAAACTGGGAGCCTACTGCTACATAGGTATCAAACTTTACATTCTAGAATATTCACTGTTCTTTTTAGGTGGTGTCTTTTCACAGTTTAATCAGCCAATTCACATCTGCTAGCTGAATCATTCCTATTGCGCAACCAGTGTAAGAGGCCAATCCTTTCACTCTCTTGATGAGCAATGTGGCATCAAGATTTGTGACAATAGAGCAATGGTTGTGCCACTGAGGTGCTAATATCTAATAAGTGTATGAAGTAGTGCGTGAAGTACCTGAAGAATTTATAGGAAACAGAGGACAATTGTTTAACCAGAGCCCCAGATTTTCTTAATGTCATTTTTCAGCGTGTACGTAATCTCTTCCCCACCCTTACAAGTACTCACACTCCCACACACACACACACACTCACACTCACACACACACACACACACACACACACACACACACACACACACACACACACACACACACACACACACACACACACACACACACATGTTGGCGTTCATTTCACTTAGTCAATAACGTTCTCCTTTCCCACACCAGTGACATTAAATCCAGACTCAAGCTTGAACTGTGTGTATGTGCATCTAAGCACATTGTTTGTTAAAATAAGCGACTAGAAGGAACTGGAAAAGTTTATACAAGTTTTAATAGACTGTGTGTGCAATGGTTCCTTGACCTCACTCCATTTCACTTTGGGCTTTCACTTGTTTCTAGGGAAACCAAATTGGGCTTGGTTAACAGAAAACTCAACTCATTTCTATTTAGGTTAATGTCTTCAGGCATGTATCACTGAATTGTGACTATCTTACTAAATAATTCATTTAGGACTAATGCGAATTCTTCAGTGATGAATATTCTTAAAAAAGGTTTCCACAAAAGTAGATATTCTAATTTTTTAGTTGAGTTTCAGTTCAGCAGGATTTTTAAATAGGTCATTGTTTTACAAACCTACCTAAGTCACTTTCACTGGAGGTCACACAGAGAAGCCCTATTTAAACAGCATGAGAAAGCGCTTTATTATCACTCTTTACCCTTTATTCTTCTGTCCACCTTTCATTTCCTCAACTAGATTCACTTCTGTTTGTCAGTCATACTCACAGTTATCAGAACAGACTTGGAGATAATGGATAGAACTGCCACTATGGCTCCCAAATTAACAGGGCTTGCTGACCTCTGCCCTTGTGTGGGGGCTCTATCTTTTCAACAGAGGCTAATTTAGATTACTCGTCTCCTGCTAGGCAAGGCGCTCATCCAGAATGACAGCCTGCTGTGATAAGTATTGGTCCCCAGGGGTCACCCTAAAACAGGACATTGTGTCACCCTAAAACAGGACATTGAGGCTTGTTTGGTCTATTTTAGGTCACTCACAGGTCCATTTGGTTTGAAATCCTGTTCTGCATTTACATAGGGGCCAGTGAATTTTCTTATTCATTATGATGCCATAACAACTTATTTTTTTCCCAAAAAAGAGTGCTGAAAGCTTAAATACTCTTTAACTGGAACAGACCGATGTCTGGCATTTTTTATTTTTTGGAAAGGAACAGAATGCCTAGCACCTTACATCAGATATAGCTAGAGAGAAAGGGGGAAGGTACTGTACTTAATACATAACAGCTGGAGTGTTGGCTACAAGCCATGTCACATTACAGCAGCGAGACTTCCATATGCATAAACATTGGAGAAGATGTACAAGTGATTATTTGAAAACATTACAAGATCTTGTATTTCATGTAATTTTATGTTCAGTCAAATGTGGTCAGTCGTTTTAAGTAGCAAAGTAAGAAAAGTTAAATAGCTAAAAATAGGGACCAAGTATGTCTTATTCGAATCTGTCAAAACAAATGTTATATTTAAAAAAAATGTGTTTTATTCTCATAATTTTAAACATGCCATAAGATGCCGCCATTGTATATTTTTGGTCTTTTCACACGCTTTGCCACAAGTGGTAATGTGGTGAAGACAAATATGGGTTTTGGTTTGAGTAAATACATTATTCAAAAGTGTGGTTCTCCAATACTAAAAACCCTCTAATTTCATACATGTTGGATTATGCAGGTTTGTCTGAATGTTTCAAAGATAAGTGGGCAAAAGCATAAAGCATCATGAGGGAGAGAAAATGAAAGTGGAGCAGAGCCTGGGAGAGGCTTGTATGAAATATATGACCTTGTCTGAAGTACAAGCCTGATTCAGAACGATACTGATACATTATAAAAAAAATTGCTTGTTTTAATTATGGAATTTAAAAATGAATTTGAATGGATTACATAATGCAGAATTTTTTTTTTATTACTGTTGCAAGTTTTTCAGTAAAAATGGCTTTAGTTTAAAATAAGTAAAAAAAAAAACCTTATGAGTTGAAACCTTTAGGTTAAAAAATAGAGCCTTGAGAGTGACTAACACGAAACCTTTTTGGTGTTAATTGGTCTCAAGTTGCTACACCTGACTTTGCTCCTACTTGCAGATTGCAAACACTAAAAATATCATCATCAAACATAACAGCATTATACCAACTGGCATGGAATTAGAGCATTCAGAGTATTTTCTATTCTATCTAAGTAAATTATATTTAAAGCATTATGGACTAAGAATTCTAAGAAGCCTCATTTGCAGTTTGTCTATTTGAATTATATAATATAATCAGAAGTTAATATGGGGAAACATGCTAACAATTATACTTTTACAGATATCAGTGCTACAACAAGTAAAGTACAGAAATTCAGGTAAAAAAGGTTTTGCGTGGGTGGTGAGGAAAAATTAGCTAACTCAACTTGGAGGTATTTCAGGCTGAAGAGGTTATTAGTAAATAAGCTGCATGGAAGTGTGACAGGAGGATGACAGAAGGGTTGGATGACAGAAGGCACTGTAAGCAGTATTGAATTTGGGAAAATTGGAGTTTCTGGAGGATTGTAGCACATTTCCCAATTAGTTAAATTAGTTAAATTTAAGCAAGAATTATGTAAGGAAGATAACATTTTGTTCAAAGTATCTAAACAACACCAAACCTTCTGTTGTATTAAACTTTACTAGAGTTCACTTTTTCTATTATTTTAGTTTTAAAATATTACAGAGGGCCCAAATCCACACATGCAACCTATCGACTATTTTGAATAATGACATTATAGAACTGAAATTCTTTTAATCAGTTGTTTTATACCACAGTGTATGGAATACAGCTGTACCAATTCATAGGTTTGAATAAATTGCACTTTTAATATTTTATTGTTTTAGTTGTTTGACAAATACTTTGTGATCAAAGCCTAAATATACAGCGACTAAGCATAATATGACATTATAACATTATGACATTATAACATCATGGAAACTGTTAGTGGATGTGATATATTAAGCAGCAAGTGAACATTTTGTCCTCGAAGTTGATGTGTTAGAAGCAGGAAAAATGGGTAAGTGTAAGGATTAGTGCGAGTTTGACAAGAGCCAAATTGTGAGGCCAAGACGACTGGGTCTTGAGAATCTCCAAAACTGCAGCTCATTTTGGATGGATTGAGAAATCGTGTTAGCTGTTTTTAAAACTGTAACTAAGTATTAAAAGCTTCCTGGGAAGGTCCTTGTGACAGAGGATATGCTGTTATAGGAAAAAAATAATCCACTTTGGGGTGGTAACATACAACCCTGTTTTAGATTAGAACATCCCATGTTGTTGTCTTCCTTACTTATTAGTCATCAGTCCTGGGGCACATACAGTGATGAATAGTAAAAATGCACAGTAATTTTTCATAACAATTATTTAACAGAGGAACAAATCTATTAACAGTTCTAAGTTTTTGTGACATTTACAGCAGATTAGAAAATTTTTTTATGTGTTTAACTTTAGGTTATGAACACACAACTTGGGTGGATGTTAAATTTGATGTCGTCAGCACAACGTCACCCTCTCTAGCCTCTTCAACCACAGCCCAGACTGCTTTCTCTGAGTCCTTCCTGGAGCCAAAGAAATCCATTTACTCACAGACCACCATAGATGACTCTGAGAACCAGCCCCCAACAGATTCTCCTTTCATGTTTTCCACCAGCATGGCCCCATCAAGCAGCTCTGACTCAACAAGTAGCCAACATTTAACAGAGGATTTAGAAGTCGATGACTCAGTAACCTCTCCTGTAGACGAGACTCAAGATTTTGTAGAAACTCAAGATTTTGAAATATCAACAACAGCTGGTCCTTCTGTCCCTAAAACTCCATTGGACAAATTAGAAGTTAATGAAGTAATTAAAATAGGTACAAATCCACCTGATGTTTTAATCTCAGCCACTCGCAGCACAGAGCCAATGTTTGCACTGGGGAAAACAGAAGAATCTATCCTGGAAAAGGATAAAATAGATACACCTTCTATACTAATAGTGGAACCCACAACCTTAATCAGCATACCTGTTGAACAGTCTAGTACCACAAAAGATGACTCAATTATGCCTAGCATCACTACTGTAACTGAGACGAGCCCTACAGAGGAAGCTCAATCAACTCAAGGCTCTGAATTTGTCATGGCTGAACCTCCATCCATACAAACAACCGCCACAGATGGACTTTCCATGGCAGTTAGTACTGATGCAACTTTAACATTCACGACCTATACAGTACAACAAAATACAACACATTTTGATGATACCACACCGGAGTCATCCAAATCATCCATACCGATGAAGCTAGCAACTACTGTGCTCAATGAAATCCTCACTGATTCAGTTATATCAACCAAATCAGTTTCGGGTACCCCAAAACCCACAGTTGAAGGTGTGACTAACAGCAAGGACACAGAACACATCTCATCGACACATTCTCCTGAAAGAAGCACCAAAAATTGTACTGATCTGTCGTCTGTCCATGTGATCTTCATTACCGTTCAGCAAAATGAATCAGGTATGTCTCTTCCTATTTTTTCTTTGTTATACCCTGTTACCAATATATTTATTTACATTTAATTTGTTGCCAGGAAAACTGATACTATGCTTTTTTCCAATCAACTCTACACAGTTTTAAATTAGTGTCTAGTTTGCTTTCAGTGGTTAGTATGTTTTAATCACACAAATTAGATCGAGATTCAGAAACTGCTGAAAAAAGCCGAACAGTTGATCTGCATATTATGATAAGGCACTGAATATCTGAATTTTCTTTCAAAACTACTTTAAGGGAAATTGACTTACAGAGGTGCTATTTAAAGTATTCAAGTCATAAGGTGACTTAAAAAGGCATGTCTCAGTTATACCCGATTCTGACTTTGCATATATCAAAAACAATGATTTTATAAAATAAATATTAATATTATTTTTTATTATGTTTTTTTTTTACAGAGGACATTGAAGGAAACTGATACATTGCTTATTATTTGCGGCCTGATTTAAAAAAAAAAAAAAAATGCATATAGTTCTGAATTATTTTTAAATGACATGTAGCTCCTGAGTCCTCATTCATATTCTATAAACCATGGGCATTTTCTTTTCTTTTCTTTTCTTTTCTTTTCTTTTCTTTTTTTTTCTTTTCTTTTCTTTTAACAAAAAGCACATCATTTTAACCAAAATACTGCCATTGTTTCATTAATTTAACAAGTTAAATACAAAATTAACCGCATGATAAAACAGATTCTATCGCTCTCACACATTATGATTTCATGACATTAATTTTGAATCAAGTGGATTCATTATGTTGTGATTACGATTAGCTGTTATGTGATATAAAAATAAAATGCAACCTTACAGCAAAATACTAAGTGCTATTTTTTATAAGCTGCTGAATAACGTGTGTAATTATAATAAAGTGTGGAAGTCATACTGTTGCAGCATAATTTCAGTTATCTGTTCATTCAGCAATGTATTAGACTTTACACCAAATGATTCAAATATACAAATTGTCCTTACATGATATTTGAACAAGAAATTGACAAAGCACTGAAATAATCATCTCCCTAAGAGTGATGGTTATTTAAGTGCGTGCTTTGCCAAATTCTTGTTCAAATATCATGTAAGGACAATTTGTATATTTTAATCATGTTTTTTGCATTTTAGGCCAAACACTTTTTTGTTGCTTTTCTGTCAAAAGCAACAAAAAAGGGTTTGGCTTCAAATGCAAAAAAAATAAAGAAAAAAAGAAAAAACTCAAATAAAAAAATAGTCATAATCTTCCTTTTTTGTAAAAATTGATGTAAAACTTTCAATTGAACTCTATCTCTAAATATGCTCAAATATATAACAGAGTTTAGAAGTTTTTCTGTCTTCTATTTCAATGTACTGCAGAAATATCACACCTCAACTGTATTTCACTTACATTTGACAGAGCCATGCTCATTCACCTTGATGAACTAATATTAAATCAAATATCTAGGAAATAAGAAAATAAATATAGGAAGCCAATCAATGTACTCATCAATCCTGTAATGAGGGCTGGTAAAATGGGGGCAGGTATTTTAAAATTCACTGCCATGTAAACACGCTGATTTAATGAGGCCTCATTGGATTTTATGTGAGGATTTGATAAGGTTTTGCCACAGGATTATTTTATAAGTGTGCTTCGTTCCAGCTATTCTAAGATAAATCAAAGTGTTCTTTAGACATGGCACCCGTCTGTTCACACTTAGAAACCACATTCAGCTACTTTTAAACCCTGCCACAAAGTTGGTTTGCTTGGATGTATGAGCCTTTTGGTTAATGTGTACATTTGATTTTTTAGTAATGATTAGGGAGTTTAATTTTTACAGCCTATAAATGGTTTCTATGTAAATAGTTTTTTTTAATATTCTTTGAATAATAACTTCAATTTTGTATTAGAAATGTACCTTTTTGTACACAGAGGCAAATGCTATCAGTGTGATGAACTATAGCAAAAAATAAGAAACTTTTAAACTTAAAAAAAGACTGTTGTTTTTTCCACTCAGATGTAAGACCAATGCCTGAGATGGTTATTAAAATGTCATATGATATGAAAAATATTTTTAGGTTACTGATCATTTAGACAGGTTTTACGTCTATATAGCTACACTAATAGTTTTAGAAAACCTAACACCTCTAGTTGCCAGCTGTGAATTGCCAGATTTTGCAAAGCTCATGCTGACCAAGATTGGAAGAGACAGCACACAACAGGTTCTTGCTGGTTTGTGGAGACTTGGCAGAGAAAAAAAACTTGGCACACTATCTGCATAAGCACACATGTCTATTAGAAAAGTGAAGACTGGCCGCCACAACAAGGCTGATGTCACTAAGATGTACGCAGTCAGATGAACAGTAAGCTTGTAAGGAAATGTGTTTAATGCTATTTATTGGTGATGGCTGGGTGTGCCTGTGACACTGTAATCAGTTCACAAGATTTTTAGTTGTATAAACACCAGGGGAAAATGTTGTCACATCCTGCGCATCATTTTATTACATGCTTAAATCCATTTTAATGTTGGGGTTAAGGATGGGTTGGTGCCAGTAACTCTGAAAATTTTCTCTGAGGATTTTCTCTTTATATTATTCAAGCTTCTGGTTTCACATCAGCTGACTGAACAAAATAGCTCTGGCCGATATATATGATTATTGCTTAGTTAGAAGCATAAATATTTCCAAACATAAGAGGTAGAAAATGAATTAAGGTCCTAAAAGGCTCAGTTGCTTCACCATTTTTTAATATAACATTAATTACTATACAGATTAGATAACAACAGAAACATCATTGCTGTTTCTGTCATAGTTTGGATGAGAAGACAGAATTTTGAACTATTTGTATATCTGTAACTTTTGCTCTGGTTTTAATTATAGTTTAGATTATTAATGAAAGAAAATTATTAATTACCGATTTTTTTATATTACTTATCAAACTTATATATAAAGTGTATAAAGTGAGTAAAACTTAGACAGGCTACAACTATGCAGATAATCATGAGGGATAATCCTGCTCAGTACCTGACTAGTGACTCTGGGATTTTAAATCACAACCTTCCAACCAGTATGCTGATGGAGATAACCAGAAGAGACATTTTTTTAATTAAAGTAAACTACATAGCTGATATTATTTTGGGAGCTTTTTCAATAAAAAGCAAAATCTTCATTGGCACCATGTGAATAAATTACTACCACTGAAAGCTAAACTTGCATGGACAGGGTTATGTGACACAAACACAGTGTGACTGTGCAAACAATGCCTGATAAACCATCTGTAAAAAGTAATTTTATTATATTTATATTTGAAATGTGTGTGATTAGGTTATTTAGAAAGACAAAATCAGATTTAATATATTATTTTCAGACAGAAACAGCAGATTCTCAGTGTTACTGTATAGAAAGACGCAACACTCTTTTATCAGTATTGAATTTGTGCAGCCAAGACAGACCCATAATTAGTGATGTTCATTTTTTTGTTATTTCATAAAATCTGTCATAAAATGTGTAAAAACCAGATAATGTTGAATCACTGTGTTTGATTATATATTCCTTAGTTGGTTTACAAAATACTGGAAATAAGTGATATTTGAAGATTTAATATATACATTTATTTTTCTATAGCTGAGCTGGCCCCTCTGATACCCCAGTCTCCTATTATTCCTGAAGTTCCCGATGAGCGAATTCCCTCTCCTGTGGATGGTGAGCCTATATGGGACAGCAAAGAATCTACCTCTGACTTCCCTCCTGTGACTACCAGCAGTGTAGAACTCAGTTTCGTAAATGGCAAACAAGAGGTGAGCATTGAGCCTGAGAAGTCTTATGCAGAGAAAGAGGCAAGAGGAGATGTGTTTGAAAGTGTGTCCTCTACACTTCAAAACCTAACAAAAACAGAAGAAAAAATAGAGACAGTGTCCAGTTTTGATTACTCATTAGTAGACAATGGTGCAACACAACATGTGCCACTTGAGTCAAACCAAGATATTACCCAGCCAATGCCCATTTTCCTCAGCACAATGGAGCCAACTTATCTTCATGACAAAGATCAAAACCTTGTAGAGTCCATTCCTCCGACATCTCTAATCCAAGATCCTGAAGAAGAGGATCTCATGGAGGAGGGAATAATACCATATACAGGCTTTACAGATGAAAGAAGCTTCTCACCAAAACCACCTCAGTCATCTGAACTTCCAGGAAATGCAACTGCAGCAACTATTTCAGATGTTCTACCTTCTAAGCCAGAAGAAACAACTGAGGAAACCTCCCTTCCAATTGAAGAAGGGTCTGGGCAGGAAAAGGCTACCATTGAAGTAGTACAAGTGACACAGAAAAGTACAACCTTGCAACCAACAAAAAGTATACTCTCTGGAATCAATGAGTATGCTTTTACTACAAAGTCTCCTATTTCTGCCACACACCAGACAGATAATATGTTGACCAGTGACACCACTGAAAATCAATCTGTTTCAAAAGGCCCAATTATGGTTACATCTTCCCCAGCCACAAAAAGCATTACTTCAACAAAATCCTCAATTACAGTTGAAGAGGGATCAGGTAGTGAAACCCATGATTTTATTATTACAAAGCCTACATTACAACTTACTTTGACAAATGATGCTGATGCCACAACACCACACAGTGCACCAATGCCAGAAAACGTGGTGCTCCAAACAGAAGAAACAATATTAGCAACGCCATCGCATGTTTCCTCAGAAATAATATTCCCCAGACAAGAAGAAGAAAGTTCAGGCGAGATGTCAATGACAAGCACTGTATCTACTGAGGAGAAAACAAGTAAAGATGTGCAATCTGGTACACAATCTGTAACTTTTGCATTTTCTGAAGCTGATGGCTCTGGAGATCAGCCGAATTTGCTGTCGACTACAGAATTTTCAACATTTTCCCCTTTGCATACTACAATCAGTATTGCCTCTGAAAAAGTCTCCTCAACAGAGAGTTCAACAATGCAGAGTGAATCAAAACAGAGTTTTTTAACTACTACCACAAGAACTTTTACAGTTGACCAATCCATCTCAATAGAGTCTAGCTCAACTGATATAGGCACGACACCAGAGACTGTTAAATTCAACCAAAGCATAACTGACACAATCACTGAAACTAGTTATTATAAAACAGAGTCACCTTTCAGTACAGTTTCTAAAGAATCACATACTGGTTTAGCTCCAACCCAAAAAATACCACAGTCAGAGGGTTCTGGAGAAGAAAGTGGAGAGTTTGAAGATGGTGTTTCTGGTGATTTCTTTAATACAGCTGTTGAGTCTATGCCACCTTCACAGCTATCATCTACAAATGATGTATTTACAACAGATATACCAAAACACACAACTGTTATGGAAGTATCATCAGATCTTGCCCACTCAACAATGACAAGTGCCTTTACTGTTGGTGAAGGTTCTGGGGACCAGATTGAAGACCACCTTTACACTGTATCTGTCACCTCACCAACATCTGTTACAACATCTGCAGTTAGTGAGAGCTACACCATAACTAGCAGTTCTGTAATTGCTGACCATTTCTCGTCAAGTCCATCTCACGTTGAGAGTACACGCAATGCCACATATTTAACCTCAAGCACAGAGTCGTCCATAGTTGAAGAATCTGCTGAAAATATATTAAAAACAACTGAAGCAAGTAAAGAATATTCTATAAGAACTGAGGAAGCAGAAATTAGCTACGCAAAGAGCACATTAGATTACTCAGATGTCGAAACGTCTACACTTTCCACAAAGTTAACCGAATCTGCTTCACAAATTTCTTCAAGCCCAGCACAAACAGAAACAATGTCTTCTTTTTTGGAGTCTGGTAGTGGTGACACAGAGGACACTACTATTGAATCTGAAGGAGTTGATGATGATGGGTCTGGTGATCAAGTATCCACTTTTCTTGAGTCATTTCCACCTTCTGTCACTCCTACACTAGAAGATGTACCGACGACTTCTGTGGCAGGGATGCCATTTGAGGGGACACTAGCTTATGTTGAAGGATCAGATACGGCAACAACTGAAGTAAATACTGAATTTTCTGTGAAGACAGAGGAGGCTGAAACCAGTGAGAATAAGACCACACTAGATCACCAAAGTGTTCAGACATCTCCTCAGTATGCATCATATAACCCTGAATTAACTTCAACAATGTCTAGCACAATTCAAAAAGAAGCTATTTCTATATCTTTGGATGCTGGTAGTGGCGACATGGAGGATTCTACATTGGAAGGCACTGAAGAGGGAAGCACTGAAGATGAGGGTTCTGGTGCTTTTATTGAATCTGCTGCTCCTTCACAAGGTCCATCAACTGATATTACAACAGAAAAACCAGAAACTCCAATAGACTTTGGTATTAAAGACCTACCATTGGTTGTTACCACTTCAACTTTCAAAGATTCAGTTGCCTTAACAAATGAAGATAGTTTAGGCAAACAGCCAACTGTAACAACTCTTCCAGTGATGCTGGAAACAGGGACATTGAAATCTTTTACAGAAGATGGAGGATCAGGGGATGAAATGCAAGTTACTACCAGTAACGAATTGCAAAGTGTTACTATAGAAACAACTATACAAACATCCACCCAAAGTGCAGCAAATGTTCAATTGCCGCACAATGTAGAAACTTCTACACAAGATTCCCCAACCACTAGTTTACCTACAGAGAGTTCATATACTACACTTGTGAATGAGGTCAGTGTCCAAACCTCACCTGAGTCAGCAGTGACAGGAACAGATATACAGACTCCAGTTCTCTCTGTCATATACCAAGATGGTAAAGATAAAGAAGTCACAACATCTGGCAGTGAGATCATATCTAGCAAAATTGCCACAAAGCTTTATGATACCCAATCAATCACAAGCCCTGTTATCACATTCATAGATGAAATAAAAGATGATGATCTTTTCTCAGCAGTTACAGACAGCATGGGAGACCATAGCACCAAAACAGAATTTATTAGTAAAGATGATATAATCATTGATGCAGATACTGTTCCAGAGTTGGAACCATCATCACCATTTTCTTCCACAATCATCACAGAAGAAGCAGCTGGCATAACAGCTGTCACCATGACACCACAATCCTCCAGCATACTAACAGAGGAATCAGAAGGTTCTGGGACAGACACTCCTGTGTTACCATCTTCAGATCTAAACCTGCCTACTAAATCATTCTTGGAAGAGACAACAGCTAAAGACATAGATTTAATTGGCTCAGTAAAGGAAGAGGAAACAGAAACAAAAACAACATTGTCTGTAAAAGTTCCTGATGAAAGATTTACTGCTCAAACCCCATCCACACCTGCTCAAACAACCCAGTATACCAACACTGGAACATCCCATCCTAGTGACACAACCGCACATATTACCTATAGCACAAATCAGCCTACATTTACCACCACTGGTTCTGTCTACACAAGTCAGCAAAGTCACATCATCACTAAACCCATCCATACAACCACAAGTCAACCTAAAACTAGCTTACATGTGACCTCTATCCCATCACATACACATACACTGCCCCAATCATCAGATTCTATTTTGACAGCTGTTTCAACTGATGATTTTTCAGGTGACAGTGTTTCTGTAGAGGACTCAGTAATGAAAACTGTAACAGTAGATATTGATTCTGCTTTACGTGAAGCTGTATTTGCAACCCCTGGATATAATGCAGATAAGAGCACAGACTCTAAACAATCAGGATTCATTTCTTTTACCCAGGAAAGTGGCACAGAGGAAGGCTCAGGTCTCACATCAGAACATATAGTGTCAAGTGGATCAGATTTCACTGAGACAACAACTGATGAGGAAACAACAACAATAATTGCACGTGATAGGTTTGAAGAGCACAGTGTAACTACCGCAGCAACTACCGATTCATTAATTACTAGTATTGTACAGTTCGTCCAGTCATCCTTTGCACCTCTTGTAGACCTTTCAGCAAAGGAGCAAGTCTCAACTGTAATTTCTTCAAAGATGTCATCTCCAACAACCCAAAGCCCACAGCTAGCAGACACACTTGTTTTGGAATCAGTAGCAGATACCACAAAGATTCCAGGCATTATTACCCATTCAGCCATTGATGCAGTGTTAGATTATGAGAGCAGCACCAATCCTCTTGTAGAAAGCAAACCAGATTTGGTTTATACTGTTGCCCCTGAAATGGAGGTTACTGAACCTCCAAACAAGGATCTTGAGAGTAATACGAGTGCTAGAACTACTAAACAATTTGACAGCACAGTACAACCATCCACCAAATTTGGGGCATATGAAATAGTTCAAACACAAACAGATGAAGTAAAAGATAACACAACACCAGAGACAAAGATATCAAGTCCATTATTACCAGAGGAAAGCTCAGGTGATGTGATTTCTGAAATCCTGACTGAAGATTCTACAGCTACCACTTTTATAATGTTGACAGATCACACAGATTTTTCCACCACTCAAGCAGATGCATTAGTATCACGATCTAAAGAACCTGATAGTACAACCTACGCACCCCTGATACTCAAAACAGCAAGTTTCCAACCTGAAGCTGTGTTTGAAGTGGCACTTACATCCCAGCCTACTGAAGATACCCCAGCAGCAGAAAATTTGTTAACAACAACTATTTCCATCATGTCTATGTCCACATCAGAAAACGACAAGTATATTGAAGATGATACATCTGAAACTCCTTTTGTAGAATCCAAACCAGATTGGACTAATTATGAGGCTGAAAATGAGACTCCCCTTGAAAGCACTCCAGTATATGAGAGTAAGACTGTGTCCACTACAGAGAGCTTTACCAGCAAAGAAGAGGTAGCTGCTGTCGTTGCATCTGTAGATAAGAAGGTGTCAAAAGAACAAGACACAGTTGGTCAAGTTGAGGAATCTTCAAATGAAATTCCCCAGAGTACAGACTACACATCATCACCTGATGAAATTCAAAAACATTCTGCAAAAACAGCTTCTCTTACAGATATGCCAGATACACCTAGACCCGATCCAGGATACACAATTTTGGAAGAGTCTTTGGATATTGGCGGTATGACATTAATTTGAATCCCAAATTATCAGTAGTTCTCAGATCACATGCTTATGTGCTGCTATTTCACAACCTAATCATATGCATTTTCTCTTTTTTTTAAATGACAGGTAACCAGTCATGCTCTGATAATGAATGTAAGAATGGTGGATCATGTTTACAAAGGGGTAATGTCCAGATTTGCAGCTGCCTACCCGGATACACTGGTGACCAATGTGAAATAGGTATCCACAAACAGACAATGATTTTCTTTTTAACTTAAACCATTAATAAAAATGGCTTATTTAAGGATTTTATTTTTCCTGAATGACAGTAGTGTAAATCTTTGCTCTTTCATTATTTAGATATTGATGAGTGCCATTCCAACCCTTGTCATAATGGGGGTACCTGTGTGGATGGGATCAACTGTTTTTCTTGTGTATGCCTACCAAGCTACAGAGGATCTGTCTGCGAGGAAGGTAAAGATATACTTTTTTTGGGGATGATTCATACTTAGGAAAACGTGACTAATAACATGCAGTTGATGGTCATCTATTTTCCATAGAGTTTATTCAATTATTCCTAATAAGGCAGATGCTAATGTTATAAAAGTCTTAAGAGAAAAATTATAGTTCATGTTATCTGATACGTTTGTAGTTCTAGCTTCAGACAATGTTATATTAACAGTCCATGTAACACACCCTGGGTGCTGAAATTGTACAGAGGTGATTCATTCTGGGTGTCTAAATGCTTACATACAGCTGCTCATGATTCTATAGCTTCTTCCTATCCAGAAATGAAACAGAATTTAAGCCAAGGTGGACTAATCAGTGTGGCTAGAAATAATTATTATTAGATAAACGCAAATAATTAGAATGCCCTTTGTAACGACATTGTTTTTCTTTTTAATTAGAACTTAAATATGCCTTTAAAACTAATTTTGTTATAATTAAACTTGTATATTATTGCAAGCATTGCCCAATTAAAATTCATGGGTTCTCCCTCAATGGCTTTCCTTAAAAGGCCATTTCAATGATTAACTGCAGGTAATTAGTGTTTCTGCCAGGGTAAAATCATGCCATTTCAAATAAGTTAGGAAACAGTGCAGCACAGGGCTGGTCAAGAAACATCCACAGTGATTTATTGCCTATGGCCCATTTGCAAATGTGAAAAAGTGACATGTTCACAGTTTATATTCATGACTCACTTGGTGCAATGTTTTAAACATCTGTTTCTGTAGAAACTCTGTATACAAAGATAGCAAAATAGCCTCACGGGCATTTGAAATGTTCAATAAGTTGTTTTCCAGTGTCTAGTCATATTTTTAAGCAAAACAATTCTGTGTGAACAGACCTATTTGGAACAGAAATCTCTTCCAGCTACAGTTAAAGTGCAAGTGCTAAGCTTGCTTTTACAGATCTCATTTAATGTAGTGGGGTAGAGGGTACTACTGGGATGACAGAGAGATAAAATCAAAAGGCCTTGGGAAGAGCAATAAAGATCCAAATGTTAGCACATGAAACATAGCCAGGTTCACATAGTAAGCATTCACTACTACTCTCTTTTAAATACATTTAAGTTAGGGACAATTAACTGCTTAAGCCAAACGTTTGTGTATATCATTTGTATTTTGTCTTCGCAGACACAGAAACATGCAGTTATGGGTGGCATAAGTTTCAAGGCCATTGCTACAAGTATTTCCCTCACAGACGCACGTGGGATGTGGCAGAGCGCGAATGTCGTCTTGTGGGTGGTCACCTTACCAGTATTCTGTCCCATGAAGAACAACAGTTTGTAAATGGTAAGTTTGAAGGGTCTAACTTGTTAGCATTGCTCATATGTAATATTACTACTAAATTAGCATTATTGATTCTACACAGTCAATAAAGAATAGCTAATAAGGAATGCACATACAATCATACATTTTAAATGGCATTTTACATTTTACTATTTCAATTGTAGCATTTATCTAAAGTGGCAAATAAATGCCCAGGCAGTATAAATAATGTGATCATCTACATCTACATAGTTAAGACGTTACTGTTTGATTATATAAACAAGAAAAAACACACGCTTTTTAGTAAACAGGATATGTGAGGAATAGACATCTTAGGCCTGAGAAACAGGAAGTTAGATGTCTAGGCTAATAAAAATTGCCCTTATTTTTAAAGACTGTCCAAGCACGCCTAACAGGCCAAAATAATAAAGCTGCATGTGTATTTTCTTTTCTTGCAGGCCTTGGCCATGACTACCAGTGGATTGGACTGAACGATAAGATGTTTGAAAACGATTTCCGTTGGTCAGATGGCAGTTTTTTGGTAAGTGTTTCAACAATAATTTATACATTCTTCTTGTCAGATGGCATGCAGTATAAAGTCTACAAACAATCCCACGATATAAATAAATAAATACACTTGGAGAATTTAGATGGTTTCCTTAAGATATCGATATCTGTTTCTAAAATGAGTTATGATAACTGCAGATAACTGGAGTTTAACTTGAAAATTGTAACACAAATAAAAATCTATATTTTAGTTTGACTTTTTTTATACAGAGATGCAAAAAGCTCTTCTGTTGCTTTCAGTGGTATTCGTGCAGCAGACAGGAAAATGGCTAATTGCTGGTTAGGGTTGTTTAGTGCTGATTGGACAATCACTTCAAAGATACAGCATGTATTCTGAAGCTGAAGAAAAGAGAGAAAGCCTTGGGGGGCTAGAGATAAGTGGTCTGCTCGTCGCTAGAAAGATTCCCTCCCAGCTGAGAGATTTAAATAAACCTGTGAATGAAGCAGGGAGGCATACGCTGACAGGTGTGGACAGGTAACAACTCTCCTCAGGAAATAGAGAGGGGACTAGATAAGTGAAGGACACCGCCCAGGGGTGCTGTAAATATATGTTGTAATGGGGGTTGTATGCTGTTAGTGGTGTACTCTAACATGCATGTGTTTGTAAGTTGTCCTCATGTATGGTGTGCTTGTATGTACATGAGAAGAGAAAGGGAAGTGAATAGGCAATTTGATTGTGTGAATTAGGATGTCATTAAACTTGGGGTTTGATTGTTGCATTACTAAATGTCTGCAGGAAGCAGTGGGTAGCCTGTGGAATTGGACGAAGCTAATAACAGGACACATGGAAAATTGGTCCATGCTGCTTTGAAATGCTAGTTGTAATCCAGAATGTTGCTGAACAATGGCAGGCGTGAGCAGAGCACACACAGATGGGGCTCGTTCCATATGGTTTAGCTGAAACACACTGACGAAAAGCACAGCTCAGCTGCTCAGGCCAAGTGGCTCATAGTGGTTACGTAGTGTTTATTATTCTTGGATAAGTGGACAGAGAACTTCCAAGTGCATAAAGTTTGTATGTTTCTGTTGACTGACTAGCATAAGCTGTAAGTTACCATTTGAAATATTTTCCCAGAAACATTTATGACACCATAACTTATAGACATGAATTGCACAGTTGCATAGTTATTATGAAAGAGGTGAACATCAAATTATAATACGGTCCTTTTTTGCCTGTTTCTTCTCTCGCTGGTTTAAATTAATCCAGTATTTAGAGAACCATAGTCAGTGCCATCATTTTTAGACAGTGAGCTATTTGTGGGAAACAATGACAGAAAGGAAACTGATTAAAGCTTGCAGAGTTCAAAGCTGTCCAAGGCAATACTGCCTGATCCTACTCATAATCTTGTATCTGTTGCTGTGTGTGTGGTTTGTCGTCTGCTAACTGTGGCCACCTGGTTGTGGAAGAACACAGAGAGCAGTTGATCAGTGATGAGTTTTGAATCCAGACCGCCTCAGCTGGATCTGAATAAACCCCTTTCTTGTTCTTTTTCTTAAAGAAATTGCATTAATTATGCAGTAAGAAGGTACACAGCGCCCCCATAAGGACTCTGATCTGTACTTTTACATATGGTATATAGACTTTGCTAAGAATTGTTGTTCTTTTTCCCCTCATTTTAACATTAGTTCAATCAATCTCACGGATAATGTGATGATATTTTCGTCCCTAATAAAATCCATGTGCTGTACAGGACCTTAAATAACCTTTGCATGCGCCCTATAATTTGCATTTGGCTTATTTATGCTGCCAGCACACTTTACTTTTTGCCAGTATTGTCTCTGAAATATCGCATATTTCTAAAAATTTCAACTGTGTTAGTTTCATGCTTTTAAAATAAGGTCTGTGTCTGCAAATGCACATTGCTTTTTAAATTTTTTTTTAAAGTTCTTGTCTATGTTTTGTTACAGTGCGGAGATAGACAGCGCCACCATGTGGTCTCTGTTGTGTAATACTACCACAGGGTTTTTGTGCCTTATTGTTTGTGCCATACCCGTTTTAGTTTTAGTCATTCATAACCTTCCTAATACTCTGTGTCAGCTAATGAACCATAAGAAAGATGAATACGTCAGCATGCAGTCTATTACTAAGTGTATCACTATATAATTCAAATGATGCAAGAATGAAACGCTCCTCGACTGCTGTAATGATAATCGTTTTACTCTCAGTGGTGTTTTCAGAACAGTACACTTGGCTTGTTCACTAATATGAGATAATGGGACGTAATTGACGCTTTTTAACATGATAAATGTATTTTCACTGCTTTACCAGGCTCAAGTAGCACTATGTGTATTGAGGCAGTTATTGTTGCCGTATAAGCATAATAATAAAACCCTAGTTGCTTCATTTTTTTTCCTTTTAACACGAGCGCACAGTGTCAGCATTCTATTTGGGCAATATATGTAATAAATACATGCAAATATTCGCAAGAACTCACCAATTATAATATTTAGAATCACAGTATTTTTTTACTTTTCCTGTAGCAATATGAGAACTGGAGACCCAACCAGCCAGATAGCTTCTTCTCTAATGGAGAGGACTGTGTGGTAATGATCTGGCATGAGGATGGCCAGTGGAATGATGTCCCTTGCAACTACCACCTCACCTATAGCTGCAAGAAAGGCACAGGTAAGGATTTTGCCTTCATGGTATCATGTTATGGCTGGTATCCCTATCACACGGCATTTTACATTTGATTGCAACATAGACAAATTGTTTATCCATTGATATACGAGAGAGTGCTAAAAATGCATGTACTCTTTTTTCATTTCACAATATTTTTTCCAATGTCATGCTAAAATGATTTTGGACTTATAAATAATCACTGTTTCCATGGTGCTTGCATTTTTTAGCATCTTATAACAGAATAATAAATAACAACATATTGACACTTTAACAAGAAGCTCACAGTTTTTGGTTTATTTTGGAACATCAGATTAGTCCTACATGTTCTCTTGCAAGTCAAGTAAGCTTTTATTATCATTTCAACTATATGCAGTACAGTGCACAGTGAAACGAAACAGCACTCCACCAGGACCAAGGTGCATTGTAAGACAACATAAATTAAAAGAAAAAAAAACCTGAAGCACAGAATTACAGAAAACAAACTAGGACACTATATAAAGTGCACGTGTGTGACATTTTCTGCAAAGAACAACATGAGACACTGAGACAGTAAACACACTGCAGCACCGTCCAGTACAATACAGTACAGCAGGCGAACATATTCCACCAGCAACACTGTTAATGGTGTTTCTCTCCCTTCTCTTTTTCCCTGCTAATAGTGTCATGCAGGCAGCCACCTGTGGTGCCAAATGCTCGCACCTTTGGGCAGATGCGTCTTCTCTATGAAATCAACTCACTAGTGAGATACCAGTGTATGGACGGCTTCATCCAGAGGCACCTTCCCACCATTCGCTGCAAAAGAGATGGCTCCTGGGATCTGCCCAAAATTTCTTGCATGAATCGTAAGTCTTCTTGTGTACTAAACCTTTTAAAAAGTCTCATTAAAATGCTGAAAAGATGAAGAATATAAAGTACAACATATTGAAGACAATACATCTGAAAAGTAAAGGATTATCAGAAAAATAGAAATAATCCAAAAAGCCAGCATCTTTTCATTTCTTGACTATTTTTTTCAATTGCCAAACCGAGCCATATCTTATATCAGATGATACATACCTTCTACCTTCATGTCTCCCCAAAGACAGCTGTGAATAGCTGTGACATTTTCAGTATTCGGACTAGCGATCTCCTGATAATAGGCAGACATTCATGTTTCGACATTCCCAAGCTAAATTGTGCAGTTTTGAATAGACCCCAGAGGGACTAGTTAGTTAGCATGATTTATTGTTAATACACAGTATGAATCTGTTTCATTTGTAGCCTTTGCATTATTACATTTCATTTTATTTTAATGTTTTTCTCACATTTCAAGCTAAACGTAATAAGGCAGTTGATTTAGTTTGGATTATAAAAAGGTTTCAGTTTAGAGTTCCACGCAATGATGTTATTAATGACCTTACAAACGTTTTCTTACAAACTGTGAACTAAAATGTTCCCCAATTTATTTTCTAGCCTCCAATTTCCAGAGACAATACAGCCAGAGGTACCGCCCCTTTAGAAATTATGGCAGTCATCGGAAAAGGTCTGCCGAGGAGCCTGCCAGTTCTCCCCAGAAACACCATCACCATGCCTTCAAGGACAACAAAACCAAACAATAGGCCTTCCTACAATCATACTGTCTCACTGACTGTGATTTCTTTTTTAACAACATGCAAAGGACATCTGATTTAAACTTAGAAACATGTGGAAATAGAAAATGGACAAAAATGGATAAAAGACAAGCAGCTTGAGTTCTAGATATTGGAATCAACACAGTGCCTTTCCAGTATTTCACGACTAAACGAAGAGGGTTCTCAAGTGCTTTTCAGTTGGCCACTAAAAAAAAGGACTGTTACTGTTTTTGCTGGATGACTGACTGATCTTTGCTAGTCAATTTATATGTTAGTAAATCTGTGTTTGTCTTTCTTCAGATCACAAAATGCCTTCTTTGAGCAGTATATACTAATGTAACTTTGCAACACAAAGAACTTGAGAAGATGGTAGAAAGTCAGTAGGATTTAATGGACTTTGAGCCACAAAATATTCCAGCATATGTTATTGGACATTTTTATATGGATGCTGTATGTCGAAGTTATTTCTACATGGGATTCCAGAAATTCTGAAGAACAAGAGCTACTAATAAGCACAACATATGGGAGTTGAGACAAATCCAAAAGAGTGAAGGAGGAAAAGAAACAAAGACAATCCAATAATTGATGAGTATTCTGTACATAATAGTGCAGAAACTACAGCGAAAGGTGGTGCAAGCTTCGATAATTTGTCCGAAAAAGAATTTGTTATAATAATGCATCCCAAAGAACAATTAGGTGCCTAGTTTGAAAAACACGCGAGAAATCTGAAATCATATTGTGTATTTGGTCTTCCTGTATCTACATCTCGTTTAATCCCAACATTTTCAAATTCCTAAATTTACATCTGTAACTTTTCATGTTGTCTTTGGTAAAATGTCAAACTACTTTTAAGAGAATGTACTTTGTGAATTGCTCAACAAGACTTGAACCACATGCTTATTTAACAGCGTGCAGGTCATTTATTTTCCAAGCTGCTCCTAATCTTCTCCTGGTTGTAGCTAATATACAACACACTGGATGTAATATGACCTGCATGCACAGATGCATTGTTTTAGAGCCCACCAGATCCATGAGGTGTCACTTGTGATTGTTAAGGATATTTTCTATTTAAACAAAGAGAAACAAAATAATATGACATTTGGGGTGTTTCAATGGGTCAACAAAGACCAGTATCTATCAAAACTAAGCCTTTCTACATGGAATGTCTCAATACAACTCAACAATCCATCCATTTGTTCATCCCAAGCATTGTTTTTATTTTTATTTTTTAATGCATTTTTGTTGTTTTGTCAGTTGTGTTGTATTCAAAAGTGCACATATCATTTTTTATATTTAAAGTATAACATTTTTCTTGTATAATGTGAATGTCTGGGTTGTGTGTGAAAAAAAAAAAAGATTTGCAAGAAAAGTTACTTTTTATACTTGCAATGTGTCACCAAAGAGACAAAGTTTATTCCTTCCTAGTTTGGGCTTCTTGTGTCATAACATTGAAGTGGTATAAAGTAGATTTTTTATATAAGTTGTAATATAAATATAATTATTAAGATACTATAATTATAGGAAAATAATGGCTGATTTCAATGTTATAATGCAAAAAAGTAGTAATACATTTTGACCAGAAGATGGAGTGATTAATTTATGCTACAAGCACACAAATACTAAGCTTGTATACTTATTTAACATATTATGCACGGTTTAATATTTTTCATATTACGCTCCATTAATAAACAACAAACAGCACGTAAATAATAATCCTAAACACTAAACCCTTCAACCTTCTTCTTTTCATATAAATTTTTAAAATAATATTAAAATTTTTATACTTTTCATTTCTGAAGATACAATATATGACCAAAAGTGTGGACACATGACCACCACATGCATATGTGGGCTTTTCCAAAACTTGTCTCTGCAAACTTGAAATCACACAGTGGTGTAGAATGTGTTCAATCCCACTAAACACCTTGCGTGATGGAAAAGAACATTGACTGCACCCCAGGCCTCTTCACTCAACATGAGCTAAATGGAAGCATTTTCCCATAGTCATACTACAAAATGTAGTGGAACGCCTTCCTAGAAGTCTGGAGTTTATATAACAGCATAAGGGAAAATACAGCTGTAATTTGAAGTTCAAGGAATACATTTAGGTGTTTTTTTCAGTCCAGATACTTTTTGCAATGAAGTGTCAAAGGCACGCATGTTTAAATGAGCTCAATTCTTAAATAAGGAACGATTTCACAATTTCTATTTCATTTGAATTAAAACATGGTTTTAATATGAATGACAAACAGTAAATAAGCAAGCAAGTCAAGGACATAAACGAGTATAAAATTAGCATTTAGTAACTGACGATAAAAGGTTGATTCAAGTCCAAGAATTAAGAATTATTAGTTCTGTCAAATAAGGTTTGCAGAAGCCTAGCTCTCTATCACAGACAAATTGCTTTGTCAGCTGTCCAAACAAGGTCTGTAAAGATGGACTGATTTTGTAGAAACGTTTCCCCACTGGACCTCCACATGGACCTAGGTCGAAAAGGGCACAAACCTGAGATACGTGATGTCCCTGACGAACCATAAATATAAACACCAAAGATAATAAACTGTGGACTGAAAGACAGTTTATCTTCTGTTTAATGGCTGCAAGAACCAGAACACAAGCCCCAGAAGGAACTGTGTGGCTATTTCTTTTGTCCACTTTCCTAGGGTGCAGGCTAAAATCAGAAGGTAAGGGCTACTATGAAATATGCCCAGTCAACAAATATGCAGCAGCAAAGGCTGTTGGGATTGTGAAACAGGCAAGCAAGCAACCACTGCAAGAATAGGTAATAGAAAGACGAATAAAATGCAGCCTTAAAGGATTTATTTATTTGTGCAGTGTTGTGCTCGTTACTAAAAAATAGTAACTAGTTACAGTTGCTTTGTTGATTACTTACACCAAAAAGTAATGCGTTACTGTTAAAAGTAACTTTTTAGTTACTTTTTTAAAGAACCTTCTCTAATGTTTCCATTAATGCCCTTTTATGCGTTATGATCTACACAAACACAAAACTGACTTAAACACAACGTAACTTTTAAACACTATTTTATTAAAGTCAGAGCAGCACAAACTGAATATATCACAAGGATTTCTGAAATAAATAACAAAACAAGCTAAATAATATATTCACAATCAAAAACTAAAGTGGCTTCTGCTGTTGTGTTGAGCTCTTAAACATGTTCCTTTCACAGCTGAAGTATGAAAACTATCAACAATGTAGAACAGAACACCGGGTTAGCTTCTAGCTTCTAGCTCCTCAGGCATGGAGGTCATGGAGGTGTTTCAACAGATTGGAGTTGCTGTTTATCGCTGTAGATACGAGCTTCGAACCAGAAAGACACAACTTACATTTGACTTAAAAGTTTTTGTCTTTATACTCAACTAAAGTGAAATAATGAGCATATTTCCACTTTGAGACCCCACACACACACTATATATATATATATATATATATATATATATATATATATATATATATATATATATATATATATATATATATATATATATATATATATATATTGACATGACAAACAAAGACTGACTGTATCATTTTTTGTCATCAAGGTGACAGCTTATGGTAGAATCATATAGGTGTCCCAATAATTAAGATTTTGCTTAAATAGTGCAGGGAACCAACCCCAGCCATTAGGGTCGCACAAGCCTTAATATAAATGGGGAGGGTTGCGTTAGGAAGGGCATCCAGTGTAAAAACATGTGCCAAATCAAACATGCGGATGATCCGCTGTGGCGACCCCTAACGGGAGAAACCGAAAGAAAGTTTTAGTGCATGTAAAATTGCCATACCTAAATACAGTGGAACCTCGGAGCTCGCGGCCTCAGCGCTCGCGACCTCGCATGCTCGCGACTTTCATTCCGACCGCCGACTCTTATTCAGATCGGCTCGTGAGCAACCGCGAGCTGCTCAAAACGCTAGTTTTAACATTTCTAATCAAGGTTTATCTCATTAACATGCGTGAAACAATGCAATAGTAAAGCTTATAAGTATATATATATTCATTCATTAATTCATTTTCTCCCGCTTATCCGTAATTCGGGTCGCGGGGGCAGCAGTCCAAGCAGGCCCCCGCCTTCGACTGCTGCCCAATCCTCACAGCACCGTCCCTTACGGTCCCTCCTGCAGGTGGTGAGCCCACGGGAAGTATATATATATATATATATATATATATATATATATATATATATATATATATATATATATATATATATATATATATATATATATATACAAACACACACACACACACACACACATACATTTTTCGATACAGGGCTTTCGGTTTGGTATACACGTGTGTGCGGAACATAGATAAACTCTGAGTTCCCTCAGGAACATATTAAGTGAAGGACCGCAAATTTGTTTAGTCTCCACCTCACACTTTAAGTGCACTTTTTATAATAATAATAATAATAATAATAATAATAATAATAATAATAATAATAATAATAATAATAATTATTATTATTATTATTATTATTATTATTATTATTAATAAACTTGAAACTATGCACAACAATGCCTGGGGTATAACAAGAAAACTAGGGTTAGCACAGTGTCGCTGTGCTACTCACTCCGTACCAGAAATAAGATTTGATTTGTGCATACATGGAAAAGCTAAAGAATCCATAGTGCTAGCGTTAGCCGCTAAACACTTCCTGGTCCAGCTTCAAGAATTTCTCTTAAAAGAAGAAAATCATGATAAATCTGCATATCGAGGAAGTGAATGAATAAATGATGGAAGGAATGAAGACATTCGGTAAAGTCTGCTGAAATAAGTAGAACAGTTAGGTAGATCATATCTTTTTTGTTTGTTTGTTTTGTGCTAATTTCATTAATTATTCAGTTTAATCAATATAATAAAAACATTTATTGCATTAATTTGATGTATTTAATTTAATTTTTTATGAAATATGATAAAATATTTTTGTATATATTTAACCAAGCAGCTATTTCATTTAAAATTGTTTTAAAAACGATTCAAATGTCAATAATGACAAATGTTAATAATAATAAACTGCATAAATAATGCATTAATAAACTGTTAATAATTATAAATTACAACAATAAATGCCAGGAAACCAGATAACAAATTAAAGGAAAAAAAATAATATGATGCTTAAGGTAAAGGGTTGGGTGTCAAAGCAACCAAAAAAATCTTCCAAGCACATTGGCATAAAGTGTACTAAGCTCTAGAACTAGACTGGAGGGCTGTACACTATCTGGCAAAAGATTTTTCCTCAAAAAAGTTGGGGAGATCTGACGTCATTCCAAATCTAATAAAGATGTTCGGTTAGTTCGAGATTTGTTGACTGCGAGGGCCATAGCTTACGATTTGCATAATTTTCATTACCGACCATTCAAAACTGCTGTAGGTGGGGGTGAAGTCATCGTAGCAAAGAGTCATCTACTGGAAGAGATTTTCTGATCGGGATAGAAATGTTTTCTGAGAGAATTTCTTCCCCACCTTTAGTTGGCCAGGCTTTGACTTATAAAGCACTATACAATATAGAGAATTACCAATAAGTAAATTAAACCAAATGTAGGCGAATTTTGTCAAAATTGTTAAATGTGTTAAGGTTACAGACTGGTCACAATAGTTTTTATTTCCAGTTATTTTTTATTAATGTTAATTATGGAGCCTTATGCATGAAGTATATGTATGAATACAAATCAGTAGTCTTTGTACAAATTATTGTTTTTTACCCTCAATATGTCAATCAGTTTAAAGAAGCAGAACCTGACTTACTAAAACACCTATCACTGAGGACTACCTGTATGGTTCCACATCACTTGAAAGGCATCTTCAGGAGCAAAGGGATGATTAAGATGAAATTTGGTGTGCTGAATTATTCTAGCAATTAAATCCTAATGTCTATTGAGTTAACAAGGCTGCCTTTAGCCAACTGTTTTTTTGAGCAACTTTTAATAAAATTTCAAACCTTTTGTACATTCCTCACAAAACTCGAAAAGCTTGTCTATGTTCTATGTAACTTTGCAAGAACTAGGAATAATATTTGCTGAAGGTGTTCCTGGCAATATGCTGCTTTTAGTTTTTCTTTTTTTGTAATCTTAAATGGAATAGTCCTTTTTGTACTTTTGTACCTTGAGAAAAGGTTATGTTTTTTCCGATTTTCTGTTCCATTTGTTGTCCCATTTTGTTTCCCGTTCTCCCTATTAGATCAAGCCTTTTCCCTCTGAAAAGTTCCCATCTCTCTTGACATATAACCATCCTCATTGCCTTATTTTGCCCTATCATTTCTTGCTTTAGAGTGCTTTCCTGTCTTCTGATATCTTTGAGCTTTCTTTTTTCTTGCTTTTCCATTTTCATTGCCATAGCTTTCATTCACATCAAACACTTATACTCCCTTCCAGTTTCATCCTGCCTCTTTAATTCTTCTAGCTTGATGTCTATCTTCAATATCTTATAGAAGTCCCCCCTTATTTTCAGTTCCTACTTTCCTGACAGAACACCTCAAGCTGGGAACTCCTTTGTATTCTCTATAAAGATAGGGGAAAAAAACAATAGCCAGAAGTAAAGTTTTTTTAGTATAGAATAGAAAGCAAATGTGCTGGCTATGGACTCTCTTTGTTGAAACAAAAAAGGTGATGCAGAATCATTGAAAAGATTTCACCGCTTTATACTTTTTATTAACAATGGGATAGTAGTGTCCTGCTCTCAGGGTTCCATCATGAATAGCAATGTTATTGATCCCATATTGATACCTTTGATATTGATCAATTCAGCTGTAAAGAGTCTTTCTGCAGATTCAAAGTCATCTATTCTTGGGAGTATAGATCAGGAGAGATTGTGTTTAGATATTCTACATTCTGCTTGTACATTATTTTACTTATATATGGACAATACAGTATATGCATATATCAGCCATAGCATTAAAACCACCAGCCTTATATTTTAAGGTCTCTGTTGTTTAAACATGCTCTGATCCATCTACAAGACCTCTTAATCTTCTGTGATATCTTTCACCAAAACTCTTTTTAATGCTTCTCAAACCATTATTGAACAATTGTTTCAGTGTGTCAGAGTGCATTATTCAATTGGATGAGGGTCTGCTATTAGAGAATACAACTCTTAGGAATGTACTTAGCCTGCAACAATGCTTTATGGATATCTCAAAGTAACATCCACAGGTTTCCAGGTGAAACATTGCCCAGAACATCACACTGACTCTGCCACCTTTCCTTTTTTTGACATTGTGTATTCTGGTTCCTTTTAAACATTGTGTAAGGATAAACAGATCCTACACATTGTGTAAAAGGAAATGTTATTCAGTTCAGTAACCAAGCCAACTTGCTTGGTCCATTTCACTGGACCACTCTTCAATGAATATGGCTTCTCAATAGAGATCATCCACGGCACCAAATTTCTTGGTGTTTAACTGTTGCAGAACCTGATTTGGTCAATCAACTTCAGCTCTATGAGTAGGAAATGTCAGCAGTGTTTGTATATTCTGAAATAAGCTGTGGAAAGCTCACCATGTTCTACAGAAAGATTATTGAGAATATCCTAAACAGCTAAATCACTGCCTAATTTTGGAATTGTACCGTTTTTGAATCGCAAGACCCTGCAGTGGATTTTGAAGACAGCTAAGAAAATCTTTGAGGTCTCTCTTCTGTCCATCACGGACAATTACAGCACATGCTGCATCTGCAAAGCCAACAGATTGTGGATGACCCCATGCACCCTATAATTGAACTTTACACTCTCCTGCCTTCATGACCAAACTGTATAACTGTATTTCATCCCACCTTTTGCAGATTCCAAAACAACTGTTTTTAAAGATACTAAAATGTTTACATATACAGTATTTGATTTTATATTGACAATGCTTTTGCACATAACTCTACATTAGATTTGTGTACTGGTCAGCACTGCTCTGTAAGACACTTGTGTTCATTTTTGCATGTATTGAACTCTGTTAAATTGTTTAAACACATTTGCACATGCACACTTTGTTTTCTGGTTTGTAGATCTGTGTAGTCTAAGTTTTGTGTTGTCTTGTGTAATTATGTGTTCTTATGAAGCAAATTAGTCCTGGAAGAACATTGTTTCATTTAACTGTGTATTGTACAAACTGTATTATTCACTTTACTTGGCTTGCTTTGCTCCATGCTAAACAAGTATTATTGCCAGCATGAACTTTTTCAGCAATTTGGACTGCACCTCTTCCTTAGTGATGGACCAGATGGGCAAATCTTTGCTCCACATATGAATCAATGAGTTTAGAGTGCCCATGGTCCTGATGTTGATTATTCAGTTGCCCTTCTTTGGAGCACTTTAGGTAGTTACTTGTATTTACAACATTGTCTATTGTCAAAGTCTCTCAGATACTTTCAATTTCTGCTTCCAATAATCAACTTCAAGAACTTGCAATTCATTTACTGCCTAATACAGTATATCCCACCACTTGACAAATGTCAATGTAACAAGGTAATCAATATTATTCACTTCACCTCTCAGTGCTTTTATTGTTGTGGTTGGTCTGTGCATTTATTCTCTAATTTAACAATAATAAATCTTTTTAACCATGCCATTAACAGTTGTAAAATTGTTGCAATTAAACAAGTAAATATTTGGATGTTAAAACTGTATTTCCTCCAAAACCAGAACATAAATTTAACAGCCCTGATCTGTTGGTCTGTTGAAAAATATAAACCCTATTAAAAAAAGGTTATAATCCAGTTTTCAATTACTTTTGGAAAATCGGTGCATTAAGGGATCAGATGAAAAAGCCATGGAACCTCAGCTCCATTTATGAGTCCGAAGAAAGCTTTCATCATTTAATTTTTAACACAAGAAAGCAAGGGCAAGAAGTCTCTGCCTGGTGTAACTTATAGGCTTGTTTTTGTTCCAGAGTTCATTTTAATACCGAAACCACAGAGGGCCATGTTGTGGATTTATGCCTTGCTTATAAAACATGGTGAATTTGTTAAATGAAAAAGACTAGTGACTGTTTTACTGTGCCCCCGGTTTGGTGGGTCATTGAATCTAAACCTTTAAACCCATACATACATTTACATTACACTTGCATGAAATTAAAAGATGTGAAACATTTAATTAAAACAAAATGGAAATTGGAATTAAACAGGAACTACATTGTGTTAGACACAATTAAGTCAATTGTATCAAGTATGTAGTACTCCTGAACACCTCTGCCATACTTATTAATGGCAATACTTAATAAATGCTGTGCTGCACAACGCATATAGATACATGCAAAATTACTAATGGAGAAAATAAAACTATAAAACTAATTATAGCTAAATAATACTCAAATAAATCTATTTAAAATAAAATTTCAAAAGCCAATACAATTTTTTAAAGGTTTTATTTTCCATTTGAAAACTTAAAAACAACAAACTGCATTTTAGTAAAGAAAAAAAAAATATATTGTACATATATAAAAAAAAAAAAAGCATTGTGAATCTATATTGTGGATTTATAGTACAGAAAGGAATAATAGGTCGAGTTTTCTTCACAATCACATAAACAAATCCATGTCTGTAGAAATACCAAATATGGACTATGTATTTAGTGGCACATCATTGTAATTTAATTCTCATTGTAGTCCATAGAAATTGGTGATAAAAAATTTACCTAATCCATGTTACAATGTTTTGTTGGCACTTACAGTAATGCAAAGGCTCAGACATTGAAGTGCAGTTGCTAGTAAGCAACTGGGTCCTTTTAAAGATTTCATTGCCTCTTGGTCCAGTGTAATTGAATTTGCAGCTTTCTGTAAAGACTAAAAATGCATTTCATCTCCAGAAAAGATTTTAATGCAATTTAAGAAAATCCTTGCCTTTCCAAAACTAATGCAAATTATTTTTTTATAACAACATAAAACAGTGGTCAGTGCTCGGACAAGATACTTCAGATGTGTCAAAGTTGTATTTTTTTTATTTGTAATTCAATAATATTACATAATTAATTAATTAATTTATTAGGTATTATAAAATAGGGTGTTGCTTGAAAACAATGATGTGCAGTAATGGCATGACTGAAAAATATGCAAAATGGATAAAAAAAAAGAAGTTTTAAAATGTTTATGATGAATAATTGTTTTACTAATTGCAGTATATGTTTGGAAATGTATAGCACGAAAATTTCTGTATGTAAAAAAACAAGCTTGCAGATTTAATGCTCGCTCATGATAACTGACTCTGCAGGTTTTATATTTTAATGCTCGTGTGTTACAGCTCTTTGGTTGGTGTGTGAGCTTAAGGCATTTGCAGCAAATTACTGGTGAACCCTGTAACAGTAGGCACCACAGAGCTTATGCTTTTTGTCAGGGAATCCAACATGACGGACGGCTGCTTCTGTGGGGCTGCACTTCATCCTGGGCCTGGAGATGGGGTACCTCACACTACCATCAGCCAGCCAGCCAGCATCACAACGGTCGTAACCATTCAGCTTCCAGGCAGCAAACATGTGCCCTACCTTTGCCAACTCTGCTCCCTTATTCTCACAGACCTGCACAGCCTCGGTGAAGTTCAGTTTCTGATCCACGAAGAACACTTCTCCTAAAGACCAGAAAATGATATATAATTATAGATTACATATACACTAGTAATAATGATACTTTCAGAAAATAACAATTTTATAGTGGTTAGAAATAATACAACGGAAGTAAGAATGAATTTGAAGGCAAATAGGAAAAAAAAACAGAAAACAAAACATATACTTTAGCAAAGTTCCCATAAATAGCATTATTTTCTACATAAATTATATACATATTTATAATATGCAGAATTTTTTTACATTTTATTTTAGAAATTAGTTCATATTATTCATATCATGAATTTTGTTTTACTTCACGAATAAATAGTGATTATTGGAATATTTGTACTTAACTGGCACAAAAAAAGAATAAACATAAACATGAATTAATGGTAAATGTGAATATTCAATTGTCTGATATAAATCATTTTCGGTATAAATAAAGTTTTATGAAGGCACCATTGTATCCAGCAGTGTAGCAGAAAGCATCAAAGCGGCTGGTTTTGTTGCGCCGGCCATAACTCCTGACTCCAGGAGGTACTTTGCCCCCGCATGGCACCCTGGGTTTGTTGATGGGGTACTGTACAGTTCCATCACTCAGCCAGCCAGCATTGCACCAGTCCAGCCCACCTTTCCAGGCCTGGTAGAGCTGTTCGAATGATGCCAACACAGCATCCTGCTCTGAGCAGGCCACCTCAGCATCATGGAAGTTCAGGATGTAACGGCCCAAGTTTGGTTGGTATGGAAAAACAACCCCTGAAAAAGAGAGTCATGCTTCCCCTAATGAAAGGTTCAACTCGATTTAAATCAGATGTGTTTGCATTTATCGGATTTAAATCTTCAATGTTTAACATCATTTTTTCCCCCATTAATTTACCATGTGTAGTGTTAATGTGAAATATTCATGATACTAAAGGAGCTTAAAGTTAAACATTACTTAACCTACAGCTGGAGAGATAAACAGAGTGATGAAGAGAAAGTGATGAAGATAGATAGATAGATAGATAGATAGATAGATAGATAGATAGATAGATAGATAGATAGATAGATAGATAGATAGATAGATAGATAGATAGATAGATAGATAGATAGATGGATGACCATTGGTAAAATTATTTGTAATATTCATAAATATTCATTTATTTATTCATACTTAAAAATTTATCAATATAATTACCACGCATTTTAATCTCCACTTCATTAACAACGTCATTCATGCCTTCCAGGACTTCACACTTGTATATGCCAAAGTCCTCCAGTCTGAGGTTTCTAATAACCAGAGTCGCATCATTTTCATCAGCCTTCAGGAGCTTAACATGTTTTTCAAATCGTTCATATTTGACCTGGTGAAGACCCATAGAAAGCAGTACATCTACTTCCACATCATTCTCCACCTTGGTCCAGCTGATCCTGTTTCCAAGCCCACCAAAAACAGCATCATCATAAGGTTTCAGTCGGCAGGGCAGGTTAACATCATCACCTGGTCTGGCAAGGATTATAGTGCGGCCCTCTGGAAAGAGACAAATAAATTATTCTCACCATGTTTAACAAAGACAACTAAATGTCTACATATGACTTCGTAATGATCAAGTTGATATTTTCCAATTAAAAATGCACCAAATTTCTATTAAGGAATTGATATTACTAGAGTGTAGTGCAAAAGTGATCCGGATGAGAGCTGTGTTGAATGTGTGTGCAATACCTCATGACCGTCTTACATCATTTAAACCAAATAATGCTTTAAATGATTTTAATATTTATATCATATCTTTCTTCACCCAATAATGACTTTTGGCATGTTTGACAGCTTTTGCTATTTTTCTATTTATTTGAACTTTCACATATGAAAAATTATTATCTACAGACTTTCTATTCCACAATAAAACCATAAATCATTAGATATTAAGGTAAAATCTTGTCCTCATGTGCTACAGTGAATATCAAGAATCAGTGCTTGCTTTTGTCCTTTTCAACAAAACATCTTTTTTTGATAAAGCAGGATCCTATACCCTTAACAATTCATTAGTTCAACAGGTTGGACACACAAGCAATTAGCAAATAATGAGTAGCAACACTTCTGTGCCTGGCAAACTAATGAGGCAGTTACTGTATTTTGTCAAAAGCCTAATAAACTGGAATTCAGAGTACAGTGGGGTGAAGCCGGTCCATTCAGAAGTTAGGGATCTGACATAAATGATGTCTAATGGCTAGGCACAATCTCTGTTGAGCATGACAGCGAAATTTCAACCTATATATTCCGATTTACAATTGTCTGTCAGAATAGATGATGTAGGGATAATTTACAGGCCCTGGCTTACACAATAGAAATCCTATTAAAAACAGCCAAAAAGACCCTAACGCTGGCTAAGGAGACTTAGTACTGAAGTTAAACCATTATGATCAGTTTTTAAATAGACATTTAACCTTCTAATAATCATTTTGTTAGTTTTATTTTAGTTCAGTGCTGGACAGTTGCCCATTTCTGACTTATATATAGACTCTGGTCATTCCTTGACTACAGTGTGGAAGCTGTAAGAATGCAGACATTCAGTGTGTTCTGACATGGCCTCCTCTCACAGCTACAATAAAGCACTTAATATCCGCAAGTGATGGTAATTAATTGTTTGGCACTGCGTGTGTGTATATGTGTGTGTGTGTTTTCCTCTAGTGTATAGTTCTCATGTATTCCAGAGTAGTTTATTTATACAGGGTGTTTGTTGGCTTAAGGTCTGATGAGTAATTTTTAAACAAAATCAAAGTAAATTAAAACCAAATTAAAAAGGCAAGGCATTGATAGTGATAAAATACAGGACTGGTAAGACATTTACAACACAAAACATTTGCCAAAAAAAATTACACAACAGGACTAGAACCAGCTGTCTGTTTGAGTTATGAAAGAGGAAGTGATGTATTCAGTATGGCAATTTGTTCTGCATCTGTCCGCAGAATTTTTGCAGATTGGATATAATCAGGACACTCAGAGGAGGATCTTTAAAATAAAGGTTTTTTTTTATGGATTCATAGGAACTACAGTTATAGCATGCAGTTGTGGAAGCATAATTGCATATGTTCATATTGACAATTCCCCAAAAATTAATATAAATATTTCAGTTATAATTTTGCATATCTTTGGAGAGATAATCATAAACATTTATACATTAACTCCTATAACTTTAAGTATACTATATCAGAGTGGTCCCCAACATTTTTTGCGCCATGGACCAGATTAATGTCGGACAATATTTTCACGGACGGGCTTTAATGTGTGGCGGATAAATACAACAAAATAAAATGATACGACCGGCATAAAAACTGGTATTTTCTAAATTTTATAATAAACGGGAATCCACTGTGTTGTTGTTTCTTGTTTATTTTGTTTGCTTGGGGGTTTTCAATTTAGCGGTAATGTATTATGTGTTAGAGGCCGGAACAGCCCCTTTAAGAAGGTAGCGGATGGAGGCATCATGACATGCATCAAGAGTGATTCATAGACAGATGTGGAAAGAATCCGGTAATTAAAAAAAAGACATTGTTCAGAATCAGACAATAAATGAAACAGAAATAATGTAAGTTATGTATTCTTTCGGAGATTGGGGACCACTGATATGTCACATTAACAGTAAATTAGCAATGTGCTACAACCTAAACAAAATAAACCCTTTTGGTTTACATAAAAAAAAAGAATTCAGTAAGTATTATTTATTATTTAGTCAATACAAGAACTCTAATGAAAAAAATGACAGTTACAGTAGTAAGGAATAAAAGAATGAACCTGTCACCAGTTTCGGTAAGTTTTCAGGGTTATATTCTCTTAATAAATGATTTCAAATGTTTTATATTTGCTCACTTTCTTTCTCTCATAGATACATTCACATGCTCCTACTGACCCATGACTGTCTAATGACTTTCTCCTATATAAATCATGCCTGTCCCACACTGTCCATTAAGGCAATAATAGCTCTATCCCTCCCTCCCTCCCTCCTCTCATCTCTTCTTTTCTCTTTTCCTTTGCTCGCCAGGCCACAGTCCAGACCAAATCTGAGCCCATTCAGACTGCTTACTTAACACACCATTACCTCAGAAGGAAAGGGAGAGGCATTTGGACAGAGTTCAGAAAGGGGCTTGAAATGCTGGCACTGTTAATCTTGCTCTTCCAGCCTGTCAAACCCCCCCACACACACAGCAGTTGTACAAAAGGGTGTGGGTGAAAATTCAGCATCTGGCCTTATGTCTCTGCACTGAGACTGTACAGAAGGATATATGGCATGCACAAACCTCTGATGTAAGGAGTAGAATGCTGAGTGAGCATTAGTATATATAGAAGGACCAATTAGTTACAGTAGAACTATTGAAAAATCATTTCCTACAGCGGGATATTGTGGGAAATATTAATAACTGCTTGTGCCAATGAACCACACACAGTACTGTTGAAATTACAATGCCAGCAAATAGAGCATAATGATCATGCATAAATATTCTATTTCTAATCATTTATATCTAATATTTTGGATATAGTTGACCCTTGAAAATATCTCATACTTAATCTGGCAACAATTTATGCTTTTATAAAATTAAGTATTATATATTTAAATATTATACAATAATACTTTGCAATGATTGTATTGGTCTCATCACAGTATTCAGAATATTGTTATTTATTCATTGTCATTTATGTATATTCATATGAGGGTCACATTCTTTTTCTTTTTGGCTTGCCACCATCCCCCACACCCCTTCTTTGA
The DNA here is from genome assembly GCF_946808225.1 of Silurus aristotelis. Classification (NCBI taxonomy): domain Eukaryota; kingdom Metazoa; phylum Chordata; class Actinopteri; order Siluriformes; family Siluridae; genus Silurus; species Silurus aristotelis. Next base: position 10,485,928 of record NC_139596.1, read on the forward strand.
ACCATTGTGTCTTTGTTAGTGTTATTAGATGCTCCAGAATGAAAGAAACATAGTATATTTGAATCCAAATAGAAAAAAAAAACATTTACATTGTTTTAGTTGACGTTCATTCATTCATTGATGGTCCCAAGAATGACTCATTAATATTCTAAATTCTTAGTCCAGTCAGTTTTACACAGTGCTGCTTTGTGTCAAAAGCAGTTTTCCACTGTTTAGTTTTATTACACACATTGCACACACAAATACACACAATGACACATGCACACTCATTAAGTCACAGAAAAACACAGATTTCCCATACCTGCTGTATGTACATTGTTGAAAAGGCTCAGGCAGACTAACGCCGAAGCAATTATGGTTATCATCTTCTTTCTTCTTTCTTTGCCTTTGGGCCTGCGCAATAAAGAAGCAAAACAAAAGTGGGGGTGTTGGTTCTTTTGCTGTCTGTGTGGACGTGTAGGCAGCTGTCAGTTTTGGTGCTACTGAAATGTTTGGGGTCCTCCTTGGTTGCAAAGAGAGCCTTTTATTTAAGCGGGGTGGCTGGCTAAGATCACTCCGCCTCCCTTTGGAGAAGCCAAGGCACCCACCACCCTACTTTAATGCTGAGAGCTTCTACAACCTAATTGACACTTATTCTGCTTAGACTTACTCTTACTGTTACTCTATTTAAGATTATAATAATGCATGAATATGCATTAATAACATACAAAACTGCTGCTTTAAAATTGCAAATCATATATTTATATTTTTAAAAACAGCAGTTATTTAATGCACAGTAAATATGCTGTTTTAGGTGGCTATTTTTTTATATTTGGATATATTTTTTTCTTTTTTATTAATATTGTACTATGTTTATCATTATACCTTAAACAAAAAATGTACAAAAAAAAAAAAATTCCAAGAATTATGGTAGAAATTATAAACTAGAGTCACACTGCATAATTGTTTGACATGATTACATGTTTATTTAATTTATTTATTTCATTGCTTTCCAACAGTACCATTTTAAACATGGCAGGTTATTAGTGTGTACATCACCATCCATCACATTTTATTCTCAGTTCCTTCCCCAGTAATAAACTACCATACCTAGTGTATCACCCAGTGTGCAAAATAAAATAAATTATGGAAGCTCATAGTACAGTGTACCCACCGACTGACAGTCTTAAGAAAGAATCCATTACCTTGTTAAGATAGAAAAGGCATGTCAAGGTGCAAGGAAGTGTTTGGTCCTATAGAGATGATTTTTTTCCACCATCTTCATGGATAGTGACAGACAGGGGGAAAACAGAGCCGGATGCTTGTTCACCACAGATGGTCTAATAAGCTCTTAACACAGCTGTCAAAATTCAGAAAAACCCAGGGCTGTGATGAAACCTCCAGCATTATGGAGCTCCAGTGTATACAAAGGAAATCCAACAAAGTTATTGCCATCCAAAAGTAAGAGTACTGACGTCCAAGCTTATAATCAGTATTTTACAAGCACAGACTTACTCAATACATGGAACAGTTTGAAACAAGAGTGGAAATCACACTTTAGATGCTATTACTTAATGCACTGCAGTTAAACAACCAGTTGTAATCAATATTTCCAATTTTGGTTCTTTCTGAGTTGTACAATAGACTGGAATTAAAGGTTTTATTTTCCTTGCAGTTATAAGAGAGAAAATATATAGTCTGGGATTTTAGTGTGCAAGTCTTTTTCCACTTACTCAAATCCCTAAGGAGCCCTTGAATGGCATGACTGCAAGATAGCGGGCATGCTGCTGTAGAGACAACACAGCTCTTGTTAGCTCCATAGTTATAAAAAAAAAAAAAAAAGCACAATGAACAAAAAATAAAATCGCCCTAATAAACATTACATTGAAACCCATAGCTTTGGCCCATAGCTGTTAAAATGGGTCACCAGGCTTACACAGAGTCTCATTATTTACTTCAGAGCAAACCCAAACATTTGTACAAGCCAAATTAAGGGGCAGGATATTTGGTGTATGTATATACATAGCATTTGACTACAAACCACAATGTAAGTGCATTTATTCAACAGTTTCACTCAAAGCATATGCATTACGCTTGTTGCACTTAAGTCTTGAATGAATTAAAACCATATGAAGCTACAAAGTAAGAATCAGAGTTTTACTGTTTTTTTCCCTTAAACTTGTTTCTTTCACAACCCTGAAGACAGTTTTACAATGGTCACTAATAACAACAAGAACAATATTAATAAAATTGTATTTCAACCAACATTGCAGGCTCTATGTTGAACTTTACCCAATTGGCATCAACAACTTTTGGAGAATGGGAAGATAAAGTCGTTTCTTTATACAGTTCTATATTTTAGGCATTGGATTTAAAGTAAAAATCCCAAAGTGCTAGATTATCATTTTGAGATTAAGACAGTAGGTATCAAGAAAATGAAACAATATTGTATTAAAATGCCAAGCAGAGTATGGTAAAGAAAAATATTTATTGCTTTGTATAAGTATGTACCCCCTCTTAAACAGTTGCAAAATTGCAGTTTTGCAAACTATAATATTTTTGCAAAGTCAAAAATTTGAAGGTCCAAACTATGGGGGTTTTAATGCGACACAGATTATTATATTTAATTATTAATATTTTTATTATTTTATTTTATATTATTATATTAAATATTATTATTGTAATAATTATTATTATTATTATTGACTCCTTCATTCCTTAGACCTCACTAATGCCCCAGTTGCTGAATGGGCAAATCCATAAAGACTTTAAAGAAGAGTATAATAACAAGTAATGTATTAAATATGCAATAATGCATGTGATTGTCAGGTGTCCACAAATATTTGGCCACATAGTGTACTATCCAGAATTCCCCAAAAGTTGGGAAAATTTGTAAATTTAAATAAAACCAGAATGCAATGATTTTCAAATTTCATAAACCCATATTTTATTCATAACATCAAAAAGACTGCTGGGGATCCAATATTGATTTTCACCCTTCTTCCACTCGCACAGAGATTTCTCCAGATTTTCTGAATCTTTTGGTGATATTATGTAATGTAAATAAGATATTTAAAGTCTTTACAATTTGAAGGTGAGGAGCATAATTCTGAAATTGTTCCACAATATGTAGACAGTTTTTTTGCACATTGGTGAACTCCTGCCCATGCTTACTTCTGAGAGACTCTGCCTCTCTAATATACACTTTTTACGGTGTATGCAATGATGTTACTGACCTGCTGTCAATTTACCTACCGTAATTGGTTGCAAAATTTTCCTCCAGCTGTTTCTTTTTACTTTTTCCACATACTGCCTTTTGTCTCAAATTCTTTGAGACGTATTGCAGTCATCAAATTCAAAATGACCTTACTTTTTCCTTAAATTGTTACATTTCCTCAACTTTGTTATGTTCTTATCATTGCATTCTGTTTTTATTTACATTTTTCAAAAAAATCTTTGGGGTTGGTTTTATACAGTATAACATAAACTGTAAAATAACATATATTATTAGCACAAAGACAAGTTGACAAATGTCCTTTATGTATACAAATATATATATATATATATATATATATATATATATATATATATATATATATATATATATATATATATATATATATATATATATATATATATATATATATATTAAAAAAACATCACTAAAGAAACCAATAAAATATACTAATAATTTATGTAAAACCCTTTTATTGGCTAAAACCGTTGTTTTAAATACAGTGTATTTTGGACTTTGTCACACACAGTTACCTGTTTACTAGTATTACAAAATATTTTATGTAATGGCAAACTAACTGGCATTATTTAATGAATCGCCGTTTGAGGATTGTAAATTTAATAAAAATGCTCCTAAAACATAACCATTACATAATCTTAAACCAAGGGTAAACTTTAAGGGCAGACTCCACAGAAAACCATGTGAGCTTCCAGCATTATTTAGGCTTCAATCCATTTTCTGCAGTCTCAATATGAGTCATTTAATGGGTGTTTTACATGAGCTTAAACATTTAATTGAGTTAATCCAAGACTCAATCTCCAAAGGGTGTGACCAATATATTATATGTTCAAGTCTTGGAGCTTACCCAGGGCCTTCCCCAAACCAGGCTCTGATAGAGCCAGGCATCTGGGACACTGAGCAAAGTAACATCTGGACATTAGTTTTCAGGTCATGGCAGAAAGCGCTGCTCCTCTTCTTTTTGGCAGAGGGGTATTGCTCTCTACTGTTTCACACAAACAAAGATTTGGTAAAGGGCCGCTTAGTGACAAATCTTACATAACTAGCCCAGGGTTTATACATACTGCTACCTGTGGATACAGTGTAGCCCTAAATACTTAAAGGAAATCGTACAATTTTAGCGGTTAGGCTAAACTCAGTGCTGATATAAAGTTAAATAATGTGTATGAAGTTTGATGAGAAGGGGGAGGTTGAGTCTGTTAGTGGTGTATTGATTCATGATATAATAGTATAAATCATGAGTCTTAAAGGGTGTCACAAATGTGATTTAATTATGTGTTTTTAGCTGATTTTATAGTACTCTGGGAGATAAAGTGCCAATACTTTGTAAACGACATGCCATGATTGGAAAAATATTGAAGTTACTTTACTACTGAGAGGGCATGAATCTTTTCATTGGCTTTTGTGGTTGGCTTTCAGAACCTCTTGCATTCTTATGGAAATGGACCAGGAACAATAGTACAATGTGAGCTTGATCTAACTTTCTGGCTTCAAGAATGGGAATGGTGAAAAAGAGTAGCATGCAAATGTGGATTCGATTTTTCATGCATGAGGATGAATAACACTATTTTTTCCTATCTATGTTGCACTAAGCTGCTTATTCAAGGCATTTTTACACAAAACTTTGACATATGTCATATCTTTATAAGTCTTTAGTGGCATAAATTCCACAATTGTAAGAAATGGCAAACTGGTGTAGGTTGTTAAACAATCTGAAGGGATTATAGGAGTGAGATTTCCATTTCCATTTTTTTTTTTTTTTTTCAACTCAAATGTTATCCAAAATATGTTGCCGCAAATGCTCATAATCTAGAATACTGGGAGTTTGGTATTTAGTACAAATGGTGGTTTGCTAGAGTGGTCTTGATGGTGACATACAGTATATACATACTGTATAGACATACAGTTTCATACAGTAAGCAGTACATAAGACCATCAGTAACCAGAGGAGTAAAGAGTACCTGAAAATCATACTTGAGTAAAAGTATAGATACCTTACTGCATTACAACTTACACCAATTCCAATATGAGTTAAAATATTTTATCAGTACTTGAGTATTGTACACATACAAAAAAGTGTACCCCTTAATGCTGCATTAACCAAGATCAACACAACAGCCTCTTAAATATGCCAGAATGAAACAAAGATCAAACAAGTCAGTCAAACAAACAAAAACTAAAAAGAAAAAGTAGTAAAACAATCTTTCAAAAATGTATCTTCAATTAACAAATACAATTACAGTATCAGGTCACAAAGTAGAACCATTAGCAGACAATGTACAAATAAACTTTCTTTTCGGCTTCTCCCATTAGGGGTCGCCACAGCGGATCCTCCGCACGTTTGATTTGGCACATGTTTTACGCTGGATGCCCTTCCTAACGCAACCCTCCCCAATTTATCCGGGCTTGGGACCGGCACTAAGAGTGGCTGGGGATGGTTCCCTGACCGGGAATCGAACCCGGGTCGCAGCGGTGGGAGCGCTGCATCTTAACCACTAGACCACCAGGGAACCTCTGACAATGTACAAATAAATCTAAGTTAATAATTTTAAATAAAGTAAAACCAAATATTCAGATCTGTATTTGATGCAACTCTTAACCTCAGAAAAGGGCAATATTTTTATTCAATTCAACAAAACTCTTTTTATTCTAGGTCTTTTTGGACTGAAAATGAGGCAAGCAGTAATAAAAAAGTCAGAGGCAACAGATGTGGGTAGAGGAGTGTTGAGCCTTAATGACATCAACAGAGGTGGAAAGGTTTTCAGAACACCCATGTCCTCACCAGCATGTCAGATTGCCATCAATTAGTGTTGGTGCTTGTTGTGAATAGGATGTCAAGTCAAGAAGTCAAGAAGCTTTTATTGTCATTTCAACCCTATATAGCTGATGCATTACACAGTGAAATGAGACAACGTTCCTCCAAAACCCTGGTGCAACAGAAAACAACATAAAGCTACATAACAGAAAACACTGAGCTAAGGACTAGTAATTGTCCTCGCAAAGTGCATCGTGTGCAACCTGGTGCAAACAGTGCAAGACAACATAAGACGGTGTAGGACAAATACACAATAAACCTACCAGTGGTGGGCGGTCAGGGCCAGCAAAGCTCTCTCTGCTGACTCACTGACTCCACCTTCTCCTCCTGTGATTAGTGAAAAATACCGGTAATCGATTACACAAAGCATGATGAGTACTTTGTTTTACTGGTCCCATTGGAACAATAAAGAAAAAGATGACATTGGAAAAAAATGTATGACAGGGTTAAGATACTGGGGCAGACAGTTGTCAGCTCTTCCGGCACTCCCCCAGAACTTTCGTTCAATCCCTTTCCCTCTGCTGGCCAGATATATATATATATGTCACTAATAAGTTGGAAAAGTTCTAAAAAAAAACCCTTGTCTGTTCTTAAAAATGTTAAATATGCTTGGGATATGTGTATGCATGGTATCTCATATACGCAAAAAGTGATGTCAATCGTGAAGCTTTGCTCTGGGATTTTGGTTGCAATAGAAATCACAAGATACTGCTACAGATGCCTGGGAACCTCAAGCTTTTTGGTGCAAAGGGACTTATGGCAGGCCTGTGTCAGTTAGCTCTCATACTAAATTTGTGGTAATGGAATAGATGATTGCCACTTGCATTGTGGTGGGCCACTACTTTATTGCCATGGTTGTTACTATTTGGTAAAACAATCCACTCTGTTTCAATCCAGAACAGATGATTTCATTAACAGTCGAGAACAGTGTTTAAGACACCAGTGTGTCTTTTCAAAGAGATTTCATGGAAAATGTTTAGTTTCAAGCAGCACTCAAAGTGCCAACTTGAGATAAACAACACCTAAAAATGACTGCAGTTGGAAAATACTACAGATGGCTGCAAATAAATAAAAAAAGGCTTTGATAATGTACTTGGCATATAGCCAATGCAGCACTAAGCAGGTCTTTTCTAGGTCATGACAAATTTTGATAGTAAAAGAAAAAAGAAAAGTGCAACGTGAGAAAAGCATCACTTGAACACTATATGAAGGTTGTTCTAAAGATAGTCAAAGCTGTTCTCAAAGGTTGCCAAAAAGAAAATAAATTTGTACAGTGAGATGTGGTCATTTTAGAGGAAAATTAAACTGTAGCCCTCTTTATTATGTTCTCTGCAATTCAGTGACTTAGATTTGTTTTGGCAAAAATTGCAGTACAGTGAAACATAAGTACCACTTTAAGTAGTTTTACATAACACTTGTATTGTTATAAAGTACATTTACTTTATTATTCTGACAATATTTATTTTGGATTTTGAATGTAAAGATATTTACAGTATATATTTATTTTAAATGGCAGCTTCATATGCCAATATCATTAAAATATGATGGTATTTGCCACATAGGACCCTGCAGCTCTCTACATGAGCACCTTAACTGTTAAAGATTTTTGAGTACATGTATGAGCATCTTTTGTTAAAAACCTATTCTGTTTACTTGTCAAAACACCTGGATTTGAGACAAGAATTCTGTTTGATCTTTAATGGTTGTTAAGTAAAGGTTATGCTTTGCCTATCATCACACTAAATGTGTTTCTTCCTGTCTTATAGCACCTATTCAAACATCACAACGTGCTTGAAATTTGGCCCCGGGGGTGAAGAACTGGAAAGGAATACATGTACCAGTGTAGTCCTAGGTTATTTCAAACCAGATGAGCTACTGTATATTTTGAGGGGCACCATCTGAAGTTACCTCATAAGATGACCTACATGATATGGCAAACCATAACAGATCTAGTTTCCATGGTGTATAATAGACTTCAAACAAAGTGTACATCAATGAAAAGAGAAAGATGAGGTACTACTATTTTTGCTCTAGTATTTTATCCAAACTTTGTTGCTTGCCAAATATTTGGGTTAGGCTTACGCAACCATGTGTTTTCCGGATCTGAACACCAAACCGGAAAACGTGGTTCAAGGCCTGTCTCTAGTTTTCAGTCAGGTTTTCTGTAATTTATATGAACGTCATCTTTGAGTAAAACAGCACAACTTGAATGACTGCTTGCCTAATGCAGTAATCTGAAACATATGAGCAAAACAAATATCTGATGTAATTAGGCAAATGTTGGATTGTGTTATTGTTTGTATAGTTACACAACTAAATGCAGTCTGATAAGAGTGATCACTCAGACAGCTGATAACAAATCCTTCTTTGTCATGGGACAAGATGCAGGACATTTTTCTCCCACAAATCTAGCAGATCATGTCTGGATATCTGATAGCTGATAAAACACGGATGTATACTGCATAGGTGCAGATAGGCTTAAACAGGAAGAACTAGGAAGAAGAATTAGAAGAGGAAGAAGCCTTTATTAGTCAAATATATATTACAGCACAGTGGTATTAGTATTTTTTTTTTTTGCATTATCCAGCTTGTTAGGCAGCAAGGATCAGAATGCAGGTTCATTGCTTTCTAACAAGCTGGGATTAGTAAAAAGGAATTTCAACAGATTAACAGATAACTAGACATAATCTGCTAGATCTGTGGGAGAAATGTTCTGTTTAGTAAAGGATTTGCTCTCAGCCACCTGCTATGCTGTTGCTTATGCTATACTTTGCCATACTGCCATGCTTTGGCAAGCAATCATTATGGGAAAAAGAAAATTATTACTAACTGAGTGATGTGATAAAACAACGTTAGGTAAACCAAATATTAACGACCTGTATATGATGAGGTTATAAAAACAACCCTATAGGTGGTTGGTACCTTTTCCTCTATATATATACTGTCTATGGCGATATAGAGGGCTCAGAACATTGTCTGTTATGTATAACGTATAATGTTATATTCACTTATATTCTACAAATTAAAACAAAATTTCAGAAAATGAATTGTAATTTATGTTTGTTGACACTGAAATTTTTATAGCATAGTGAATAAATTCACAAAATCCTAAAATATTGTTTCCAGTAAAAATTTTGTTTCATGATCCTCCAGTTAATAAAATATGTGTAGATCAGCAAATAACCATTACTTATGCATGCTGCTGAATTTCATGTGGCAATAATTAAATAGCTTTTGGATATATTTATGTGGATCATGCTAGAAAAACACTGTCCTCATCCAGGAGTGGAAACCAATTACATGTAATCTTGATAAAGTACTGACGTGCATAGTTCAGTGTAACTGTGTTTTTTGAGTACAATTATATTATATTTCTTTTCAGTTGTGTTTTCTAAAAGTATCGTGTTCAACTTTACCACAATTATTTTTATTTATTTTGTTACCAAATTAATGTTAAGATTTAATTAAAATAAAGCTACATAAGTCTCCTCTTGAAAGTTTTCCAATAATACTTTTAAAAAGAAATATCACCAATAATGTCTTAGACAATGGAAACAGATGGAGCCTCTATTCTTAAAGGCAGATGCCTTTATCAGGGCTCATGGGCATCAGATTTTTGTGCCTGGGATTTAAACTCACAACCTTTGAATCCAAAGTCCAATGCCTTAAACACTAAGCTTCCACCTCACTATTATTATATTCTGTTACACATTTAACCTCCTGAGAGTAACAGACTTCAGGTACTGTCTAAACAAAAAGACATTTAAAGTTTACACAACAGACATTTAAAGTTTTCATCATTTGTATGAAGACGAAATATTTCTTGCAGGATTAGAAATTAAGCAAAAAATAAACAAGCAGACCACCGCAAACTTGAAGACTAAAGACCACCTGATGACTCGGAAAAGGTGTTATTGAATGCACTACAGCTGTTCATTTCAGTCCTGACATGTTTCAGGAGGAAGCAGCACATAATTTTTATGTCAGCCTCTAGTCTTGTACAACGTCCACATGAGCAGGGACAGCTTGTATTAATGTATTAACAGAGCTAGCCTTCCATATAGTATATATTAAAAACCAGTACAAGGTTTCATCTTGGTATCTACTTTGACTTATTTGTAGATAATGTTTTTAAAGCAGTATTTTAATTTTTCTCATGAAATGTAGTGCAACTGCACCATCAGTGACTGAAGAGAAAAAATATGAAGTGACACTTTGGGCCAGCCACAATGGTTGTTCATTAATCATCTTTTTGTATGAAAAGTGAAAGTATGCAAAACTAAACACATTATCTGATCAAAATACTAACTTTATTAAAAGAAAGAAAGAAAGAAAGAAAGAAAGAAAGAAAGAAAGAAAGAAAGAAACAAAGAAACAAAGAAACAAACAAACAAACAAACAAACAAAAAGAAAAAGAAAGACAGAAAAACACTTTCTTTTTCTTGGACTGCCTGAACTAATCCTTTATTGAGTAAAAAGCTAACTCATTATTTAAGATATGGTGACAACCATAATCCTGTCTGTTCATTATTAGTGACCAGGGTCTCTTCAGCTGCTCGCTCATGTCCTGTTCCTCTTTTAACAGAGTCAAAGTCTTTAGATAAATCACTTCCACCTGTGGAGGAAGAATGGGCCCCTGGGAACAAGCTGCTCAAAGTACATTTATATTAAAGGCTTTTTATAATCAACCAACTGCGCTCAAAATGTTGGCAATCAGTTTAAGAATGTTTAAAATACTGTACATTTATGTGATCCATTATTTACCCTGAGCACTGCATGTAGAGCAAACAACCTTTGGACAGCCTCCATCCCCATATTGATATCATTATTTTCCCTGCCTTAATAGTACACTGATCTGTTAGATGGGCGGGAGTTTGGCCTCCCAAAAGACCTATAAAGTATTTTGGCTACTGGTGGGTCAAGCTGTTTCTTATTCATCTATCCAAGCAAACATGCAATAACTGGATTAAGGCTGCTTGAATCTCGAAATGAAATTGGGGCAGACTGTGTTTTGAAAGACCTTATTGATAAAAGAGCTATTAGAGGGGTAAGGGAGAGGAAAAAGAACTAACGGTGGGAAGGGAGAAAATGGGAATCTCTGAAACATCGACAGCCTTGTTAGTGAGGTCTTTCTTGCTATAGGCATGAAAAACAGAAAGGAAGCACAGATGCTGTTTATAGATGCAGATCAACCATTGCTGAAAATGTAACAAAGTGATATCCTACTGTTTAGGATTTATCTTATTGGATTTCACTACATCGTCATACTGTGCTTTGATTTCTAAGCTGGGTAATAGCCCTAGAGGAGGTTAAAATGCCTGTGCTGTGGGGATTGATAAGCTATGTTTATTTATATGACAGACATATTTAACAGTGTAGGACTAGGTTTCAGCTAAGCATCAATTGCAATAATGCCCTTTCTCATTGCATTTAAAAAAAATTGAATAGTATCCCCCTTCATAGTTTTTGACCCAAGATACTATATGCCTAAAAAGAGATTATTGTATTAAACAGAAAAATTGAAGATTGACCTCTTTTCTCCTGAACAGTGGCCAGGGCTTTTAGGATGCCAGCATGTAGGTTTGCAGTGAACCGCACAACCTGTCGTATTTCTACAGACTCTGACTCATTCTTTCCCGCTCTGCATGCAGACCCCCAACTCTCTGTTGTTATATAAAAACACTCCTGTCAAATTTTAAAGCCTGTGCCACATTTGAATTTCTATAATCTAACGTGTTACTCTCTGTCCAACAAGTAATTTCTGCCATGAAACACAAGCAGACTGCTTTACAAGAAAAAAAAACATAGCAATAATGGTTCCTTGATTCAGAGAAAATGGCCTTTTTTGGTCTGAAATTTTCTGACGAGCTCTGCATACGCTAAATTCCCAAATGGACTCATCAAATTTTGGAAATACAGACAGCTTAAAAAAAGATAGATGCAGAGCCTGCTCATATTCTATGATAAGAACAATTTGCAATACAACAATTTGTACAGTTGGATAGTAGTCAACTAGATGCTCATTAAAAACCAGTGCATTATTAAAAAAAAAAAAAATGGGTCAGCATTTTAACTTGAAAATATTTAGTTAAACAAAAGAAACTCCATTAACTAACATTATGCAACTCCACAGAAAAACATATATGCAGAGTGTTAAAACTAGAAATCAACAGTGATCATTTTGTAATAGTTCTAAAGCACAAAACCAGCTACAATTGTAACATTGCCAGTAGTACGGTTTTGTCAAATCACAGCCCCATTGCACAAGCTTCTTCTCAGACACCATTATTCGGCAACATGATGAGTGTTTCAGATGGGAAAAAAAGAAAAAAAAATCGCTTGCTGAACAGTGCTTCATTGTTGCTCTGAGAAACATTTGGAATCACTTAACACAGTGAGGCTCTGTTGTAGCATTTATGTACATAAAATTAAACACATACCAAATATTGAATGCTTCAAGACAGAACAATCATTAAAGTTCAAGGACTGTGCCAAACTCAATTAGATTTACATGAACAGAAACAGAAATACAGATTCTGAAGAAAATCTTAAAAATCTAGTCTATCAAGTCAAATTTGGTTTTATTTATGTTATCAAATATATTTAATTGTGAAAACTGAATAGAGACAGAAAAGGGAATTTTTTTTTAACTTTTAACTTTAATTGCTTAAACACTGTCACTGTGGTTGAAGTGCAAATATTTGCTTGGGAAATGTATTTATACCCTTGCTGACAACTTTACATATTTACTACAACAAATCCCAAATTCTAATTCAACTCTAGTTCGTATTGTATGGTTTCGGAAACTTTAGTTTAAAGTCTTCCAAATGGATTAAATTCGCAGTGCAGTTTTAAATCAAACATTTTATTTATTTATTATTTGTTGGTTTTTAACACATTGCCATGAAATAAATAATAATAAAAAAAATGAATATTTAAAGGATTAAAAAGACAGGCACCAGAGACAGAGAGAGAGAAAGAAAGAGAGGAGGGGGATACAGGGTGAGAGAAAAAGACATGGACTATTAGGTATCCCTATTGTTACATAACAGTTAGACACTGTGCAGTGTGATCAGGGTGCAAGTAGAGACTCCTACAATAAGGATACCTAATATTCCATGTTTCTCTCTCTTCCTGTCACCTCACCAATCTTACTATTTTTCTTTATCCACTCTCCTTTGCTGTCGAGGTAAACATGCCCCTGAGGTACCAGTGACCAGTGCTCCTGTCCTCTTCTTCTTTCCTCTGAAATTCCCTTCAATTGGAGACCACTTGGTGCAGATGAGGATGCTTCCACATGAACAGCCTAAAGATACATGAAGTTACTTAGCAACTCAAGAACTTTGAGTATGGATTTGGACTGTATTTAATATAAACAGTCTGCTACAATGGCTTAGGACTGCAATTGGCATGCATTCAAAAGAAAGCTTTGCCCCCTGCTGTAGTCTTTACTACTCAAGGTAACAAAAAATAGAGTGCACCGTTTGACTGAAAAGGTGGCGGATCGTAATTGACCAAAAATTTGCTTGGGTACGTGCTTTACACGTCAGTTGTAGTGTTTTATAATCACTGTGGGATTTGAATGGGAGCCAGAAAAGAGTGGATAAGACAGAATTAATGTGGTCATATGCCTGGTTCTGGTAAGGACTCTTGCTGCTGCATTCTGGACTAACTGAAGCTTATTTGTGCACTTACTAGAACATTCAGACAGTAAGGCAATACAATAGTCCAAACTAGATGTAACAAAAGCATGTACCTGTTTTTCTGCATCATGTAATGACATCATATTTCTTATCTTAGTAATATTACTAAGATAAAAGAAGGCTATCCTGTTATCTGTATGAGCCTCAAAGGAGTTCCTTAAACACAAGTATCTCCGTTTTGCTGGGTCTGGGCGTGTTCCAAAATTGCCTGAACTGCTTACTGCGAATTGTTAACTTAGCTCACTAAAATACCAGATTCGGGTGATGACACAAAGCTCATTAGCACTGATTTATTCTAAGCATTTGCTTACTTCAGCATTTTATTACCAGGTGGCATCTATAGCTTTTATAACACTGCATGATATATGATGGGTTTATGTCATAAGCTGTGAAAGAAAAAATAAATTGTGAACTATATTGTTTTGTTTGCGGATGCTAGAAGAGACATATATTATCATTATGTGCTGATTGTTTAATACTGGATTATCTGTTATTGTAACATACTTTTCTGCAGGATGAAGTATTCTGACATAATTTTTTGAAGTGCCCATCTGTTATGTTCACATTTGTGAAACACATTTACCGTATCTATTCCTTATAAAAGCATTACATTTAAATATTTCTCAAATTAAACATTGCAGGCTCATGCAGCTTTGCATATTTCAGAATCCCCTATTGTGCTGAACTCCATGTCTCAGCATGCCTTTACAAGTAGCCCCTTGGAAAGGTGTTGCTCCATCTTGCCTGAGTATTAACCCTGAAGGCTACTTCCCATTCAGTCAATATCTCTTTGAAGAAAGTCACTTAAGCTTCATAAAACATCAAGTGCTGTAACTTCATCATATCACAGGGTTCATTTTCCATCTTCTGATATATTTGCCAAGTCTTTCCTGTTCTTAGTCCTTGATCATTTTCAGTCTTGTCATTGCTGGGCTTCATAATTCAAGCTTTCTGATGAATACCCACTTGTTATTTTAATTGTGCCCTGCCCCCACAATGTTTTTATCATTATTGTGATCAATATCAGAAAAATACATTTTATATTTGATATACCTCAAATTAAAATAGAAATTTGTATTTCTATAGAACTGTTATGAAGCACCATGTACTGTTTAGCTTTTACAATGTTTCCAACATGAAGTTAAACTAATAATCTGTATGATTATTGAGAGGCACAAGAGATTACAAGCACAGCATTGTACAATGTTTAATCATTGCTTTTCAGTATATATCCAGTATATGGGTTTCTTTCGGCTTCTCCCGTTAGGGGTCGCCACAGCGGATCCTCCGCACATTTGATTTGGCATATGTTTTACGCTGGATGCCCTTCCTAACGCAACCCTCCCCAATTTATCCGAGCTTGGGACCGGCACTGAGAGCGGCTGGGGATGGTTCCCTGACCAGGGATCGAACCCGGGTCGCAATAGTAAGAGCGCTGCATCTTAACCACTAGACCACCAGGGGACCTTGTATATATCCAGTATATATCCTTCAAAAAGTTGTACTAAAAGTTGTTGTTCTAAATTCTTCTTATTATTATTATTCTTTTCGGCTTCTCCCATTAGGGGTCGCCACAGCGGATCATCTGTCTCCATGCCCTCTTGTCCTCTACATCTGCCTCTTTCAACCCAACTACCTGCATGTCTTCCCTCACCACATCCATAAACCGCCTCCATGGCCTTTCTCTTTTCCTCCTTCCTGGTGGCTCCATCCTTAGCATTCTCCTACTGATATACCCCATGTCCCTCCTCTGCACATGCTCAAACCATCTCAATCTCGCCTACATGCGCTGTCCCTCTAATAAACTCATTTCTAATCCTGTCCATTCTCATCACTCCCGAAGAAAACCTCAACATCTTCAGCTCTGCTACCTCCAGCTCCACCTCCTGTTTTTTACTCAATGCCACTGTCTCTATAACATACAACATCGCAGGTCTCACCACAGTCCTATAAACTTTCCCTTTCACTCTTGCAGACACTCTTCTATCACAAATCACTCCTGTCACTCTTCTCCACCCACTCCACCCTGCCTGCACTCTTTTCTATTCTTCTCTAACACACTCTCCATTACTTTGCACTGTAGACCCAAGGTACCTGAACTCCTCCACCTTCTTCACCTCTTCTCCCTGCAACCGCACCACTTCACTGCCCTCCCTCTCATTCACACACATGTACTCTGTCTTACTCCTACTGACTTTCATTCCCCTTTCTCTCCAACGTGTACCTCCACCTCTCCAAGCTCTTCTCAACCTGCTTGCTACTCTCAAAACAAATAACAGTATCATCCTTAAACATCATAGTCCATGGAGACTCCTGTCTGACCTCGTCCGTCAACCTGTCCATTACCACGGCAAACAGGAAAGAGCTCATAGCCAATCTTTGATGCACTCCAATCTTCACCTTGAACCAGTCTGTCGTTCCTACTGCACACTTTACTGCTGTCACACTGTCCTCATACATGTCCTGCACCACCCTCACATACTTCTCTGACACACCTGACTTTCTCATACAGTACCACAATTCGTTCTCCATTCCTCAGGCATCCTCTCACCTTCCAAAATCCTGTTAAACATTCTTGTTAAAAACTCCACTGCCATCTCTCCTAAACATCTCCATGCTTCTACCGGTATGTCATCTGGTCCAACCGACTTTCCACTCTTCATCCTCTTAATGGCATTGTTTTATTCTTCTTTCAGTCCTCACTCTCCTCCTCTTCTTCTTCACCTCCAAAACCATCCTACAGACTACCACCCCATGTTGTCTATCTACACTGTCCCCCACCAACACCTTACAGTCTCCAATCTCCTTCAGGTTACATCTCCTACATAGAACATAGTTCACCTGTGTGCACCTTCCTCCACTCTTATACATCACCCTATGATCCTACTTTTTTTAAAATAAGTGTTTACCACTGCCATTTCCATTTTTTAGCAAAATCAAACACCATCTGTCCTTCCACATTCCTCTCCTTAAAGCCATACCTTCCCATCACCTCCTCATCCCCTCTGTTCCCTTCACTTACATGCTTATTGAAATTTGACCTAATCTTTAATTCCTAGGTACACCTTCTACCACTTCATCTAACTCACTCCAAAATTTTTCCTTCTCCTTCATCTCACAACCCACTTGTGGAGCATAAGCACTGATGACATTTATTATCGCCCCTTCAACTTCCAGCTTCACGTTCATCAGAAACTCTCTGCACCTCCGCTACACTCTTACTGTACTCTTCCTTCAGAATCACCCCTACACCATTTCTCTTTCCATCCACACCATGAAAGAACAGTTTAAACCCACCTCCAATATTCCTGGCCTTACTCCCTTTCCACTTGGTCTCCTGAACACATAATATATCTACCTTTCTCCTCCCCATCATATCAGCTACCTCTCTCCCTTTACCAGTCATAGTACCAACATTTAAAGTACCAATCCTAACCTCCACTCTCCTACACTTCTCCTTTATCTGCCGTCTCTGTACCCTGTTGGCTAACGATACCTGTGGCGGTCGTTGTTAACCCGGGCCTCGACCGATCCATTATGAATTTCTCTTTTGTGATTCGCATATTTGATTTGGCACATGTTTTATGCTGGATGCCCTTCCTAATGCAACCCTCCCCATTTATCCGAGCTTGGGACCAGCACTAAGCGTGCACTCTCTTGTGCAACCCCAATGGCTGGCTTAAAAGTTCTTCTAAATTAATTCCAGTATATTCCCCTTTATATTCTTGTACACAAAGATGTATACCAGTGCTCCAGAATGACAAATTCCTTGTACTGTACACCCATGATTCTTGGCAATGAAGATTCTAAATCTGACTTAGATTTTTTCAACATTCAAATTTAAAATGCATCAGATGACAGGATGGAAATATTCAATGAATGTATAGGCATAGAAACAGATTAAGCAGTCAGAACTTGCTTAATTAGAGCTTTTAATTTAGCCTTAAGTCTTTATAATAGTTTATAAAGACTTGACATACTGTTGCTCCCTCACCTTGGCTTTCACTACTCTTTCCCATAACTTCATGGTGTGACTAATCAAACTCACTTTTTAGACTTCAGACAACAGACTTATCCAATACAATGCATTCACACAGGGTTCAGTTTACACTTTTACAGCTCTTGACATCTGGCTTCAGAGGTAAGACAGATTCAGCCAATTAAATAACAGATCTTTTGCATTGCATTTGACAGCAGTGGGCTCATGCAAGCTTTCAGAACACACTTATATATATATATATATATATATATATATATATATATATATATATATATATATATATATATATATATATATATATATATATATATATATATATATATATATATATATATATATATAAAAAAGATCAAGGCAAACAATCAAAATTGTAAAGCATAAATCAAAGCAAAGGGCATAGGGGAAATTTAAAGAGCAAAAACAAGAGAAAGGAGTTCAAATGTATTACACAATAGAGGAATTTTTAAAAATAGGCTTAGAATTGTAGACTGACAAAGACAAAAAAAGATTTTGCGAAGACCAAATTAAACTAAAATGTTTTTCATGCTGAAGAGGTGATTAATAAAAGAGTGTGTGTATATAGGCAAACAAGGAAGTGGAGACCTTCCCAAGTAAAGAAAGTTACACTGAGCTCTGGCTAAGAAAATACTGCTTCATGCATATACATTTCTTGGACATGTTGTCTGGAACAAGGTTGTCGTAAATAGTGCAATAGAAATACTATACACAAACCTTATTTTACCTTAATACTAGAAAGCTTTTTTACTGTTATAATTCTGAGCATTTCTACATTGTATTGTAATTGCTGACTGCAATTACAGTTCTTTTCCGCCATGTTTGTACTTCTGTATTTTCTACTCCTATCTTTAGGACTGCATTTGTTCCTAGCTAATCCTGCATCTTTGCATAAGATTCTGGGTTAAATTAAGATTAGCTTTGCCTCAGTTTTCTATAATGTGTGCAGATCAGTGTTAGCTTTAATATCAGTCTTTAGTACTATCTCTGTTTCTGCTCAGGCTCCCGATGTAACCTCAGTCTGTGCGCAAGCTCCCATATGGCCTCTATATCTGGCATACATGTGCAAGCCTCAGTATCTCGCCTTCCCCTTTATCAAACTTAGCATCTTAGTCTTCCCAAGTTACATGACACACTCAGTCCTCAAGCATTCCTCAGTCTAAATTTCCAACCAAACACTTCCACCTGATGTTCTGATCACATCCAAAAAAAAAGTTTCTCTTTATTATTCACTAAACCTGTCCTTTTTTATTTTTTATTAATTATGCTCTGTTGCTTATACCAGTCACAAACAGTGTTAGTTGCAACTTCTGTTTTTTTTTTCTTCTTGGTAACAGGTATTATTTTTTGTTCTTTAATAAAATATCTGATAATTTATTTTTACCTGTACTATCTGAAGAATCTATTTCTTACTATATGGATATCTTTGGTGTTTTTAGCCAAGGTGCATGTAAATGTTTTACCTCAACTGTACTGTCTGACTAATGCAATGAGTCATGCAACTGTGAATAAAGTGCATACTTGGAAATGAAACTCTAAACCACAGGGTTCAAATCCCCAGAAGGGTCCAGCTGTTATATTTATAAAACTACACACACCAGCTGTTGAAATAGGCAGGGTGCACTGGTAAAAGTGGGTTTGGAAAATAATAATCAATGTACTTGCACTTTTAAAAAAAAGTAAATTGTAACGTTGCCTTCTCCTATACTATGACAATTTCCAGTACAAGCTTCTATTGTAACTGAACACTAGTTTACATTTAGTAAAATGATTGTTTTTTTTTGTAAGAAGCTTTAATTTATCTTATATCCAGTGGCTTCTGCATTAAAAACGTCACTATGTATGTAACCCTAGTTTCCTGAGGGAACGAGAGCTGCGTCGAAAATGCTTTGGGAACGGCTCGCGTTGTTCACGCTCTGAATCATATGTAAAATTTGGACAATAGGCAGTCGCGACGTCATTGGTGGTGCGACGTTGCGCAAACCAGGAAACTACAAAATGGGACCGCGATGGCAGCGACATCAGCTTCTGAAAAAGAAGAAGGTAAGCGCTGCAGGGATGCAGGGAGTATGGCCCATTGACGTAGCTTCAGAAACACGAGCTCCAATCACGCCATACTGACCGACCCCCTGCCTAGTGTGTCTAAGCACAACCAGAATGCAGGACAGAGGAGCCGGGAGTGGATCTGATGTCGAGGTCATAAAACCTGACAAATGTCAGCGGGGTGGACCAGCCCACAGCGTTACAAATGTCCTGGCGCGAAACTCCAGTGGAATCGTCCTGTGGAGGTATGTGTCCACTGCTCTCCAGTTTAACTGGCCCAGGATGTAAACTGCTCTCAATAAAGAGTTTTCCCTGGGACCATAGGAGGATCTGCCGTGCCAGCCTGTACAGGTGGTGAGACTGGAGACCCCCCTGGTGGTTGATGTACGAGACCACTGACATGTTGTCAGTACAGACTTACACGCCCATCATCTCCAGGCAGTTTATGTGCCATGAAAGGTGACTCGTCCCACCGACCTTGGGTGGAGCGGCCACTCATGACTGCTGACCACCCTGTGAGGGATGTATCTGTCGTTAGCATTACGCAACGACAAGGAACTCCCAGGAGCCTTGAGACAGGAAAGTAGGTTCTTGCCATGCTTCTAAGGCTCGAAGGGCTCGCCGTGAGACCTTGATAGTACGAAACGGATTGCCCTTTCCAGAGAACCCTTTGTCTCTGAGCCACCATTGGAGGGGTCTAAATGGAGAAGGCCAAGTGGGATCACACTGGACGCTACTGCCATGAGACTGAGCAGCCTCTAGTATTGCTTCACATTAAGTGAATGGCCTGCTTTTACTCTCTTGACTGCAGACTGCACTACGCCCAAGAAGGTGGTTCTCTGTACTGGAGAAAGCACACTCTTCTTTGCGTTTAGTCTTAACCCCAATTCCTTCATGTGGGCGAGAACGACATCTCGATGCCGGACCGCCTGAAGCACCGTATAATGAGGTGTAAACTGCCCTCCCCGAAACAGGGTGCTCTGATTTTCAGAGCCGCTGCACCACTGGCCGTTTGTTCAAGGAGAGGACCACCCTCAGGTTACCCGACCCCTTCCATTCGTAATTAAACGGTGGTAAGGGGGGACACACATGTAAAAGTTTGTTTCCTTCTTAGCCATTGCTGCACCGATTCACACACAAAGCGCTAAACTGAACAACAGAATCTGATGTCACTGCCATCGCACTTCCATTTAGTTGTTTCTTAGTTTGCACTATTTATTTTTTGGACAACTTTTTACTTTCACACATTACATTTTTACATAAATATCTGTACTTTCTACTTCTTACATTTTCAAACCAGCCTTGTTACTTTTAGTATTATTTCTTCTCATTAAACGCTGTTTCCAGCCTATCAACCTATCATTGCGCAACTTTTTCACCATATCACTGGTGTATTATTTCCTGGCTATCAGACATAGACATAGGCAAGCGGAGCTAACAATGAGCAAGGCAACAAGAGGAATGGATTAAGTAAATTCAGAGGGAGTGACCAATGTGAAAATAAATAAAAACAAAGACATTCCTCAACACCCATGGCCATATAAAAGAGATGTGAAAAACTGAAATGAAATTATCGGTGTAAAAAAGTGCTGGCTTTCAAGAATTCGCCTTAAAATCAGAGAAAGCACAGTTATATTTTTCTTTTCATGAGCCATTTAATGTTTAAAGATTTTTTTTCCCTACAATTTCGTTTGTCTTTTATATAAGGGATTGTCATTTGAAATCAGAGATTTATTTAAATCGTTCCTATATGTTGTAGAACTGCTATACAGGTGAAGTATACATTTTAAACTTTCTGACTGAACTTCAGTTACCAGCATGACACTAAAACAGGTAGTAGTAACAGCTACGTTTTACTTAAGTACATGTCAGAGCCCAAAATCTTTTACTTTAACTTGAATAAAAAAGTATAGTCAGTACTTCAACGTTTACTGGTCTTTTAAAACATGAGTATCTGTACTTCTACTTAAGTAAACGATGTGTATACTTTTGCCACCTCTGGTGTAGTTTATTATTATTATTTTATATCTAAGTAAAAAAAGGATGTCCTGAATAAATGCATTATGTTGAAGGTTTTAATTTCTTAAGTTTAATTTTCTTTCATATTTATTTATATTTTTGATTAAAATGGTCAAACAGAAATGCGTGCTGCAACTTACACATTAATAAAATCAGTGCTATGGATTCAAGTTTCAAGCTTTTTTTCTTTTTTCTTTTTTTTTTAAGTTTCACTACTTTGTATTCTGCGTATACCTATGTCACTAAATTGTAAATCTTGAATCAATAGCTCTAGTGTCCTGGATTGTGGCTATCACTAGTGCTATTGATTCGTTAGCGTGTTCATGGCGTTCAAGCTAAACAAAATTTATTTCCGGTATGGAGTAAATAGCTCCGCACGTGTGTATATATATATATATATATATATATATATATATATATATATATATATATATATATATATAAAAGCAAATTAGATGCCAAAGGGCAAAGAGGCATTGGCTTCTTGGTGGGGATAATTTTTCAGCTTGGCCCTATTAGGATTAGCTAAATTCATGGGATACACAGAGATTTTTGTGTGCACACCATGCATCATTTGGATGTAAGAATTTTTGACACCTGAAAGCGAGAGAGCAAGGAATCAATTTTCACAGAAGAAAGCCTCAGAGAATACAGTATGTGTTTATTTTATGGGGGATTTTATTCAGGACTTAAGGCTTTATCCAGTTATTCCTGACTGTCAGGGTGAGTTTACTGTGTATTTCTGTTTAATACACTAGAGCTTCACTTTAACTAAGCTTCAGTTGTGTTTTGAATTGTTATTTGGTCAGATAGGCTCTATTTTATGTTATAACAAAACTTCCTTTAGGTGTAGGTCATGTCAGCTTTAGTTTTCATTATGCTACTGGTTTCTAATAAATGTATATTCATAACAACATTCTATTGTAAAGATATTTGTACATGTAGTTTTATTCAATGTTACTTTTGATAATATATAAACTAGTGGATTTACCTATTTTTTCTATTACTATGTTTTACCTGTTTGGATTTTGAATAATGTAAGACAATAATGTGTCTTGGTTTTTTAAAGTGAAGATTAGTTCATTAAACAAAATATTGCACACTTTATTCGTGTTCAGTTATGTTTAATCTTGTATCATATAGTAAAACAACAACCAAGTTGGAAAGTTAATGAGAAATCACAAAACCAGAACAATTTCTTGTGGCAAAAAACAGTTACAGAGTCAATGACATTGTAGACTCTAGCAATTAATGTTACTGAAAATATAATAAATTGGGTTACAGATGTTTTTATGTATGTATGAATGTATGAATGTATGTATGTATGTATGTATGTATGTATGTATAGATGGATGGATGGATGGATGGATGGATGGATGGATGGCTTATGGATGAAATTAGGGAAAATCAATTATTGCACAAATATTGGGCATAGACAATTAAATATGTAAAACAATGAATACAACAGCAGATGTTGAAACATTGTGAGAGCTATGTGGACAACTGCATATATAACATTACCAACAACCCCTACAGAGATGGGGTCTAGCAATATACAGGCTATACCACAAGATGCAAACCATTCGTTATACATTTAATGTTTGTAATATTCATGACTTATTTCTTTCTTTCTCTCAAAGTTGATAAGACAAAAAAAGCGCAACTGACAAATCAGAAACTGCATTGTCCAATGCTAGAAAATACATTGACCGCTACAAAGCATCGACACTGGAAATGCAAAACAAAATGAATGAAATTGAAGACAGTGAGATCAAAACTGACTATTGAAAACAGAAGGAAAATCTTAAAGGGAGAAAAAAAAGTAGGTCTTATGAGGGCCATGGTGACTGGGGGGTTGGGTGAAAATGTTGCTATAGGGACAAGCTATAGAGTGCAATGTGGGTTTGTGGTGCAGTTGAATTATTCATATGTTAAATCCAGTGACAATTGTATAGCACTCACCTTTATGTCTCTAGCAGAGTTCTAGTCCTATTATCCAATGTTGGATACATTTTCTGAAACTGTAGTTATAAACACAATTTCATTTCCTTGAAGGATTAATAAACTAATAAACAATAAGATTGTTGATAAGAAAATAATGAAAGAAAATAATGTGCAGTTTAGCACATTAGGTGTTGCTCTCTGTGTGACCTTTCTCAGTTAACGAGTGGGAGGTCCAATCTGCTAGCTAACAACACACAGATATATGGCTAGAGGTCAAGGCCAGGGGGCCTGGTGAAATAAACAAAGGAAAGCCCTGGGTCTGATCATTCTTTAGCATTATTTCAGCCTGTCCACGTTTGTCACTTCACACATGTAAATACAAGCCTTCCCACTGGGATCTCTTAAGCTATAAATCACTAACTAAAAACATGCGACAGTACCATGAACTGAGGTTTACATAGCTGCTGAGCAGAAACAGCAGGGCATTTAACACATTATCTTTTTTCTCTCTTTTTTATTTAACGCAGAATCCTAATTCTGACATCTGGATTTGATCAGAAACTTGGAGCAGATTTATACATTATGCATGGGTGGTGATGGTCGTGAAAAATTTTATATGGAAAATGGCTGTGATGAGGCTTAATCCAGGTTTTGATAAAAAATCAAACACACAATATATTGTGATGCCAAAAGAAAAAAGATTCCTGTGTTCTGTTTCCTAATGTGTTCTTCCTGCCAACACACTGAGTTAATTCTCATGACACACATACACCCTCCCTGCTACAGGCATGGAAGTACAGGAGTACAAAGTTAGTGAAGTCTTTAATTACAGGAAGGAAGGTTTTTCCCTTCTGCTCCCAGACTTAGTAGTCAGTCTGTCAGGTAATTTCGCTGGAGAATAGCGGCAGGAGGGTATGGAGGAGGGAATGAATGGGATCTCTTGTTCTTGTTCAGACAGATCAGCTTTACATGGTCATGTCTTTAGATTGCACATATGGAACGATGTAAACGTTGTGTCCTGCTTCACTTTCTAGATAATACAAATCAGGAAGATATGGCAAAAACTATAAATATAAATATTTTGGAATTATAGAAAATATATTACATCTCTGTCATTAGACATTTCCAGAAAGTAATGAGTTAATTACAGATGTTTATACACTTAATACATACTGAATTTTTAGACTTAGAATGGAAAAATTAAGTTGTCCAGGGAATTCATTTTTGTAGCATAGCATTTCGCCAATACCAATGAAACAAAAGAACCAGATCAGATATCAGAGAATAAAACCATGGATTTGATCTGACCTTGTAACAAACTGAAAAGCTTGTAACTTCATTTGGAACAGATTTTCTTGTACCTGAAAATGTTTAACTTAAGGGAGAGATTTTTATTATTTTTATACTGGTTTATACTGGATTGTATTTATGATGTTAATTTTTTTTTTTGTTGTGTGAAAGCTGTTTTTGCATAAGTTTTGTAAGTCTGTTTTTAGCCATGTGCTTAATTTGTAAAATAAATACAAAAAATATTTGATGTTATCAATATCAGCTGAATTTCAGGATTTGATATCAGAAAGGTTGTGTCATGGCATCTCTAGTTGTGATTGATTACACCAGCTTGTCATGGATTATTTCCTGCAACAGCACCTCTTTTTTTTTTTGCCTTACTTATAGCAGAACGTATAGCAGGTACGAGTATATTTGACAGTAATGACCCAAGCAAGCATGCACAAGAATTCTGTACAAAATATTCTCACTTTTCCTTATGCAATTTATTTGGAACATTGGTAGTGCTTGCCATGACCCTATTGTCTTAATACATATATCATGCTTAATAAAGGTTCTCAGAGTGTTAAGAGGAGGTCAGAGGTCTTATACACACTGCATACTTCAGCCATGGGTTAATATTAGTATTCTGTCAGTTAGCATAAGAGGCCTGCTTCTGACTTGTCACAAAGTTACATGAGTTTCTAAACCCAGCTGAGCAAATTTTCACAGGGGATAGAGAACACAAAGAACTGTGTTCAACCTGCTATTTTTCAGATTAGATTCTCTTTTCAGGAGAGAAAAAGAGCTTTAGTTTTCTCACTATTTCCTACTCAGTTATATATGAATGTCTAAGGCATTACATTTGTCTTATGGTCTGTATAGCTGCTTTTACTCACTAAAAACTAATAAACTTCATCTTGCTGTTTAGAAAAGGTGCTGCTGTTGGCTCGAGCATGACCAGCCAATAATTCACCATTATTGTTTCCACATATTTATTTAGCTGCTATACAAAGCAAAATACCCAGTGCGGAAATGAACACCTCCAAAAGTTGAATCCACTTGTACAAGAACTGATACATTTTGCACTTAATTGAAAAATTAACACATTTGGATTTCCTCATATTTTTATATTAAACAAATGATCATGTTGAACCCTTTTAGACTCTGTGGTTAAATATCTGGACTCTACATTTAAGTAAAAAAAAGAGTCAGAATCACAAGTGCTGCTTAGTAAGATTATTATGTTTGTCTTGTTTTTTTTGTAGGTGATTTACAAAGAAAAAGTGTATACATAATGTCACATGCCTCAGTAAAGTAAAATCTTTAAGGAGATTTAAAGATAATTTGTGAGATTTGTGTGATGCTGATTAAAGAAAATGTGATGTGTTAGAAAACACAAAATACAATATGAGCACATACAGAATGTGTGCATATACACACATGTTTGACCAAAGCAGGGTTGTTGTTAAGATAAGCAGATACTTAAAAGCCTGTTAATGGATTATAATTGTGTCAATTAATATGTTTTAGCTGCAAACAATTCATTTTAATCCTAACAATCCTATCCTAACAACCATATTCAAAGTCATAGAATTGGGTATGGATGGCAGGTTAATGGCAAAATGAACCAAAGCAAAATTACTGGGATTGGGTTAATAACTGTCCACTTCATTATTAAAAGGGGGAAAGTGGTGAATTTCTCTTTATTTTTTATTGGAGATCAAACGCTTGGTGAATTCACAACAAAAATGTAAGGTAAAACTTGGGGCTGTGTATAATAGTGAAAGTAAGAGCCTTTCCACACACAGACAATGTGATGAGAACCTGGAATGACGATGTGGTGAGGACTGGGACTGGGGGAGACCAATTGGAAGAACATCATAACAACTTTGCAAGCATAAAGATTGGACTATGAAAAATTTAAGATGAAGGTCATGTGGTCCAGATTTGCCCTGTTCTAATGTGTTGGGTGCATTAGGGTATGAAAGGAATTGCATAAGGATATTTACCAGTGCATGCATGCATGCATGCATAGTGCCTAGTGTACAAGTCACAGGAGGAACAGTAATGATCTGGAGTCATATCAGCTGGTCAGGTCTTAGCTCAGAAACATTGTGCGGCAATAGAATGACGTCAGCTGAGTACTTGAATGCATTAAATTACCAGGTTATCCTGTCAATGAATTTCTTCCCTGATGGCCAAACTCCAGGATGACAATTCAGAATTCAGAATTGGCTACCACTAAGCCTGACCTTAACCCCAGTGAAAGTCTGTGTGCTGGGGAGGCCTTCACAGAGTGCTTTGACTCCCTCATCCTCAATAAAAATTCAGGCTAAAATGAATATTAAAGTGAGGTCATCAAAACAATGGCAAAGTGTGAGCAACAATTTGTGTACATATACACACTATAAAAATATAGAATTTGGCAGACTCATCCCGAGCAACTTACATTTATCTCATTCATGTAACTGAGCCTTGCTCAGGGCCCAAGACTAACAGCTTGGTATGGCTGGGATTTGAACTCACGGCCTTCGCATCCAATGTCTGATGACTTAAGATATCTTGTTACATATTGCGTGGTTATAGTGGTGTTGGCTCCAGACCTTATTACAGGAACACTAGACATGAGGTTGGAATGCTGATCGCTACACACAGATTTATTCACGTGCCATTCACCCCTTGGGGACGTTTAGCACAACCAATCCATCTGCAGCATATTTTTGAAAAACAAAACCTGTAAGAAATCCCAGGATTGAACAGACGTACAAAAGTAACTCCACCCCGCTATGAAACCCTAACCCTAAATGTTAATGTTTTAGATGTTTTTAATGTTCCATTTTGCGTAAACAAATGACCATATGTGTTACATTTAATAGACTTTCACCAAGTGTTATTTAACCAATTAACATTGTCAATACTCAAGTCAAAAAACGCCCAATACTTTGAAAATACATGCGAAATACCGAACATATTTTATAGGTAAAGACACCTTGTTCAATTGAGTAAAAGAACTCCTTAAAAATTGTTTCCCCATGTTATCTGACTAGTTATGCGCTCCTTCCGCAGAGGAAATGATGATAAAGCCAATAAAGTAAAGGAATCAGCCCTTAAGGAAAAAGGAATTGTACTCCAGATCAACAGAATTTTGATACGCAATGCCTCATTCATGTAAGGAAATGCTTTGAAATAAATGTTGTGGCTGCTTTTAAATAAGGCGCCTCATGGAGACCTAGTTTCTCAAAGGATAACTGAGCCTCAGTGCAGTTATTTGAGTGTGTTGGCTTTAGAGACTGATCGTGTCTCTCTCTACACTTCCCCTGGTAAAATTAATCCCCAGGGAGCAGCCATGTTCTGGACGTGATTGTATTTTATCTCTCCACTGCTTCACTCTCAAGGTAAAATGTAACTGCGTTTCCAGCAGGCACTGACGCCCTCCTTTCCCTGCGGTTCATAATTCTTTGCAATTTGTTCTGTATTTTTTGCTGTTCTCCCATGCAAATGTCCCATTTATCCACATCCACAGGGACCAGCACTCTTTTCTCACCTCTCCAATTAGAGCAGATTTTTTTGGAGAAGGTTTAGGAGAGCATTAAATGGGCCTGAATAAAAAAAGATTCCATTATAGATATGATGTGATGATGAAGGCAAACCAGCAGGAGGAGCTCCAGCCACAGATCTCAGTGTGTGCTTGCGGATTGTTTCACAGAAAACACAGAGGTGGGTTCGTTGTGATTTGCATGTCCTTGAACTTGCTATCTATTTAACCTTCAACTGCATTAGAAGCGGAATCACACATCCGGTATCAGGTGCCTAGTCTCTGCTACTTTATATCAAGGGCTAAAGAAACCTATTGTGAGCCACAAAGCTGAGACAACGACACATCAATGCAGTGCATGAAAGCCATAAATAAAAGCTGATTTAGGAGAGAGATTGATTTTGAAGTTCTTGCTTTTGAAGACTCTCGCTCTTCCAAAGACAAATTTAACTTCAGTGATTCACCGTGGATCTCCACATAGCTAAAGGATCAAAAAATTGACAAAAAGCTTTATACAGTGCTGAGTGAGCAGAGATTTCAAGATCGATATTAGGATTTGCATCAGTGCTTTTGCATTTCAAATACAATAATTTCTTGCTTGCACTAAGGGGGAATATAGTCTTTAAGTTCTTAAACTCAACATATCCTTACAGCTCATATTTAGTTTTTTTTTTTATTAGACTATTGCATAATCAAAACACAAACAGCATCACAGCCTGGAGTGGCCACTTTTCTTCTGTTTAACAGATCTCAATGTGGATGCTAAACAACAGAGGGTGCTATATAAACCTACTATAACAGTCAGGCTTGGAATGACTGCTATTTGATACATGCATAATATAAAACAGTAAATAAATCTGACCTTAGTCAAGATACAGTATGATCACATGATATTAATTGTTGACATAAACTAGTAAAAATGTTGTCTTCAAAGTTGACATGTTAGAAGCTGGAGAAATGGGCAAGCATAAGGATTTCAGCGAGCTTAACAAGTGGCAAATTGTGATGGTTAGATGACTGGGTCAGAGCATCTCCAAAACTGCAGCTCTTGTGGCCTGTATAAAAATAAAAATGAAATTGAAGTGAAATGAATTTTCTGCATCAGCATGGTGTACAGTGTTGGGGAAAACTTTTCTTTTTATGTGCTTGGTCTGCTATTATATCTATAAAATCAAAATATCCAGAATTTTTTGGAGATGTTTCTATAGTATTCTTGAATGGAGTTTACTGTGGCAATATCAATACCAACCCACATTGTTATTTGTGAGAGAAAAAATGAATGTGAAGACAATGTGAAGACAATCTTAACCTTATTCCTTGAATATTCTGTGGTATACTTCAGGGGTATTCTCTTATTCAAAATTTAGACTGCAAGGATTTTTGGTCATGTTTCATACTGGAGAACAGTACTCCAAGCATATGTCGTGTTCGTAGGTTGTAGTTTATTATAAATAAATTTTTCATATGGGTGGGTTTGCAGGAAAAACTTTTAAAGCAACTTTAGAAAAAAATGTTCTAGGAAACATCATTGCTCTGTAAAAAAAAAAAAAAGATACCTCGTGGAAGATGTTGGCGTTTGATCGATTTTTCCGGGTCAAGGCCCAGAGGACATTGAATAAGAAGTCAAGGGGCATCAGGAAGAATACAGAGAAGCACTCTTTGTGCAGCTTCAGCACTTTTGTACTTGTATTCTGGAATACTTTCTTTGACAAAAATTTCTTAACATGTTCCCTTCCTTCAAGCAGCAGCATTATACACAACAGAAAAAAAAATGAGTTAACACCAGTTATGCATGAAAAAAATTTCAAAGAGTGACTGCAACATTCTTTAGTATTAGATTGCACTGACGAACACAAAACACAGTTTAAAAACACAAAGGCGTTGCACACAAAGTCCTTCTCTTAAAGGCTGTGCAGACAAAGTGCTTCTGAAGTTCTAAGAACAGAAAACTGTTGATATTTAAATGAGATTTTTAAAATGTAACACTCATTCCACATCGTCTCAGGAGTAAAGATTTGTTCCTTATCCTTAAATTTCCTCACTTCGGCGCTGCCATAGCAACATCTCGCAATGTTACCAGGAAGTCATTAATGTTACTGTATATCAAGTGTCTTATCACTGTATCGGAGATATCGTTATACTGTTAATTATCTAGTTATCATCCAGTTCTCCCTGTTTTTGTAATAAATCTGTTAAACATCATGCATTAAAATCCGTTTCAAATCCCACACATTTATTTTAGTGATTTTTTTTTTTTACCAATATATATCTATGCACAGTATGTCATGCCGCAAAATGCTTGGAAGACTGGTTCATGACATACATAAACGAATAAATAAATAAATAAATAAATAAATAAATAAATAAATAAATAAATAAATAAATAAATAAATAAAAATTATAATTCTTTAATAATATAAATCTAAAAGAGAAAAAAATTCGGTATTATAAGTTAAATTAATTAGAAAAAGAATGACACTAAAACTTCCTTACCTTGTATTAACCTTGACCTTCAAACATAAGAAAGGATTCAGCAAGGTAGTCATATAAAAAAATAAAAAATTGCAATATTGTCAGCAGAGCTTTCAGTTTTGGTGGATTTCCATTGTTGTACTAAGAGAGTTTGCTGACTCACCATTTTTCTGACTAAGTGATATATCTGTTTTGAAAAGACAGCACTTTCCCTCGGAAATCAGTGAGGCATAGTGTAATTATGCACTGTAATTATGCACACCTGAATGCCTACTGTTGAGTCTCTAAGAGTGTACGCATCAAAATATGAAAGATGTAGTTGCCCTTTTGACCTTGAATTGCATAAATTGGGAAATGAATACCCAGAATGGATCAAATGTAATGTCTTTTGTTTGATCACAAAAGAAAACTTAGAAAGGTGTACTCTTAATTCAAGGAGAATGTACTTGACCCAATAAATCTAAATCATATGTTGCAACTTTCCTTCGTACTATTTTATTTCTGCTTAATAAGACTGGACATTGGGAGAAAATGCAGCTCATAGTTCTCCCAATGCCTATTGTTTTTCTTTTCTATTTTTTCCCAGTTCCTGTAAAATTGTTCCATTTGTTATACTGGCAATATGTGATTGAGATACAATCTGCTTAGTGATTCAGATATTTCTAATTACACACACTGTCCACTTTTTTAGGAACACCAGCACATTTTTATTAAGACAAGTTAACTAATCGGCCAATCATAAGGCAACGCCACAAAGATAATTGAGATGATTGCTGGACTTTGATGGTGGCATGAATGTTGGTCTGGTTTGAGTATTTGATATTGAGTATTTGAACTGCTGATCACCTGGACATTTCACACACATCAGTCTTTAGAGTTCACATAGAATGGTGTGAAAAACAAAAAGCAGAGAGTGAGAGTACAAGATGTCTGGGTGGAAACACCTTGTTGATATGAGAGATTAGAGGAAAAGTGGTCAGAATGGTATGAGCTGCCAGAAAGATGACAGCATCCACAAACTTTGAGGTGAAGGAGCAGCAACAGCAAAGACCACATTGGGTTCCACTGCTGTAAGCTGAATACAGATTCATGTACACCTTTGAAGGGGGAAAAAAAATCACACTGGCCTGGTATGGGCTACTATAGATTCATGTTAATGAGCTTCATATTGTATATAAATGCATTTTTATTTTTACAAAAAAAAAGCATGTTTTCTTGCATCCCAGTAGTTTCTGACAAGCCTTATAACAAACAGACATACAAACAAAATAAACACATAGTGGAATTTCTATTCTTCAGCATTTGGAATATGAATATTTTTAAATTGGTTTACATCAGTCACACAAATGTTCATTTTGCCCAGTATTGGATTGGAGTTCCATCATAAATGTATTCCAACCATATGTTCTCATTGTTACTAGGATTAGCTCCAGGTCCATTGCAAATCTAACCAGGATATCTATGTGGCAGAAGATGATGGATGAATGAACAATATAGTATTTTTGAATTTTTTTGAGCTAATGCATGCTATAGGTCATGCCAGAGATAACAGATAAGACAGAATAACAGATATGAATCATTGTGCTTCATTTTGGATCAGTTATGTAGCTTTTCTTTATTTCTGGATTGTGGTCAGAAAAAGAGAGAGAGAGAGAGAGAGAGAGAGAGAGAGAGAGAGAGAGAGAGAGAGAGAGAGAGAGAGAGAGAGAGAGAGAGTAAAAGAGAGAGAAATGGTCTTGCCCTGAAGGTGTTAATGGAACACAATTTCATTTTATAACTCATGATAAATAAATGCATGAAAAAAAGGAATAAACGCATGTGTAAAACTAGACTGATAAGATATTTTCATTCTGTAAAAGTCAGAAATGAATAAAGGTTGTATAAATCTATTTGTAGCCCGTAACTTTTTTTTTAATAGCATTTGATAAAGTGCCAAACAGTACATAAATCCTACCCATCTAAGACAATGTACAATTGCAAAAAAAAAAGAAAAAACAGTATCTCACAAAAGTGAGTACACCCCTCACATTTCAGCAACCATTTGATTTTTTGAGAAGCTGCTTCAAAAAACAGATGCATAACTTCTGCCAGCATTGCTTTAGAGGTTGCAGAAGCAGTAGGTCCACTTGTCAGTGCTCAAACCATATGCTGCACACTGCAACAAGTCGGTTTGCATGGCCGTCATCCAGAAGGAGCCTCTTCTGAAGCTGGCTGAAGACAACCTGTCAAAGAGCATGAATTACTGAAACCATGTCCTGTGGTCAGATAAGACTAAGAGAAACTTGTTTGGCTCAGATGGTTTCCAGCATGTGTGGGAAATCCCTGGTGAGCAGTACTAAGGAAATTGTGTCTTGCCTACAGTCACGCATGGTGGTGGTAGCTTCATGGTCTGGGGCTGCATGAGTCCTGCTGGTGCTGGGGAGCTGCAGTTCATTGAGGGAAACATGAATTCTAATGTGTACTGTGACATTCTGAAGGAGAATATGATTCCCTCCTTTTAGGACATTTTAAACATAATTAAAACCCCAAACACAATAGCAAGATGTCAACTGCCTTGTTAAGGAAGCTTGGTGGCCAAGTAGTGCTTCCTACAGATCACCTCTCCAATAGAAACATATGCAGGGTCAACAACTTGGAAGGACCCCTTAAAGAAGTCTCACACCATTAATCTTGGACCATCTCTTGGTGGTGTAGCTATTTACTCACCATGCCCTACAGCTTGCTCTCTTTTCGCTACGCTTAAACTTTTCTTCTAAGCCAAAAACTGAACCTCCCCTATTTTGCCCCCTCAGCTTCTTCCCATTTCCTTTTAAAAATGCTTTGTTGACATCTGGAAATATGCATGGTATCACTCCTTATATCCCCCCTTGTGTTTTTTTTTTTGTTTTTTTTTTAAAGTTAACCAGTTTGGCTGGCATCAGTGCTGCAAACCATAACATGGTTGATCTGGTTGATCTAATAAAAGTAAGTGAGGAATGTACTCATCTTGCTCATTGTTATCTACTTTTATAAATGTTGTGTTTGAGACAATTTGTTCATTCCAAACTGGGAAAAAAAAGCCATTACCAAACCTAATGATCTTGAACTAACTTTAACAGAGCTCTCAGTGTGATCCAAATACCTTAAATTTATATTGACAACACCAGCTCTCAATGAATTTAGTGTGATAATTGAGACTGTCTGCCAATTTAATGAAATAGGGTCACTTCCTGAATACCTTTTTAAAATACTTTTCCAAATATAGTTTTACAAACATTAATGTGGACACTTTCTGCAGTAGGATTACTGGTTTTACAATAACTGTAAAAAACTTAGAATAGAAAATAAATAAATAAATAAATAAATAAATAAATAAATAAATAAATAAATAAATAAATAAATAAACATTCAAAAGCATCATGCCTCAATACAAAGCCCAGGAAATTCTCAACAAAAGAAATAACAAATAACAAGAAACAAACTGCCTGAACTGACAGAAAGTCTATAATATTTCATATGATTACTCATCACATGAGCAAAACAGCACCTCAGAATGCACATCAAAGTGAAAGGCATATCAACTGTCATCGGGTTCACATCAGGTTCCATTCCAGTCAGCCAAGAACATGAATCTATCATGGGCACAAACACCTGTATGTGTATGATTTTATTTACTGCACTACTGTCACATGATTGGCTGACAACTGCATGAATGTGTAGATGTATAGGTGCTCCAACTCAATTGGGCATAGCCAGCAAATGTACATTTAATTTGCGTCTAACTGAAAAGATGTTGAACAAACTTGACGTCATCTGAATGCGCTACCCTTGAGGCTATAAATAGACATGACATGGACACACCTTCAGGTTTCTTTGTCTTCAGAGATCGCTTTGTGTGCGGGTGTCCCTGTGCATTCTTAAAAAAATTAAGAATATACATATATTTTTTAAGATGTCTATCGAGTCTCCCGAGAGATACGTGCCACCGTGTGTGACGATGACCAACATGATTTCTGGGGAAGAGCACCCTTAGTGCAAACACGGTGGGTTATTACCTATCGGAGTGCTCCACTATCGACTCGCCTTTTTTCACCAAGGGCAAGTTTCTTCATCCTTGTAAAGATCATGGGGCTCGCGTGTCGAGCTGGCTGAGAGGCGAGCTGCAGGCACGCCCTTCTCTCACCAAATTGCAATTTTCCTGCGCCCACAGCGTTTTCTCGGAGCAAGTCGATGACGCAGTTTCTCTTGCATCCAGTATTATAAAAATTCAGATCAGTCAAATTCTAGATCTTTGTGGCTTGAGCCATTACCTTAAAGAACATACAATTTCAAAATGCTGACAGTCAAAAAAACTGCATTTCAGATATAATCTAGGGATTTGTTTGTGATAATTTGCCTTGAGGATGCATACTGCCATGTAAAAACGTTCAACTCAAAGTCCCTGAGGTGGTATCAGGTTCTTCCGTTTGGCCTAGCCTTGTCACCCCCCACACATACACAATGTATGAGCTATATAGACAGTTGTCTTACTTTGGTCTAGATCCATGAACTAGTGCTTCAAAATTGTTATGTCTTCCTAGCTCACCTTAAATCTCTGGGGTTGGGACTTAATGCCAAGAAGAGTGTCCTCTCTCTCTTATAGGTGCAACTGCAACCTACACAAGACCTTTGTTTCACTGGAGACAATACCCCCCGTGTTTTGTTCCCAAATCTTCTAGCTCCCCTGTGTCTGGACACAATGGCCTATATGTGGGCTAGCCTAGTGTGCTTTGGAGGTTGGTGCATGACTCACCATGCAGGCCTAGTTCAAGGCTAAGTTGTTTCAGTGCTGGAGTTCCTGTAAGTAAAATTCTTTGCAGGTACAGGTCCTGCTTCTCTCAGGGTTTATGTGGCCACCAATTTGCCTTTTAATGCTCCCTGCAGCAAGTATGTGGTGCAGCAAGCTGGTTCCACCTGCACACGCTTACCAGATTTTATAGTTTGGATGCCTATGCTACTCTAGGCTTATATTACCTTAACCAGAGGTGGCAAAAATACCCACATCCTTCACTTAAGTAGAAGTACAGATACTCATGTCTTGAGACTCTGGTAAAAGTTCAAGTACTGACTATACTTTTTTACTGAAGTTACAGTTTGTGCTCTAACATTTTCAAGTTTTTAATACTCTAATCAACATGAGCATGGACAAATATAGATGCTTTATGCAGATGTATGTTTATTATTAGTGAAACCAGACTCAACATAGAGCATTAATACAAAATATTCTTGTAAATGTCTTAAAGTCATTAAGGTGTTTTAAATTAAGTAAATCATCAGGACACCAAATGGAACATTTGCTGTTTCCACACAGATGGTAAATGAGGTGATACCAAAGAAATTTTACCTTTTCTAACTTTCATACAGATTACATAAACTGAGAATATTTGTTTTCAATGTGAATTGGTTTATTTAATAGTAGACATTTTGAGCTTTCTATACAAGTATATATTACGTCTGTGAGGCAAGTCTTCACCATGATTCTGGTTGATGGCAGACTGCACACCCTGTCTGTTTTCTTTGTTTTACGAAGCACAGCATTTTGTTATGAGTGTTTACAAATAAATGTTTGAATGATGTATTGCTCTTATCTGTACAATCATAAAAGACAGTGATTTAGATTCGTTTGACTAAAAAATGCCACAAAACGAGCCGGCGCGTTTGTCGACCCCAGAGGGTTAATTGCCGGATGTGCGCATCATGGTGGATTTTGGTGCTTGATTTGAGACTTGGTACATCAGTAAATCAATTTAAAAAATGTATTATTATTTTTTTATATCTAAGTAAAGAAAGGACGTTGTGTAAAAATGTGCTGTGAAGGTTTTAATTTTGCCTTTTTTATATTTGTTTAATTATATTTTTAATAAAAATGGTCAAACAGAAATGCGCGCTGAATTAATTGCACGCTAATAAAATTAGTGCCGCTAAAATGAATTTGCCTTAATGTGTTGTTAACTTGTTAATTCTGACAGCCCTAATTAATATATTAATACAAAATGAATCTTAAATTGTTACCCAATAAATGTATCCAGGCTGAACAACCACCATCTAGAACACAAGCAAAGAAAAGATGATAATGATCAGGAATGTCTCCATTCTCACTCATGTTTACGTCGCTGACTCCCTCTGTCTTATCCACATTAACCCTATACTTCTTGTTTCCTTTCTGCCATGCTCATTGTTAGCTTTCATAAACTAGCCAGTGGTAGACTGAAAAAGCAGCGCAATGACAGGAAGTAGATTGATGGGCTGAAAATGGCATGCAATGAGAAGAAAAAATATTGACATTTCAGTAAACAGATTAAAGCTACAGTTATTTGTGTACAAATATAATGAGTGAAAGTAAAAAGTTGTCGAAAAAAAATAAATAGTAAGTAAAGTACTGATAGCAGAAAAGTACAGTAACAAACTATTTGTAATTTGGACAATTGTTGTGAGAAAAACTGGTTTTTACATTGAGATCACAAGAAAACTAAGTAGTAATGAGAAAACATCTGTTAGGTTGATATCACAAGAAAATGCATTTGTCATAAGAAAACAAGAAAGGAAAAAAGATTACAATGGATGGCCATTAAGGACTTCCGTACATTAACAGATGATTTAGATAAGAATCATAGTTTAATTACATATTTTAAAGAAAAACAATCTTCACATATAATCTCCTATAATAGGCCCACTTTGCTTGATGGTTTATATATGAATTAAAGTTGTCCATAAAAGAGCTTTAACCTGCAATTTGCAAGTACCCTATAATCAGCAGATTTTGCTTTTATATTTTCTCTTACCTACATTACAAAGCTGGATATGAAGTTCTCAATGCTCCCATCAGGAAAGCACTCTGAGATACTGAGGACCGACATAGAGTCTCAGGAGTTTCTACCCTCAGGCAATATGAGTTACTGAATGAGAACACTTGAAGAATGTACTTATGCATGCGAAATTCCACCTTATACACAGACTTGCATACACATTTGCACTATTTTGCAGCATTAAGAAAAATTTTACACTATGTATAATTTCTGAAAATAATTTATCTAATATATTTAATATTTATAATCTTGAGCTACTATAGTTTAACATTTATTAGTTAAACATTTTTCCTACAGTCTATTTTTTTTTATATATGTTCTCTGTTGTTACACTGTAGGATGAGCAAATAAAATTTCATGAATGTAACTGTTTAACATTATACATGTAAAAATTATGAGACAAATAAACGTCTTTTGACATACTCTGGTGAGGTTCTGGCCTCATTGGCAAAGCTGGTTCCAATATTTGTTGACACACAGCAGACATCTCCAACAATGTTGGAGGCTGAGGAAACCAAATAATAGCGCCTGCTTGATTTTTAGTGTCTAAAGAACTGGGGATTACTATATTGTGAGCTTATTTTTGTATACCTACTGTTAGATGATCAACAATAACATAACTTCCTAGCTGCAGCCTTAACTCAGACTATTACTGATGCAATTCTTGCCAGATGTTGCACAAGAATGAAAACACAAGGGGAGGAAAGAGAATATCCCAAGGCTACAGTATATCACAATCACAATTAACATGACCAGGTGAAGTCACTTAGTACTTAACCCTCTACTCCATAACATAATCTTCCACCATTACAGTATTTGCCAAGCTTTAGGGCTAAAAACATTTTGTTGATGCATGACTGGAAAAGTACCCACAAAGTTCAAACATCCAACAAAAATATTTTTTATTGTTATTTGTAATTGACTAGACCCACAGTATTTCTTATTACTTTGATAACATCCTTCATATTGCAGTATATTACTTTATTTTGCTATATAGACAGGAAAACATCTCCAGTGATTTATTTCCACTTTCTTCATCCCTTGAGTGTACATGAATTGGTGCTCACCCTGGTTTGGCCATAACACTTTTAGACACATCATCAACAAAGACAGAAGATTTGACTTTGCAAAAGAACCATATATTATACAGCCCCCACACACTTATTCCCACTTAAAGTACAGCACTTTCCTCTCCAAGAACTGTGAAAATGTAATTCTTTATTCACATTCACTCAGATTTTAAAGTGAGAGTAAGGACTTTCTCCAAACATAAAGTAAATTTTAATTATTTTTTTTGTTTTTTCCCCAAATCAGATTTCCTAAGCAATCCAATAATAAATGACCAATTAACTGTTCTCTGCTAAAACTTAATTTTTTTGGTGGTCACTCATCATCCTATTAATAAAAGTGACTTAAATTCATGCATGACTTGAAAATTCATAATCCATAGACTGCTTTTTAAGGGACATCCACACAACTCCTACAAGCAGGACAAAAAAAAAAAAAAAAAAAAAGACCTGATTTTCAGGAATAAATTGTTAGAATAAATAATAAATTGAAATTGAAAAAACAAAATCTCATTCAAATATACAAGCAAATTAATTAAAGCAGCCACTAAAAACCCAGGCCCTAAATGATTCATGGTTTTATTACTCATTAAAACATTAATCCTCTTGCCTATTGCACTAGTTGTTTATTGTTTTAATTACAAGATATATAATCAACATGTACTGCTAAATGTTTTGACAGGCATCTTCATACTTTTAGTATTTACAATTTCTGCTTTCTAGTGGTGATGCACTTCAAGATTGATGGACATCACATTTATGGCATCTTTGTTTTCATCATAGTTACTGAATTGAGGAAAATAAAGGCAAATAAATGATCTACATGCTTAACACTTCTTGTTTTGACAGCTAAAATTACATTCATAACTATTTTGAAAGTGTGGAGGAACTGTGAAATGTTGTTGGTGCCAGAGGGGCTGATTTGAGTATTTTAGAAACTGTACATTTTCATTTAGTGCTCTAAAACAAAATCTATCCTGTGAGTAGCAGCAAACAGAAATGCTTTGTTAATGGCAAGGGCCAGAGAAGAATGGCCAGACTGGTTGAAGCTGGCAGGTTGGCCAGAGTAGCTTGAATATCTGCTATTTAAAACCATGGTGAGCAGAAAAGCATCTCACAATGCAAACCTTGAGGCTGCCAATGGGCACATGCTCACTGAAACTAGACAGTGTGGCAAAGAAGGAGATAGGTAACTCGGGGCTGTGTCAACTTAAGCATTATTTCTTCTGTGACATGCAGATGGTAGTCTTGTGTAAACAGTTTATTTTGATGGTGTAATAGCATGAGGAATGATTCATTGGCATACCTTGAAACATGTAATTTAAACAAGCATAGTCTGGATCCACAGTCTATCTGACCACATACCTTTAGCCATTATATTTTGCCATATCACAAAGCCATCACAAGCTGGTTTCCAGAACATGACAATGGAATATGACAATGCTTTGCACCATAGTGTTCTACCCAGACCTACTACAATGCTCCTAATAAGTAGCCAGTGAGTTGACAGTTACAATGTCCTTGCAAAATCTTGCATTTATAAACAAGCTCAGCTGTGCTTGTGCTAATGCCTGCAGTCCTGTATACTTTTCTTCTGACCTTGTTTGTTTACCCTGAATATAGATTCAAAGGATGACCAATGCTCTGACCCTGGCCATGGCCCTGCCTCTGTGATTTTTGCAAATAAAAGAAAAAAATTAAATAAATAAACAAACAAACAAACAAAAGAAAAACACAGCTCTTGTTCTTTCTGCTTCAGGCTCACATTTTGCTACAAGTTGAAGCTGGTGACTTGCTCAATTGCTGGCTTTGAGCTGTAATACTCATTATCTCCATTTCCTACTATTTCCTTCTATTGAAAGGCAGCACAGACTCTTGCTGTGAAAGCAGAAAGTGTGGTACTGAGACCCAATAAAGCAGCTCAGCTATTTACTGTGATTGAAACCCATTCATGTGATCAGCATTTAGTAAAAACCCCTCTTATATAATACAGCTGATGGGATACCAGCTGTATTATATAATATACAGTACGATATACATTTATCTAAACACCACATATGTATATGTATCTAGTTTTTAATTCAAAATGTTCTTCATTCAGGATATTTATTTACACTTTCAGTATTTACTTTCTCTTGTTAGATTCTAAATGTCTTCTTTTGACTTGATATCCATCTCTGACAGACAAGAATAATAGGCATTGATATATATATATATATATATATATATATATATATATATATATATATATATTTTAATCTGGCTATTAACTTTAACAGACTTGGAAATATTGTGTGTTTTTTGACATGTGCCATGTAGATTTCAAAATAAAATTAAGTGAAGGGACAATAAAAAAATATGCATAAAATGCACTGCCTACTTATATAGTACACACATGTCTACTCTCTCTCTCTCTCTTTCTCTCTCTCTCTCTCTCTCTCTCTCTCTCTCTCTCTCTCTCTCTCTCTCTCTCTCTCTCTCTTTCTCTCTTCCCCTTAGCTTTCATGCCAGCAAATACTGTTTTCCCAATTGCACACAGGAAAAAACAAACCCCTAAAGACCATCAGA
The DNA here is from genome assembly GCF_946808225.1 of Silurus aristotelis. Lineage (NCBI taxonomy): Eukaryota > Metazoa > Chordata > Actinopteri > Siluriformes > Siluridae > Silurus > Silurus aristotelis. Next base: position 10,527,437 of record NC_139596.1, read on the forward strand.
CAAGCTGTAACATGTCAGCAAATGTCACTTTGACCATGTAGCTTATGCACAAAGCCAAACATCTTGCAGCTTTTGAAGCCAGCAATGGTACATACATAGACATATGGACAACATTAATCCCAGAGCTATAGGGTGTCAAAAATATTTATGAAAACAATGCCAAGATATTTAAAATGACAAACACATACAAAAAGCGATTAGACTTTCAGCCGAATATTTAATGACAGAATGTCCTTTTACACAATACATAGAACTGTTCTCCCAGCTTTACTTTTGCTTGCTTTTTACCATCATGAACTTGGCAAGATTTTGTGCACAGTAAGGTAAAAGACAAGAGCACTTTTTCTGCTAGTGCGACATAAATTTTACAGGGAAATGTGTTAGCCTTATTTTGCCTAATGCAGTCCACCCACTCACCTTTCACATATGGCATCTCAGCATAAGTGAGCATTATTTGTTTTGCAACCACTGAGGAGTTGAGCCATGAATTAATTAAGTGCATATTAACAGAAATGCTACTTGTGTTGGTTTAGTTTCAGCATTTAAAAGCTTTCACTGCACATTTTCTAATCACAATTTCACGTTTATCTGTGCCTGTTAGTGGAGTATAATAGGTTAACTCCAATAAACTTTAATAAAGACAGAATGGATGGTTTGTGTGTGAAGGTAGAGTTGGTTTTATATAGTGACATGTCAGTAAAAATAAAAACACAAACAAAAAATAAATCGACATCACATGCTTGTTGCTGATTGGGTACTGTGCATGTGAGTTTTTGATTTACTTTTTTTGTCTCTTTTTTTGTTGTTGCTCTTTTGGATTGCAAATGTGTTTTGCACTTGTGTGCCCCCATAACATTCATTAAAAAAAGGTAGAAAAAAAGTTACTTAATATAATAATAAATATGCATACTAAAATAACAGTAGTAATAGTGTTCCAATTCTCCTACAGACAAATGAAATCACTTATCCTATACTATTGTATGTGAGAGGATAGTGACTGTATACTTTTCCTTTAATTCATTCATATAAAAAAAGGGGGAAAAAAATTCCGGCTACATATTTACCTATGCTTTGTACCTAAAATAAAGCACCTGAGGGCATGCAATTTAATTATTCAATTTGTGTAGGTACTGCTTTTGTTATTTAGAATACAATTTGAGACCTTACCAGATTTGCTGTTGAAAAGGACACTAGTGTAATAGAAAAATTTAATCTGAACATCTAAAGTTCTTGAAATAACCAAAAATGCACACAGTAAGAGGATCTTTGGTAAGTGAGTTCATATGTTGACATATAACAGATATTTTTTCGAGAGCAGAAGATATATAATTTTTTTTCCTTTTTTGACAATAACAAATTGGTTTCATAGACTTGCTTCAGTGTCTAAGAGTGCACGTCACAAACTTTTAGAACAGATTAGATATCCGTTATCCTGTCATATCAGCAAAACAGTCAATAGATTTTAAAATGTAAGATCACAATGTTTCCAGAACTATTCAAAGAAAATTTTCTTTTTGATAAGCATTATGGTTCAAGGAAAATTCTTAATGTTTTCATCACCTTTAAATAATTCAAAACTTTCAGGAATCAGTCTTTACGGCTTGGGGAATGTTTTCTTAATATTCTAAAAATCTATCTATTTTGTGAACTTTTTGGAAACCTTGCACAAACTTGGTATGGCTCAGAAAATGTTTCCATTAAGAATACAATCTACTGCACTTACATTTATATACATAAATGGACCATTATCCAGAATGTTATCTTGTACAAAAAAAATAAAAATAAAAAAACACAATGTTCCCATAAAAATTAATTTATGGCAATGCAGTTGGTAGGTTTTTAGCTACACAAAATAATATCTAAAAGCAATGTTTGCCTGAAACTTTTTTAGTTGTTTTACTAACACCAGAACATTTAGTAGATTGTGCTGACTTTGGTAATCAAAAAATAATGTGTGAATGGGTTCATTAAATAGCGGAATCAAATGCTACTGATGGTGAAATGTTTTATTTGCAGGCTGAAATACACAATGTACAGTAAAAACTAACAAACACAACCTGCCTTTTAAGGTTCTAAAGGATAATCATATTAACAGTATAGTGCATTTTATTATTGTAAAGCTCTGACACAATAATTGCAAATTTGTACACTAAATTGGATATGAGAGTATATGCACATTAGATATGCATGTACACGTTCAGATTTACCTATCATTAGAAATGTTCCATACGAGTTATTAACTCCCTCAAAAGAGGCTTTTTATAAGCAGGGATTTTCAAAACTAGATCTGTCCGTATGAGTTTACATCATGTATAAAAGGCTATTACGGACTACAAAAAGTAATTACGGGTTTTGATTATTACACACTTCTATTTCCTGGCAGAATCCACCAGACCTAAACAACCAATACCAATCAAGCCATGTTCAGGAAAAAAGGCAGCAGCATTAATAGAGAGTTGGAGCTTGATAAATAAAAAAGGAAAAAAGCAAGTGAGTGTGAGGAGATGAGAGAGCAGAAAGGTGAAACACTGAGAAGACAATAATGGGACAGAAACAGAAAATGAATGCACTCTGCTCTGCTTATCTGGGCACGGTTTTAGTCCTATTTTATTTCTTTATTTTTTTCAATTAAAGACACCACCAAAACCTCATCTCCCCAAAAAAGGTAGTCCAGAATTGCATCTTCATCTAATTGAAATTCTGGTAATGTCATTTTCATGCAAATTGTGCAACCTAAGAGGCTCCGGTGGCTGTCTCTCCTTCGTTTTCATGCTGAGAGTCACTTGATGCAGCTCAGCAATATAGAACCGCTTGGTTCTAATGACAGGGGAGGGAAGGAGTTTTGTCTGTTGTGAAGGCCAGATTTTTACTAAAAAAAGTTCAATGTTGTATACTACAACCTAGAAGCCTTTATGCAGCCTTTGTGCATTAAAAAACACTTCCAGACTGAGGGGAGGATTTGCCCAGTTTGATTGCCACAGAGAAAAAAATAGATCTCCTGTGGTTTTCTTTGGCTATACTGAGCACTATGTGTAGAGTGGGTCAGTGGTGTTGTCTGATGATGCTGATGAATTTCTTCCTCCTCCTGCTCCTCTGTCATTTCTTCTAACAAGTCTGACTGCACACACAATATAAATCCGGTGCTTCAGCTTGTTGCTCCTGTTAATGTTAGCTACCAAAAAATATACTGCCCCAACATAACAATGCATAGGAGACCACACTAAGTACCACTAAGTGGTAGAACATCTGCAGCCCAGCATTAGACAATACAGAGTTGTAGACTTCTCAGAATATAGAGCCTATGCTACATAAGTTACATGTCATGAATGGTGTGTTGCATATGTTGTCAATTATTATATATTGCCTATTTCTAGTTTCTATTTCTGCAGAAAATGGTAAAAATAAAATGTATATTGTATTACAACATGATAGATGTAGAATTGAATCATGCACTGTAGGAGGCTCAGTTATGGGCTGTAAGCTTAAAAGAACTGGTTGGAACTATCTTGGTGACAGAACAGGAGCAGAGCCTGGGAAATGTAAACAATTTCACTTATTCAGCTCTCCAGTCCCCAGTTAAGTTTTTTCTTGCTGAAATAAAACATTTTTAAACCAGATATAACAATCCTTGTGACAAGGATGGGATGTTTTAATAGCGAAAAACAACTCAACTGAGACTGCAAGATAGAAGAAGAGAGAGCTGAGAATGGCAACACAATTCTGAAAATAGGCCATCCTCCTCACAAGGTGGAATAGATTTCAAATGGAAAGCCAGACTATTTTCACTTAGAGGAAATGGAAAAAAGTCCTATTTAGAAAGGCTTGGAGGCTAATTGGCTGGGGCCGAATGATGATAATAGAAAGGATGTGTCTTTCTTACTGTGGTAAGAAAGACATAGTCCACAGCTTGTTAATGGACTTGTGTGTACCTTTCAAACAACCTGATGAATTAACATTATTGCTGAAGTTCCAATTTAGAAATCAACTCCACGAGAAAAAAGAAATACATTTGTTACAAATTTGAGAAAACACGCCTCTGTTTGTAATTTGTTTAGGTTTATGGTTTTTGAAAGAACAGCGCCGATAGACCCCAAACACCAAATGCTTAACATTACCCAAAAAGTATTTTAAAATCATTAAAACAAAAAATCTGAAACGTAAAAAAGGAAATAAAATGGTCTAATGCTACAAAAATACTGCTAAGTAAAAATAAAATAAACCAGATGATTGCAAAGAAATTATATGGAGTGTCATCAATGAAAAAAGACAAGAGGAAAAGACCAGTCAGGTGGACCAAGAACCTGACACCCAATGGCAATGCTCTCTAGCTAAAATCTGTGTGTTGCCAGAACTGGACACCGATAAATAATGCAGTAAACACTGTCCATGTCTTACACCAGGTGGACATTGCTGAACTGTTGTTTTTAGTGTTAGGTCAGACTATAAAATCTTTGTATGTTAAAATTATGATTAGAGTTAAAATTATGATCTCAGAATTTGCAATGCACCACCTTTGAGTAGGGACTGGATCAAGGAATTGTCCCTAGACTGGCCCCACACCAATGAAATGATTCCTGAAATGCCAGATGAAGTGTGTGCAAGATATTCATATGAGAAGACATTTCCAACCTGGGATAAGGATTTTTAGAGGCATAAATTTGCAAAGCTGTACCCAAATTCTGCACTGTCCCTTATGCACTTAGGTGGGCATAGGATGGACTAGAGTGAACAGGCTTCCCACATTGTCTACACTCCGAAAAAGCATGAAAGCTTGCGATTTTGTTAATAGGGTTATTAAAAAAGGACAGCTATCTTAAAAAGTAATTTTTATTTTTAAAATTACACAAGGCATACCAGGAAGTACCACTGGAGCATAATTCTGAATACAACTTGAATAATCCTACCAACAAGGACGTACTTTATACAGTCACTTACCCTATGAGGTTGCAAGTGCTTATAGCAATTTTTTCAGAAGATAATAGACCAAATCCTTCAAGGCCTAGATGGTGTAATTTGTTATTTGGATGACATTGTCATAATGGTTATTGACATCAAGGGACACCTGAGGAATTTGGAAGATGTTCTTAGATGATTACATGATCAGGGTTAGTCAAGGCTAAACAAATGCTCAATCCCATGGAGCACTATATCTTACTTACGTCACCTCATACTAGCAGTATCCACAGTGTGAACAAGAAAATGTATTACAAAACACAATGCCTATAATATTTCAGAAAATGGTGGGGCAAAATAGGTGTGGTCAGCCAATAGGAATTTGAAGATTCCAAGAAATAAATGTAATCCCAATTAAGCGTTAGTTCTCTACAACCCAATCTTTTAAATCAATTTAGCCTGTGGTGTGTAACAGTTAGGAGTTATACCTTGCATAAAAATGGAAAGAATTGAAGCAAAAATCATTGCATTTGTATAGAGAATATTGACACAACCTAAACAAAAGCATGCTCAGCAGTGTCTGGTGTTATGAAATTCCATGATTACATAATTTCAGTATGGCAGGAAGTAAATATTGTTGACAGACTAAGCCTTTGTTTAAAATCCTAGGCTCCAGGGCTGGTGTGCCTACAGTAGCTCCTGTCAGAATGTAGAGATGAGGTGTGATTCTAGCTGCATGCATATAAGAAATTCAGTTCCAAAGATAGCAGTACTGAGGCTTAATACAGACTAGCAGTGACCACCTGTGCAAGTAAGATGCCAAATCAGACATACAGAGTATCCTACTTGCATGAATTCATTTTTGACACTGAAAATTACTTGCATACATACACACAAAACTGCCAAAGACTCTGTGTTAAAATAGGCTTGCAATATCACTGTCTATGGCATGTACTGGATGACCAACTTCTCCAAAGGTGGTTTTACCAAAGTTGTGGATAGCTGCATTTTAGTAGTACCTGACAAATTGCAGGGCATACTACTATTGGAATTTCATGAAAGTCAGTGGGGGGATAGTGAAAATAGAGATCCTAGTGAGATCATTCTACTGGTGGTCCAGACTAGGTGGAAATATTAAGGCTAGAGTGGGTCAGTGTATTGTTCTGTCAACAGCAGTATGTGTAGTATGCCTGCTGTATAATTCTTCATGCTTACACATTGGCAACAGTGCTGTGGGAGGAAATACAGTACACTTTGAAAAAGCAGATGATTTTAGTGCTTAAAGGTACATATGCTGCTACTGCTGAGGCTCTTAGGAATTACCAAAGGAACTTTTACTGCACCTTGGTTTACGACCCAAGATACCAACATACAACCCAAAATGCAAAATGCAGTGAAATATAAAATAAACTGCTTTTCACCCTGCTGCTAATGGATGGCCTGAAAGATTGTCTATATGTCTCTTGTTGTAATTAAATGTGTGCTAAAGGAAATGATGTAACACAGAGAAAGAAGATTTCCTATGTAGGAGCATGTTAGGACTATGATGACATTGTTAAGAAGATTGAGTTTAGCACTGAGAATATGTTGCCTCAGAGCGATGAATACATTATACCTGAGTTTTGTTTGAAGGGTCTGTCTTTCTAATAAACAGTAGTCCAAGTGTAATGTGAAACAGAAATCAAAGCTTTATACTTTATCACAGTATTACATTTTGTAGGAAAACACAAGATCGAAGACTAAAATTTAGCCTAACCACTGACATTTGGATTTCAGTACAAAGCTCCAGAGAACCTGGCTGAATTGCAACATTCAATCATACAGCATGACTGGGTGTAGCTTTTTACTGTTTTACATGTACATTTATGCAGTTTGCAAATGCAATAAAACAGCATCAATGACTTACTCAAATGTAGTTATTATGATTAATAATAACTCTCTTAATCCCTCTATGAAAGAAAATAACCTTCTGATTAGAGCCTGACTACATGAGTCTAGACGAAAGCACATCACTTTTCACCCAAAGATACTAACAAGCATCTTTTTTTTCGGTTAAAATACTATTACACATGAAGCTGTTATCACAGTTTGCAGACAAGTGTGAACAAGACAGTGGGTTTAAAGTTGTTGTTTTATTTGCTCCTGTTTCAGCTGATGTGTCTGTACCCTCAGCATCCTTGCAATTACTTGCTTACAGCTTGTCTTTATTGGTCCTGGCTTGAATAATTGCTCTTCTGCACACATACCTAATTAACATGATACAACTTTTTGTCTTACCAATTTGCACCTTTCATAGTCAAATATTACCAGCAGCATCTTACACAGTTTTTCTCTCTATTTTTCCAAGCATTAGTTTTGCCATGGTGATTAAAAAAGTGATCTATCTATCTATCTATCTATCTATCTATCTATCTATCTATCTATCTATCTATCTATCTATCTATCTATCTATCTATCTATCTATCTATCTATCTATCTATCTATTTATCTATCTATCTATCTATCTATCTATCTATCTATCTTACACTGCATTGGCAGAAAGCTGCATGTGCATGGAAAAGATTGATATAGAGCGGTCTTTTCTCACCTCTGTGACAGAATATAAACTCAATATGCCGTGCGGTTAACAACACACTATACATTACCATTTATTTGACTTTCTCATGGCTGTCAAAAATGCACTTGCTCTTGCAAAATGTTTCATCTCCAAAACAAGTTTTTGCTTTTGTACCCTTTCACTCTTAAAATATTTACCACCTCCATCAATGCATGTAAAGTAGCCAAGACTGTGTTTTTGTTTTTTTTGTAGAGGAAAGTGGGAGATTGTAAAAGACAAGGCTCTGAATTGGCTCAAAATGTGAACAATTCATCCACTGCTTATTTGTAATATACTTAATGTTTCCTACCATTCTTTAATGAACTGCTCAGATTCATGTTAGCCTGTTTAAATGTATTAATTAGTTTGGTTTAGCATAACTAATATCTAAGTATTTATAGCCTACCAAAACTGTGTTCAAACATGCTTGCAATGACAAAACGACTAGAAACAATTCATTTTTAACAAGAGGTGGCGACTTGCTAAATTATGGATGACAATGACCATTGGTGACTCGATGTTGGTGTCACTGACACCAGAATGTTAAGAAAACTTGTTAAGAAAACAGTAATCCTCCAAAAGTGTCCATCTTGAAGTGAGATTTTGAAGTGCACATGTGGCTTTAACACGTTTTATTTTATTGAAAAATAAATGTATTTGTTAAAAATGCAATGCTATTTGTTTCACCCACTGACAAGTGGGTTGAACTTTGTAATACTACTAGCAAATTTGCAGAAAATTGCATAGTTCAAATAGTTTAAGGAACTTTAATCAATTAGCTCATGCAAAAGTCAACTAGAAAAGGAATTCAAACACCAAGTTGTTAAAAGAACAACAAACATACCGAAACATACCAACTGCTCACATACATTTTTAGCTTATGATCCTGTTCACAAATTTTAATGATCTCACAAATTTGAGTCATAGCTGTAACATCATACGCTGAGATGTTAAGTCTATAAAATGTGCTTTGCATAACTGGCATCCAGAGTTTATCATGAAGTAAGTCTACTGGAAAACCCAAGGTGTGGGATCAATCATTGCTGCTGATTGAGTTCTCCTGGAATACAGACTTCTTCACTCAGTTGACTACATTCTGTCTTGAAACTATAGGAACTTCAGTGTTTTAATATTAAATTTGACATCTGGAGACTCAGCAAGCTTAAATAAACTAATAACTGCCCTTAAAGCGAATATTTGCATCCCATGCATATAGGGAAAAAATAAACCCCAGTAAACATTGTTTTACAATGTTGGGGAAAACAAATCCCATCCGGCTCCCAGTATGCACAGGATCACTGGATTTGCACCAGTGATTAAACTAATTAAGACAGAACAAAACATTTTAGGTGTGTTGAATATTAAACAAGCAGTTTGTAATGTGTGAGCCATCTGCTGCCTGTGGGGTGAATTTTAATTGCAAAGAAAAAATGACAAGTCTTCTCTTTTCCCCTCAACCAACACCCATCTGTTGAAGCTGTACACACCTTCAAAATTCTAATATGTATATGAATAAACTAGCAATTTTATTGGCTTTTGTGAATCACACTTTTTTCTTCTTCTTTCGACTGTTCCCGTTAGGGACAGTCTCTCTCTCCCCCCCCCCCCATTCTCAGCATTCTGCTTTCTATATAACCCATGTCCCTCGTGTGCACATGTACAAACCATCTCAATATCGCCTCCCTCACCTTGTCTCCAAAACGCACTACATGCGCTGTCCCTCTAATGAACTTATCTAGAATGAATCACACTTTTCTTTATTTTTTTAGTCATTTTAAGGCACACTATAAATATGTGCTATAAAATTTTAAATAATACATTTTTTTCTTTATTACAGGTTTGGGCACATAATAAATAATAGGCACACTTTAATACTGTAAATAAATAACCCAAATTTCACATGAGAAATAGTCTGCTCTCAAAGGTAAAAGAATAAAAGAGCATCAGCCCACTTTGATTTCTGCTATTCCTTTTGTATGAATACTTTATTAAGTTGTTTTGCATGAACAATTATCTTTGAAATCTCTGAGGTGCTGTGAACGTTTTGCTTTAAACTTTTATGTCTGAGTTCAGAGGCAGAAGGTTGAAGCATCTGATGTAACATGTTACATTTGTTTACTGACTCGTTGCTCTTTAAATATTATTTTTTTATAAACATTTTCAAATAAAATGCCACATTACATTTTACAATACCAAATCGTGGTCATTGTTAGGAGAGCACAGAGGTTAGCATATTAGAATGATGAAAAGCAATGTTACATTTGTATTAGAACCCAATGTGTTTTCCCTTTAATGTTGCTGAATTAACCTGTAGTGTGCTTCTTTCTCACTAAAGAAAGTGAGTTGTATTTTTTTGTTTCTTTTGTGGTGCAGCAATACAATTTCTTTAAGCACAATGTGCAATATTCTCCACACACTCTCAGATTAATGATACTGAAAGTAAGAGATATGCTGACAGAAAAGATTTGCAGGGGAATCTGTAAGCAGCATTGGTGCAGTAAAAAGTTCACAACCACAACTCAATTACCTCCATGTCTACATTTCATGCAAAAACCCTAAAATAATAATAAAAAAAAGCAGCTAAACTATGAGTATATCAGAGGGACACTTCTGACCGTAGGGAATTGCAAATGATTTGCCAGGAACAATGAACTAAATCCACAATACAGCAAAAAATAATGACGTATCATAGGCATCTCAAAGCTGGAACTCACAATAAACCTGCTGCATGACTATGAACACTTTGTTTGTCATAACACACAAAATAATTTCCTGTGACTATCAGAGCACACAGAGATTTAATAGATTTTAAGTTTGTAATACATTCACAGTAAGAGTAGCAGAAAAGTATCTCAGAACACACTTGCAGCAAAGTTCTACTTATGTCAGCTAAGAACAGAAAACGAAGGCAAGGCATTTCGTTAGCCTAGTCCAACTATTCCTATATCAAGTATAAAGTTGCTATGTCATGCTATTGTTTTACAGATTGGCATTTTTTTTACTAATGAAAATCCAGAGTTGTTTCATGAGAACTCATCCAGAGGTGTCAAGGCACAGTGCTTGGTCCTTTTCTATTGTCCCCCGATAATATCCTAACAAACTTTTTTATTCTACTACTTAGTTAACTTATTTTCTGCTGTTATAATTTGCAGTATATTCTGGGAATATACAGATGGTTCCCATGGAGAATCCTCAGATCACACCAATGGCCACAACTTTGGGGTGACCATTTATCCCTTGAAAATCCTAGGCATCCAATAAAGCCTCTTCTCTGTCTTCTGATCCAGTTGGTCCAGTTGGTCCAATTAACTTATATATATATATATATATATATATATATATATATATATATATATATATATATATATATATATATATATAGCAACTACAAATTGTTTTACAAATGTTACCTCTTGCAAGTATAGAAATAATGTATTCTGACATCACAGCATATATAAATTGCGATAATGGCCCTTAAAGTGTAATAGTGTCATATCTTTAGACAATTTCTTGGGCACAACACTGTGGTTGGCGACCTCTGATTTAGACTAGAATTCTCAAATTTCTATACTTCGCTGTAGCTTAGGTGAACAAAAATCTGTTAATAGAAAGCTTAAAATAGTTTAAAAAAAGAAAACTTTAAATATGCATTATGAGCAATAAGACCTAAGTATGGCACGTTCTTCATGCTGCAGTGGCTTAAGAAATATAATTTTTATCTTAATGCAATTAATATTTATGTAGGCACAGCATTATTTTATTCTAGAAAATAATGATAATTGCTTTTAATTTGCTATAAAAAAAATATTGTATAGGATTATTTTAAGATATAAAATAATGAAATTCCTTTTCATTTTCTTTTATTTTCTATAAAATAAGTAACAAAAAATACAATAATATATATTTTATTACATTTTTTTTGCATAATGCATTCAAATACATTGTGATAATGGATCATTTGCCACATGTTGAAACGTAACTGGTTTGTAAAATATAACCAGTTACTGTTATATTTATTACTATTTAAATCAAGCCGTGTAGCTTTTTTTAAGCCTTAAGTATAATTTTTGATTTAATGCCCTAAAGGAGCCTAACATATTCATGTGCAGTTCATTCATGTGCGCAATGCTTTAAAGCAGCCAAGTAAATATTGCTTCTCTGCTCATATTGGATTGCAATATGGAGCAACCTAAAGGCGCCACCTTAAGGTTTTTGTAGTTTATACTGTATTAGATTTTTTGTGGGGTGCTGAAAGGAAGCTTGAGAATGAGAGGTAAATGTTTGGATGGGTGAGAGACTGAGGAATAGATATTGTACGTGGAAAAGATACTGGTACTATCAAAATTTATTACCAGTGATTTCACATTTTCCACAGGAAAAAGGAAGATTGAGAACCTTTATAAACTATTTGAATCAAGTCATTAAAGTCATTACAGTCATTAGATGACAAAGTGTTGGCTCAGTCTGAGTGACCTTGACAGGTCCTATTCTCTCCTTTTAGCTCATTTTTTGGGGAAAAAAAAAAGGTCTCCATCTTTATATTATCTATCCGAACAGGAACATTGTAGGATCTCTGAAATAAAAGAATAATAAAAAGATGTAAAAGTATGACTCCATAAACCTCTAAGTGATTGGAGACTTGTGCCTAATGTGCATGTTATCACCTCTCTCCAGCTTCTCCCTCTGACCTTGCAAAAGTGAAAACTATTACCCCCCACCACCACCCCTGTGTTTAATTTCTTTCAAAAGATACGATGCTGGCATCTATATAAAATTCTGAAAGAGTTTAAATGTGTCATCTTGCCATTTTAAAGGACCTCATGCATTTAGTAATTCCTCTCAGTGGAATCTGCACAGTAGCTGGTCTCAGAATAATCCACACTACCGTCTGTGCATATTCATGAACATCTCCAGCAATTGACCAATATTGATGACAACGTCTCTGGCAGCCAGGAAGGTTTAATGATTTATTTATGCTTCATTAATTGTGTCACTGGAATAAGAAATTGTCTGTAGCCTGTGCTAAATGAATACAGATATGATGTTAACTATAAGAGCCATTGCTCATTTATCACCCATCAAAGTTACCATTAGCACAGTACTGAAGCTCTCTCACTCTCCCTGCATTGTGAACTGAATACTGAGAGTGTTTCTGTAAGATCTCTGAATATGTACAGCAGTCCTGAACATCTCCTTCCCACACAGGAGCATGTCACACATTCCTCATTCATAAATGTCTTCCACATTTTTTTGGATGTATTTTAAAGATGTAAAGCAGCCTGCAGTATCAGACACTTCCTCAGCTCTCTCATGCCTTGCGCATTCCTTTGCCAGCTTTTCTCCCCTAATCCTGCTGTTCAGATGCTCACCAATACCCTACTAATCTCCAATCAACGAACTGTATGAATGCCAACTGGCAACTGAATGCCAAAGGAAATTGGACACGAGAAATATGGATTTAACTTACATTTTAAAATTTATCCTTTTCTTCATTTTATTTCATGGAAACAAATCAGTTTAGGAGGTTGTGACCTTCAGATGTCAAATTTCCAAAATCACACCTTTTCTCTGTTTCTCATATCACAATCACATTATTTTATGATGCAATACTATCCAACATTTACTAGGTAAATACACAGGTAACAACATTGTAACCACTGAATAATAAGGTTACTAACACTAACACTAACCATATCACTATAATGGCCTTGGTCAAGTGGAGGTCGGAAGTGAACTGAAAAATTGATGTGTTAAAAGCAGGAAAAATGGACAAGTTGTAGAGATCTCAGGAATTTTAAAGAGCTAAATTGGGTTGGCTTAACAGTTGGGTCAAAGCAGCTCCAAAATTTCAGGTTTTGTGAAGTGTTTACTGTATTGCAGTGATTTGTGATTTTCCATAAATGGTTCAGGTAGGGACAAGCCAAGGCTTACTAAACTGCATAGGGGGGGCAGAAGAATTACTGTAGAACAATATGCAGTGAATGTTAATGCTGGCTATAGTATGTTAGCAAGGTGTAAGAACACACAGTACTTTTCAGCTTGTTGTGCCATAATATGAATGCTTAACTCTCCCAAAACTGCTGAGTGGACATGCAAGAGTAAGAAATGGACCACTGAGCAATGGAACAATGTGGCATTGTATAGTGAATCAAGTTTTATTAGGTTTGTATCATTTTTTGAGGGGACTTAGAGTTCATTTAGTTGTTTCTTTGACACATTTTACTAACCGCAATGGCCTCTTTTAGCAGGACAACATGCATTGCTACAGTACAATGCAAACATTCAAATATTTTTCATGTTCCTCAAAATTATTTTTGAACAAAGTGTTGACTGGGCCAAATTCTTCAGACCTTGATCTGATCGCACATTACTGGCATGTGCTAAATTCTGCTGCTAACATCTTAGAGCCAGATCCCACAGCAAACCTTCAGAGGTCTTCGGCTATTTCTATCCACACAGGCTGCTCAGGTGCTTGTTCAGTCTACCTCTGAACTCTTCGTCCACTGTACAAATAATTCAAAACGCAGCTGTGTGACTCGTGTTCAACCTGCCCAAGTTCTCCTACACCACCCCACTGCTGCACTCCCTCCAATGGCTTCACTACGGTGGCCGAGAAGTGCAAAACACATTTACAAATCCGAAAACAAAATAACAAATGCAAAAACAAAACAACATATCCAAAAACAAAATAACAAATCCAAAAACAAATCAACAAATCCGAAAACACAACAAGTTAGACAAACCAGAAAAGGTAGGAATAGTTTGTGAAGTTTGTGAGTTTTTGTTTTTGAATTTGTTATTTTGTTTTTGGATTTGTTGTTTTGTTTTTGCATTTGTTATTTTGTTTTCAGATTTGTTAATGTATATTGAACGGGTAAAGACTTACCTCTTCCCAAAACACTTAAACTAACTCTTTTCCCAGTTTGCTTTGTCTTTGTTAAAAAAAAAGTCATCATAAGAGTTGTAAGCTATCTTTAGTTATAATCTAGCAAACCAGTGTTAATTTATTCATAGATAAACACTCAAAGCACATTTTTAAGTCGCTCTGGATAAGAGCGTCTGCTAAATGCCGTAAATGTAAATGTCATGTGGAATGCTTGCCTCAATGAGCCAGAGCTGTTTTGGTGGCACGCTAAAAAGTAAAACAATACTAGGCAGGTGGATTGTAAGAGTATAGCTCAGTGTAATTTTAATAAGTATTGAATATGAGCACAGGTTTGGAAAAATACCATTTTTAAAAGAATACAAATAAGCAAGAAAGTAAGACCTAATTCATACTGATTAAAAAACTACTTGTTTATTTTCTTTTATAAGCAGTCATATCATTACAAGGGATATATGTTTATTAGAAGCAGTTAATAGAAACAGTCTGTTTTACTACAGCAATGACGACTAGGCCTTGAATTGTTTTAAATAACCGTTTTATGGCATTTATTATGCAGGACATAGCTCTCTTTTATTGCTCAACCATGTATTTAAAAAGCTATTGTTTTTAGTCAGTGATGCTTAATTTTTTCAAAATGTACAGTCACTTGCTTTATGTAGGTCAACATGGAAATGTCCAAGAGAGATACAATTTATAGTCATTAATAGTTGGTTCAGAGATGTACTTGATTTAATACCCCTGATATAAAGACACAGCACATGGCATAGTATTGAGACATGGCATATTGTTTAAGTTTTGTTCCAATCTTTGTTTTAATTCAGTTTTGCCCTTTTCTTGCTTTTTTATGTGTTATTTATACCCTGTTTTTGTACCAAAAATGTCAAAAGTCAGAAATGCTTAAAATCTGCTAATGCAAATTTTCAGCTGGACTGTTTTTGACTTATGGATTGTCGAAATTTATTGATGCCTAACTGTACTTTAGACATCAGAAATTCATTTTAAATTACTCTGTGCTTTATGCACATTACAATTTCAACATAATGCCAAATGCCAAATAAACAAATTAATAAATTAATATATATATATATATATATATATATATATATATATATATATATACTTTTCCCACGTTATACTTTTTCCCACGTTTTGAATCCCGCAGCTTAAACAGCGTTTTTCCTGGGTTTTTCCCGGTTTCACAAACTTCAAGCCAAGAAACTGAACCCCATAACATTAGACCAATGAAATTTCCGAACAGAAACGAAAAAACACACCTCACCTGTGTTCTGAGCTGCACGGCTTCGGGAGAAAAAACTTCCATCGGGTGATTTTTAAACGCACGGCGATGCCAAAAGATAAACTCCCGAGAGAAATTGTTGTGGAAAGGAAGGAGGAAGACAGTGAACAATGACTTTCTTGGTCGGCTACTGTTTAGATACAAGCCTTTGTAACGTGTTGAGTCAGGTGAAGGGATAGCTCGCTAACTCAGTTGCAACAGAAATCATATAAGCACAGAAACTTAGAAATGAGCATCAGAAAATAATAAGGACATAATCCTCCGTCTCCACACACGCAGTAATACCGGAAGAATGCAGTGGCAGGCTATTCCCAAAATACCGCTATGCTCCTAAGTGCAACATATTTCACCCGTTACACTGTGTGTAACGTGTCTTTCGTTAAAGCCTGTGTAAAGTACATTAGTGTAGACACCTGCGGCTTATTTATGTTAAAAATAAAAATATTTGTAAAATTCAGTGGGCTTATATATGGGTGCGCTTTATAGTCTGGAAATTACAGTATGTCTCTGATAAAAAAAAGCAAAAATCTTTGTATATTTCTGCATCTCTCATCGGCTGCATCACATTTACAAAAAAGTGCACTGTTTTGTACTTATACACTACCTGTAGCCTAGAACATATCACATGATGTGTTTGTGAGGCTGTTCATTCCAGGGCGACTTTAATATCTGTGCCTTTTTTTTTTTCTTGTGCGTGAAGAATGTGCATGTGGTTGAGGCACAATACTGTACAGTATCTTTTGACAGAGATAAACCTATAAAAAAAAAATGTTACTAAAATTATCATGTGGCTCAAACATGGATGTCATGCCGCAATATAATTAATAACATATCTCTGTTTAATTAAAAATGTCTACATGTAGATATCTCAGTGGCATGGAGGCATAGCAGGTAGCTGGACTAGCTCCAGGGTCCCTGGTTTGATGCTGAGCTTGGGTTAATGTGATGAACTTTGCATGTGGTCCCCTTGTCTGTGTGAGTTCTATCAAGACCTGCTGCTTGGTAGATTAGCTATGCTACATTGACCCTGGGTATAAATAAATGTCAATGCATGTGCACATGATACCCTGTGATCAACTCACATGCAATTTAGAGCGTGTCCATGCTTCAAACTCAATGTTCGCAAGACACGATCAACATAACCTTCATCACGACAAATCTGAAGAGCATTACTGAAAATGAACAGATTTTAATTTGCTCATTAATGGAGCTACAAACATGCCTTATCCCTTAAATGTAGTTATTGACCCATTTTAAAGCTTCTGCTCTATTTACAGTGACATCACATATTACACATGACTTTTTTTTCTTTTTCTTTTTGGATTTAATGTATACACACAGCAGTCCTGGTTCTGTCATCAACTCCCAATGGACTAGACAGGATTAGATAATAGGACTCTTGTTTTAAAAGGTTGCCGACACATGAATACGTAATTTTGACTAAAACCACTTTAATAATATAAACTTTGCTTTACAATGAAAATAACCTCTGATGCATTATGCTTGATCTTGAATTAAAAAAAAAACTAAACTGAGATCAAAGTGCATGTGTATATACATATCTGTGCACGTCTGTTTTTTTATTTGCTGTTCTTTCTTTACAGCAAAACATTAAAATGCCTTCAAAGTGCATGCATGTGTATACTTTACAGTACTTTTACCAACATGAGGCATGTTTTTACCTGTAAAACAATCTTTTGGTAAATGTGTGTAAAACATACACACATCATGTTTCATCTTTCATAAAAGCTGAACAATTTACTATAAATAGTGCATACTCAAGTCTCTGTACGCTCAAATCCTACCTAACATGCATGTTCAAACCTAACCTGCTCTCTCTTCTATTTTCTGTATGTGCACTCCTGCTGTCTCTACATGTCTCTACTGCTGTGGCTCCTCTCAGAGCTGCCTGATTGAGCCGGATGCTCTACTTCTGCTTCTTACTGATTGTTCGTCTAGAACTTTCTGCACTTGTGACTCAGCACCTGTAGTGATTGCTCACCTCTTCACCTAGAGAGACTAACAAAATTGTACATCCTGAAAAGCTTTTCAAGACTTAGTGGTTCATGGAACAAGTAGTGTTCTTGCAGTCTACCACACAGACTTCACTTCCTGTCAAGTGGCACAGTAATTATAAAGACTGCTCTGTGAAGTGATTCTGTGATTCCTCATGATTCCTTTTTATTTGGGAAAATGTTCTGCACATTCCAATTATTAAAATTCCATACATGTAGTTCACATCTTTGAGGGTTTTTGTTACGTAGAGGTGTTGAAGACGTGGCTTTCATGCTGCCTTCAATAAATGGTGGATAGAAAGAAAATAAAGCGTGTTTACTTTTATTCAATAATTTGCAATATGATGATTAATGAAATATAATTAAAGAGTAATTTTATTTACAGCATTACAGTGCAATGTGCAAATGAGAAGCAGGCAGCAATCCAACAATCCACTACAAAGTACTTCTGTAATTATTCTAAATAAGGCCATCAGCCAAATAAATAGTGTAATGTCTTGTAAATATATTGAGACAACATGAATAATCATAGTTAATTGGCCACTTTGTCTACAAATACAGCATACAACCAAAGGTTTGTGGGCACCTGACCATCATACCTCTATGTCATTTTTATTTTTTAACATTCCATTCCAGATATTTTACTGGGTTTTGGAATGTGTCTATTTATCCACAAACCTATTAATGAGGTCAATTATGTTTGGTAGGGAGGCCTGGAGTGCAGTAAATGTTTTAATCATTTAACAAGTAGTCATAAGACCACTTGAGTTCTTCTATTTCAGCCTTGGCAAATTATGTATTAATGGAGCTTTCGTTGTGCAAAGGGCATTATTATGTTGGAACATGTTGCTTTCTTTAGTTCCAGTAATGAACTTTATTTTTAGCTTGTATAGCAGCATATATTTACTGTCCTCAAAAAATAACCCAACATACAGCGATTATTATCAAAATAGCTAATGAAAAAAAAAAACCCCACCCCAAGTGATAACATCTGTACGTTATTTAACCATGCAAAGCCATTTTTTTTATTCATCATGTTCATGTTTTTCATGTCTGCTTGACAGGACCACACAAATTTGTGTATCTTTACGGTGGCCGAGAAGTGCCAAACACATTAACAAATCCAAAAACAAATCAACAAATCCAAAAACAAATCAACAAATCCAAAAACAAATCAACAAATTCAAAAACAAATTAACAAATCCAAAAACAAATCAACAAATTCAAAAACAAATTAACAAATCCAAAAACAAATTAACAAATCCGAAAACACATTAACAAATCCAAAAACAAATCAACAAATCCAAAAACAAATCAACAAATCCAAAAACAAATCAACAAATTCAAAAACAAATTAACAAATCCAAAAACAAATCAACAAATCCAAAAACAAATCAACAAATTCAAAAACAAATTAACAAATCCAAAAACAAATTAACAAATCCGAAAACAAATTAACAAATTCAAAAACAAATTAACAAATCCAAAAACAAATTAACAAATCCGAAAACAAATTAACAAATTAAAAAACAAATTAACATATCCAAAAACAAATCAACAAATCCAAAAACAAATTAATAAATCCAAAAACAAAATAACAAATCCAAAAACAAAATAACAAATCCAAAAACAAAATAACAAATCCAAAAACAAATTAACAAATCCAAAAACAAAATAACAAATCCAAAAACAAATTAACAAATTAAAAAACAAATTAACAAATCCGAAAACAAATTACCAAATTCAAAAACACATTAACAAATCCAAAAAACACAACGACAAGCCAGACAAACCAGAAAAGGTAGGTATTGTTTGTGAACGTAAACTTACAGATCATTGGACAAGACACCTGTCAGTCAAGATATACAGGTGAATGACAGGTGTCTCGTCCAATGATCTGTAAGTTTTCATTCACAAACTATACCTACCTTTTCCGGTTTGTCTGAATCGGTGCACGAAACACATTAACAAATCCAAAAAACACAATGACAAGTCAGACAAACCGGAAAAGGTAGGTATAGTTTGTGAATGGAAACTTACGGATCATTGGACGAGACACCTGTCAGTCAAAATATACAGGAAGTATAAAATCTTGTACATGTGTAAAATTGTCCGTTTACTTTAAACTTTTTTTTATATTATTTGGATTAGTGCACCTTTAAATATAAAAAATAACAGAAATAAACAATGGCAAGCAAGGAGACACTGGAATTAATCCAAAGATACTTTGAGGAAGGAAATTAATATGCAGTGATGTTGGAGATGCTGCAGTATATCATGAAAAAAAGATCTAAGAAATTTTACGATTTGGCACATGTTTTACGCTGGATGACCTTCCTAACGCAACCCTCCCCATGTATCCGGGCTTGGGACCGGCACTGTTTGTGCAACTCTAATGGCTGCGGCGGTGAGAGCACCAAACTGTGATAAACAATAACAGAGACGACTTTCTTGTTAATAATATACTTCTGATAGGAATATTTTATATACAAAATCGAAATACTTGAAACCAACGGTTTTTTTTTGCATTTTATAATGAGTTTATTTCTTTCACAACAGCCCTAAAAGTGATTAGAAAGAAAAATGCAATGAATCTTTTGTCCTTTATAGAAAAATATGATTTACAGAATAAACCATAGCCCTGTTTATTTTTATCCTTTTTTTTCTTTAATTTGATTATTATAATTATAAATTGTATTTATGTATGTGTATATATTTGTATTTTCATGCACCTGTTCTGTGTATTGTAATGTAAATTGTACATGTTATTGCCATGTTGTTTGTATATGGTTAATTACTTAATAAAAAACATAAATAAATAAATTAATAAATAAATAAATAAAAGGGGAAAAAAAGTTGTACTTCACGTATATTTTGAGTGACAGGTGTCTCGTCCAATGATCTGTAAGTTTCCATTCTCAAACTATACCTACCTTTTCCGGTTTGTCTGACTTGTCATTGTGTTTTTTGGATTTGTTAATGTGTTTCGTGCAACCCAGCCATTAGGGGGGCACAAGCCAGTGCACTCTTAGTGCCGGTCCCAAGCCCGGGTAAATGGGGAGGGTTGTGTTAGGAGGGGCATCCAGTGTAAAACATGTGCCAAATCAAATATGCGGATCACAAATAAGAATTTCATACCGGATCGGTCGAGGCCCGGGTTAACAACGACCGCCACAGGTATCGTTAGCCGGCAGGGTACCGGTGGAAATTGGGCTACTGTTGGTCGAAGGAGGAGAAGGAGAGGAGGAAGACGTCTACAGAGACGGCAGGAAAAGGAGCAGTGTAGGAGAGTAGAGGTTCGGGTTGGTACTTTAAATGTTGGTTTTATGACGGGTAAAGGGAGAGAGGTAGCTGATATGATGGAGAGGAGAAAGGTAGATATGCTGTGTGTTCAGGAGACCAAGTGGAAAGGGAGTAAGGCCAGGAACATTGGAGGTGGGTTTAAACTGTTTTATCATGGTGTGGATGGAAAGAGAAATGGTGTAGGGGTGATTCTGAAGGAAGAGTACAGTAAGAGTGTAGTGGAGGTGAAGAGAGTTTCTGATAGGGTGATGATCGTGAAGGTGGAGGTTGAAGGGATGATGATAAATGTCATCAGTGCCTATGCTCCACAAGTTGGCTGTGAGATGGAGGAGAAGGAAAGATTCTGGAGTAAATTAGATGAAGTGGTAGATGGTGTACCTAGGAAAGAACGATTGGTGATTGGGGCAGACTTTAATGGGCATGTAGGTGAAGGGAACAGAGGTGATGAGGAGGTGATGGGTAGGTATGGTTTTAAGGAGAGGAATGTGGAAGGGCAGATGGTGGTAGATTTTGCTAAAAGGATGGAAATGGCAGTGGTGAACACGTATTTTAAGAAGAAGGAGGATCATAGGGTGACGTATAAGAGTGGAGGAAGGTGCACACAGGTGGATTATGTTCTGTGTAGGAGATGCAACCTGAAGGAGATTGGAGACTGTAAGGTGTTGGCGGGGGACAGTGTAGCTAGACAGCATCGGATAGTGGTCTGTAGGATGGTTTTGGAGGCGAAGAAGAAGAGGAGGAAAGTAAGGATTGAAAGAAGAATAAGATGGTGGAAACTGAAGGAGGAAGAGTGTAGTGTGAGGTTCAGGGAAGAGGTCAGACAGGGGCTTGGTGGTGGTGAAGAGGTGCCGGATGATTGGGCAACGACTGCAGGAGTGATGAGGGAGGCAGCTAGAAAAGTACTTGGTGTGACATCTGGAAATAGAAAGCAAGACAAGGAGACGTGGTGGTGGAATGAGAAAGTGCAGGAGAGCATTAGGGGAAAGAGGTTGGCAAAACAAAAGTGGGATCGACAGAGTGATGAGAAAAGTAGGCAGGAGTACAAGGAGATGCGGCAGCAGGTAAAAAGGGATGTGGCGAAAGCCAAGGAAAAGGCATATGAGGAGCTGTATAAGAGGTTGGACACTAAGGAAGGAGAAAAGGATTTATACCGATTGGCCAGGCAGCGGGACCGAGCTGGGAAGGATGTACTGCAAGTTAGAGCAATAAAGGATGGAGAGGGAAATGTGTTGACTAATGAGGAGAGTGTGTTGAGAAGATGGAGGGAGTATTTTGAGCAGCTGATGAATGAGGAAAATCAGAGAGAGAGAAGGTTGGAGGATGTGGAGTTGGTGAAGCAGAATGTCGATAGGATTAGTAAGGAGGAAGTGAGAGCAGCGATTTAGAGGATCAAGAATGGAAAGTCGGTTGGACCAGATGACATACCGGTAGAAGCGTGGAGATGTTTAGGAGAGATGGCAGTGGAGTTTTTAACCAGATTGTTTAGTAGGATTCTGGAAGGGGGGAGGATGCCTGAGTAATGGAGAAGGAGTGTGCTGGTACCGATCTTTAAGAATAAGGGAGATGTGCAGACCTGCAGTAACTACAGGGGAATTAAGTTGATCAGTCACACCATGAAGTTATGGGAAAGAGTAGTGGAAGCCAGAAGGAGAGAAGAGGTGACCATCTGTGAGCAACAGTATGGTTTCATGCCGAGGAAGAGCACCACAGATGCCTTATTTGCTTTGAGGATGTTGATAGAGAAGTATAGAGAAGGACAGAAGGAGCTGCATTGTGTATTTGTGGATTTAGAGAAAGCGTACGACAGGGTGCCGAGAGAGGAGTTGTGGTATTGTATGAGGAAGTCAGGTGTGTCAGAGAAGTATGTGAGGGTGGTGCAGGACATGTATGAGGACAGTGTGACGGCAGTGAAGTGTGCAGTAGGTACGACAGACTGGTTCAGGGTGAAGGTTGGACTGCATCAAGGATCGGCCCTGAGCCCTTTCCTGTTTGCAGTGGTGATGGACAGGTTGACGGACGAGGTCAGACAGGAGTCTCCCTGGACAATGATGTTTGCAGATGATATTGTGATTTGTGGTGAGAGTAGAGAGCAGGTTGAGAAGAGCCTGGAGAGGTGGAGATATGCGCTTGAGAGAAGGGGAATGAAAGTCAGTAAGAGTAAGACAGAGTACATGTGTGTGAATGAGAGGGAGGGCAGTGGAGTGATGCGGTTGCAGGGAGAAGAGGTGGAGAAGGTGGAGGAGTTCAGGTACCTGGGGTCAACAGTGCAAAGTAATGGAGAGTGTGTTAGAGAAGTAAAGAAAAGAGTGCAGGCAGGGTGGAGTGGGTGGAGAAGAGTGACAGGAGTGATTTGTGATAGTAGGGTATCTGCAAGAATGAAATGGAAAGTTTATAGGACTGTGGTGAGACCTGCGATGTTGTATGGATTAGAGACAGTGGCATTGAGTAAAAGACAGGAGGTGGAGCTGGAGGTAGCAGAGCTGAAGATGTTAAGGTTTTCGTTGGGAGTGACGAGGATGGACAAGATTAGAAATGAGTTT
The DNA here is from genome assembly GCF_946808225.1 of Silurus aristotelis. Taxonomy (NCBI): domain Eukaryota; kingdom Metazoa; phylum Chordata; class Actinopteri; order Siluriformes; family Siluridae; genus Silurus; species Silurus aristotelis. The sequence goes on from NC_139596.1 coordinate 10,550,967, forward strand.
ATTAGAGGACAGCACATGTAGGATGTTTTGGTGACAAGGTGAGGGAGGCGAGATTGAGATGGTTTGGACATGTGCAGAGGAGGGACATGAATTATATTGGTAGAAAAATGCTGAAGATGGAGCCACCAGGTAGGAGGAAAAAAGGAAGGCCAAGGAGGAGGTTCATGGATGTGGTGAGGGAAGACATGCAGGTAGTTGGTGTGAAAGAGGCAGATGTAGAGGACAGGGTGGTATGGAGACGGATGATCCACTGTGGCGACCCCTAATGGGAGCAGCCGAAAGAAGAAGAAGAAGAAGTTAATGTGTTTCGTGCAATGATTCAGACAAACCGGAAAAGGTAGGTAGTTTGTGAATGGAAACTTACAGATCATTGGACGAGACACCTGTCATTCACCTGTATATCTTGACTGACAGGTGTCTTCTTGTCCAATGATCTGTAAGTTTACGTTCACAAACTACCTACCTTTTCCGGTTTGTCTGAATCGGTGCACGAAACACATTAACAAATCCAAAAAACACAACAACAAGCCAGACAAACCGGAAAAGGTAGGTATAGTTTGCGAATGGAAACTTACAGATCATTGGACGAGACACCTGTCACTCACCTGTATATCTTGACTGACAGGTGTCTTGTCCAATGATCTGTAAGTTTCCATTCGCAAACTATACCTACCTTTTCCGGTTTGTCTGGCTTGTCGTTGTGTTTTTTGGATTTGTTAGTGTTTTTGAATTTGTTAATTTGTTTTCGGATTTGTTATTTTGTTTTTGGATTTGTTAATGTGTTTTTGGATTTGTTGTTTTGTTTTTGAATTTGTTAATCTGTTTTTGAATTTGTTAATTTGTTTTTGGATTTGTTAATTTGTTTTTGAATTTGTTAATTTGTTTTTGGATTTGTTAATGTGTTTTGCACTTCTCGGCCACCGTAGTATCTAGTATTTAAAGCAGTTATAATTTGGTGCTTTGAATACAATTCTCTCATACTGACCACTGGATGTTCAACATAGCACCTCATGGTAAAGACTCTTTGAGGATTTGAGAATTAGAATTGTTGCGCTTCACAAAGAAGTCCGAGGGCATAAGAAGATCATTAACACCCTAAAACTGAGTTACAGAGCAGTGGCCAGTTTTATACAGAGGTTTTCCAAGGCGGGTTCCACTCGGAAGAGACCTCACAAATGCCGATCAAAGAAGCTGAGTCTTCGTGCTGTGCGTCAGATGGATGAGTTCTGCCAGCATTGCTTTAGAGGCTGCAGAAGCAGAAGGTTCGCTTGTCAGTGCTCAGACCGTACACCACACACTGCAACAAGTTGGTCTGTATGGCCGTCATCCCAGAAGAAAACCTCTTCTGAAGCTGGCTAAAAAGAAAGTCCACAAACAGTTTGCTGAAGATAACCTGTCCAAGAGCATGAATTACTGAACCATGTCCTGATGAGAATAAAATCAACTTGGTGTTCAGCGACGCCCAGGTGAGGAGTACCAAGAAAATTGTTTTGCCTACAGTCAAGCATGGTGGTGGGAGCATCATGGTCTGGGGCTGCATGAGTGCTGCTGGTACTGGGGAGCTGCGGTTCATTGAGGGGAAACATGGATAACTGCCTTTCTGAGAAAGCTGAAGATGAAGGTAATGGAGTGGCCAAGTATGTCTCCAGACCTGAACCCTTTTAAGCACCTGTGGGGCATCTTAAAATGAAAGATGGAGAAGCGTCATGTGTCTAACATTCAGCAGCTTTGTGATTTCATTATGGAGAAATGAAAGTGGATCCCAGCAACAACCTGTGCAGCTCTGGTGAATTCCATGCCCTTGAGGAATTAGGCAGTGCTAGATAACAATGGTGCTCACACAAAATATTTACACTTTGGGCACAGTTTGGACATTTTCACTTGGGGTGTACTCAAAATGTTCCCAGCTATTTAGACAATAATGGCTATATGTTATTTTTAAAGGACAGTAAATCTGTAATGCTATTCAAGCAGCATATTGGCTGAAAAATATCGAAATGTTATTTCTATAGTAGTGTCCCTTGAGAAGATATAATACAATTGTTGCTGAAAAGTGAGGTGTGTACTCACTTTTGTGAGATACAGTATGTATGTGTATGTATGTATGTGTACAGACGTTCCCCACTTTACGAGCATTCACTTTACGAACTTTGGTGGATACAACAAACCTGTCCTTAAAGTGAAATTTGTTCAGAATCGAGGAGATCCGCCACTGGCTAGTCATCGACCGTAACAATTCTACATGATGCGCACTGGACTCAGGTAAATTAATTTAAGTTAATTTCATTTTTTATGATTTGTATTATTTTAGTTACTTAATAAAATTATTTTATTACTTAATACAAAGTTCATTATTCTTTTAGTATACCTTATCATTTATTTGATAGTATTTATAGCTCTTATATCATTAGGAGATATGCGTAGAAATAATGAACACAGAAACAACTTACAAACAAATTCATGGTACGTAAACTTGTTCATAAGGTGGGGAGCGTCTGTAATATATATATATATATATATATATATATATATATATATATATATATATATATATATATATATATATATATTAGATAAATATTTATTCTGAACTGCTCCAGATGATGTAGGTGCACAGTTGCGGTTGTAGTTTAGAGGTTTGGAGTCTTAACTGGGTTTCTTGCTTTAGTAAATATATATATATATATATATATATATATATATATATATATATATATATATATATATATATATATATATATATATATATATATATATATACTCTGAATCAAAAATATACAACCCCCTCACCTCAATAGACAATACAGTGATGTTGATAAAAGATAATGAAAATAAATGAAAAAAAAACCTCATGAATTAACAAACAATATTTATTGATACATATTTGAGTTATTTTGACAACAGAAGTTGACATAACTTTGAAGTTCAAATGAAAAGTGTATGAGCATGTGCAGTATTATTTAACCCGCAGCTTCAGTACCTTGTGGAGCGCTCTTTAGTTTTTATAACTTCTAACAAGCGTTTTCGATAAGTGCTGACAAGTTTCTTACACCTCTCGATTGGAATCTTTGCCCATTCTTCACGTGTAAAAGCCTCTAACTCAGTGAAGTTTGACGGCTTCCGTGCTGCAACTGCCTTCTTCAAATCCCACCAAAGATTTTCAATTGGATTTAAATCTGGTGACTGAGAAAGCCACTCCAGTACACTCCAGCATCTTTTCCCCAACCAAGCTTTGGTTGATTTGTAGGTGTGCTTGGTTTAATTTGTCAACAGAAGGCATCACGTTCTTCTTCAAAATGACATGGTATTTCTGGGAATCCATGATGCCAGGTACACAATCAAGATTGCTAGTTCCTGGCCCACATCATTATTGACCCACCTCCGTGCTTGACCGTGGGGATGGTATTCTTTTGGTCATAAGCCTGACCTTTTGCACGCCAGACATACCGCTGGTCCATATTTCCAAAAAGTTCCAGTTTGGTTTCATCAGTCCATAAAACTGTCTCCCAGAACTCTGTAGTTTTATCCAAATTCCTCCTGGCATATTCTAGTCAAATCCTGATGTTCCTTGAGGTCAAGAGTGGAGTGTGTCTTGGGGTCCGGCCATGAAGTCCTTGATTATTCAGTGCACGTCTTATAGTTGCCACTGAAGCACTTGTACAAGCCTTCATCATGCAAATCTTGCAATCACACGGGGGTTTTTCTTAGCTGTCCTGACTAAGTTGCTAGGGGCCCCTAATGAAATTGTGAGCTTTCTTCCACGGCCAGGCCGGGTGGACAGGTGTCTTTATGCAGCTAATGACCTCAAACAGGTGCATCTAATTTAGGATAATAAATGTAGTGGCGGTGGACATTTCAAAGGCAGACTAACAGGTCTTTGAGGGTCAGAATTCTAGCTGATAGACAGGTGTTCAAATACTTATTTGCAGCTGTATAATACAAATAAATAGTTTAAAAATCATATATTGTGATTTCTGGATTTTTTTTTTAGATTATGTCTCTCACAGTGGACATGCACCTACGATGACAATTTCAGACCCCTCCATGATTTCTAAGTGGGAGAACTTGTAAAATAGCAGGGTGTTCAAATACTTATTTTCCTCACTGTATACATATAAATTATATATATATAATTTGAGGCTTACAGCATATTATATATCAACAACAGCAGAAAGCATGAAGATAACATGCATAGAGGTGAAAAAAAACAATTTAACTGCTGTTTCAGAATTACAGCCCATGTCAGAGGACAGACCAGTGGGGAGTTTAATATGGCTACAAAATAATAAATCAAAGTAATAAATTGTGCACAATAAAGGGTCTATTTATTTTACTTTCAAGTTACAGTTCTAGATTTAATAAAAATCTTAGCCATGTTTGGTTTATTGCTTGCTTCTTCGAAGAATATGAGGCCACAGATAGGACTGATCATTAGACCGATCACTTGTACTACTACAATACTACAGTTACAAACATTACAACATCCTGTAAGTAGGTGCGATTTATAACTTTGTCTGGATTAAATTCAGTATTTAAACATTGCCTTTATTTAACTATTAAAAATAGTAAAAACCTACAAACTACCACACCAGTCCCTTCTATTCTAAAACAGTTACAACTAGGCCTTTGTAGAGATTGCTATGGGATTCAATGGGAATATGAGTAGAAAACTATTAATGCTAATGTAAACTGACATGGAGTGGAAAATTGCACCTTGGGATACCAAGAATACTTGGGATTGCCATATTTCCAGGTCAATGCCCCCATTTAATTTTCAAGACACTCATGTAATACAAACATACAGATTTTAGTGGTGTGTATGGGGAAAAGGAGATATTGATATACTGAGATACTGTGTGTGTGTGTGTGTGTGTGTGTGTATGTATGTATGTATATATATACAGTGGGTACGGAAAGTATTCAGACCCCCTTAAATTTTTCACTCTTTGTTATATTGCAGCCATTTGCTAAAATCATTTAAGTTCATTCTTCTTCCTCATGAATGTACACACAGCACCCCATACTGACAGAAAAACACAGAATTGTTGACCTTTTTGCAGATTTATTAAAAAAGAAAAACTGAAATATCACATGGTCCTAAGTATTCAGACCCTTTGCTGTGACACTCATATATTTAACTCAGGTGCTTTCCATTTCTTCTGATCATCCTTGAGATGGTTCTACACCTTCATTTGAGTCCAGAGATTTTTGATTATACTGATTGGACTTGATTAGGAAAGCCACACACCTGTTTATATAAGACCTTACAGATCACAATGCATGTCAGAGCAAATGAGAATCATTAAGGTCAAAGGAACTGCCTGAAGAGCTCAGAGACAGAATTGTGGCAAGGCACAGATCTGGCCAAGGTTCCAAAAAAATTTCTGCTGCACTTAAGGTTCCTAAGAGCACAGTGGCCTCCATAATCCTCAAATGGAAGACGTTTGGGACGACCAGAACCATTCCTAGAGCTGGCCGACCGGCCAAACTGAGCTATCGGGGGAGAAGAGCCTTGGTGAGAGAGGTAAAGAAGAACCCAAAGATCACTGTGGCTGAGCTCCAGAGATGCAGTCGGGAGATGGGAGAAAGTTGTAGAAAGTCAACCATCACTGCAGCCCTTCACCAGTGGGGCTTTATAGCAGAGTGTCCCGACGGAAGCCTCTCCTCAGTGCAGGACACATGAAAACCCGCATGGAGTTCTCCAAGATGGTGAGAAATAAGATTCTCTGGTCTGATGAGACCAAGATAGAACTTTTTGGCCTTAATTCTAAGCGGTATGTGTGGAGAAAACCAGGCACTGCTCATCACCTGTCCAGTACAGTCTCAACAATGAAGCATGGTGATGGCAGCATCATGCTGTGGGGGCGTTTTTCAGCTGCAGGGACAGGACGACTGGTTGCAATCAAGGGAAAGATGAATGCGGCCAAGCACAGGGATATCCTGGACGAAAACCTTCTCCAGAGTGCTTTGGACCTCAGACTGGGCTGAAGGTTTACCTTCCAACAAGACAATGACCCTAAGCACACAGCTAAAATAACGATGGAGTGGCTTCACAACAACTCTGTGACTGTTCTTGAATGGCCCAGCCAGAGCAATGACTTAAACCCAATTGAGCATCTCTGGAGAGACCTAAAAATAGCTGTCCAGCAACGTTTACCGTCCAACCTGACAGAACTGGAGAGGATCTGCAAGGAGGAATGGCAGAGGATCCCTGAATCCAGGTGTGAAAAACTTGTTGCATCTTTCCCAAAAAGACTCCTGGCTGTATTAGATCAAATGGCTGCTTCTACTAAATACTGAGCAAAGGGTCTGAATACTTAGGACCATGTGATATTTCAGTTTTTCTTTTTTAATAAATCTGCAACAATGTCAACAATTCTGTGTTTTTCTGTCAATATAGGGTGCTATGTGTACATTCATGAGGAAAAGAAATGAACTTAAATGATTTTAGCAAATGGCTGCAAAATAAAAAAGAGTGAAAAATTTAAGGGTGTCTGAATACTTTCCGTACCCACTGTATATTTATATACAGTACAGACCAAAAGTTTGGACACACCTTCTCATTCAAAGAGTTTTCTTTATTTTCATGACTATGAAAATTGTAGCGTCACACTGAAGGCATCAAGGGCTATTTGACCAAGAAGGAGAGTGATGGGGTGCTGCGCCAGATGACCTGGCCTCCACAGTCACCGGACCTGAACCCAATCGAGATGGTCTAGGGGTGAGCTGGACCGCAGAGTGAAGGCAAAAGGGCCAACAAGTGCCAAGCATCTCTCGGGGAACTCCTTCAAGACTGTTGGAAGACCATTTCAGGTGACTACCTCTTGAAGCTCATCAAGAGAATGCCAAGAGTGTGCAAAGCAGTAATCAAAGCAAAAGGTGGCTACTTTGAAGAACCTACAATATGACATTTTTTAGTTGTTTCACACTTTTTTGTTATGTATATAATTCCATATATAATTCCATGTGTTAATTCATAGTTTTAATGCCTTCAGTGTGAATCTACAATTTTCATAGTCATGAAAATAAATAAAACTCTTTGAATGAGAAGGTGTGTCCAAACTTTTGGTCTGTATATATATATAATTTTTTTTTTATTATTATTTTTTTTTAACTAAAGCAAGAAACCCAGTTAAGACTCCAAACCTCTACACTACAACCGCAACTTTGCACCTACATCATCTGGAGCAGTTCAGAATAAATATTTGTCTAATAACATAACAAAAACAATTAAATCCAACTCATAAATTGCACCAGCTAAACATTTAGTGTACATTCAACATTTGTGAGGTAATGAGCAAAATCTTACTATATGTTGTAACCCATAAGGAGTTGACAGTGTCATTACTGTTTTTTTTTATTAGGGATTTAGGTATATATCTGGATTTCTGTACAGCTGGTTTATAAAACGTGATATAAAATTACAATTTTAAATTAAGAAAATTAGTTACAAAAGAAAAGATGTATTAAAGGAGGAGAATTGAAGACATCAAACTTTATCTGTGTGTTTATAAGTAATGTGTTTTTTGTTTAGTTTTTTTTTATCCCCAAAGATGAACTACAGCTAGCAGCAGACACACTGTAGCAGCAAGTCTTTATTTTACCATAGTTCTATTTCCTTTAGCATCACAATAAATCATCCCCCTTATGGAACATTGATTTTATGGAAGTTGTGCAAGAATCATAAATGCACGCACGCACGCACGCACACACACGCGCACACACACACACACATACAGAATATATATATATATATATATATATATATATATATATATATATATATATATATATATATATATATATATATATATATATATATATAAATTAAATATTTATTTGGGCAACTTAATTGTATGATTGTCATGAGTTAACTTATGATTAATCGCAACTTAATTGCATATTATCTGTTCCAAATGTACCGTAAATTAATACTTTTGAAGTTTAATACTTTATATTTTTAGACAAATATGGATGCTTTATGTTTATTATTAGTAAAACCAAATTCAACATAAAGCATGAAAACTAAATATTCTTGTAAATGTTTTAAAGGAATTATCTTGTTTTGAATTACATAAATCATCAGGACACCAAACTGAACTTTTTTTATGTTTCCTTAAAATCCATGCTGCACTAATTGCACATTAATAAAAAAAAAAAAAAATAAATAAAAAAAAAAAAAATATATATATATATATATATATATTTGATTCTTATAATCTTTCTTTATATTAAAAGTCTTCATAATATTAAAAGTCTAGAGTTCTTAACATATTAATAAACAACACAAAACTAATAAATTTGCTGTGGGAATTTCCATTTAATTAAAGAGAAAATCTAATATGTTTATATGATCATCCAAAGATTCATTAGAGTGTGAGTCTGTAAGCACTGATAACATTATTCACTAATTACAGAAAAAAAATGTAGTTTGTTACCTGTTTAAAATGCAGACATCACTGCACCCATGACACACACCGAACATATAGAATGGGCCAACACACAGGTTTCTTATTGACTAGCAGAGCTACATTCTAAAAAATCATTACTTGGTCCCCCCTCAGGACATCACAAACTGACCTGATAATTCAGCCTCAAAACCAATGGGCTGTCTGAAGCTAGAACCACATGTTGACAGGTAGAATCTCATGGTGGATACGGTCACATCTGCATCTGTACGTGCTTCTGGTAATGCTGATGTGCAGACAATACCCATGATCCCTTGCCAATCTCCATGCCAGCTGACAAATTCACTCCCAAGGAACCAAATATAGTTACATCTCTCTGCATTCAGTGACTGGACATTTGATTACACACACACCTGATCTCAAAAAGCTCACAGTCTTGCTTCAGCCATTTTATCTGCAGTGTTACTGAGCTGATTTTTTGGTTTTTAACCAATTTTCTTAACTGTGCCCAGATTATTCAAGTTGTTCAATATACCTGTTTACTTGTCTGACTAGGATTTCCTGTCTAACACTTATTAACTAGTATTAACTAATTTTTGTGTCCTTTGTTTTGTTTTTTTAGTTTTTTTTATTTATAAACCTGCTATTGCATCCTTCTGTCTGTTACAACATTAAGACGAGGGATTGCGATACAACCTACTGTAGTTATGAAATAGAAAAGAAAGCACTTTAATTGGTACACGGGGTGTTTTTTTTTTTAACAAATAAATAATTAAATAAAAAAGTCTGGTCAGAATTCTGATATATTTCACAGCATTGTGTCTGTGGAGTACTGTCTCACTCAGCAGCTGATGTGGTTTGCCTGCGGGTTGCTTGCAGAAAAATCTGCCATGAGTGTTTAGCAAGATGTTTTTTCTTTTTTTCCTTCTTTGCAGTGCAGTGAGAAGAACAGATGGCATTGTAATCAGCAGGAAGAGTAAGGAACGAGCAGCTTTTTGGAACAGCAATGGATAGGTGAATGGCCCCACTTTTTATTTATTTGTTTATTCATTTTTGTTTGCATGTTTATTTCTTTATTTGGAATTGAACCGGAACATTGCCACTTATCACTGTGAAAATATTACACCTCTCCCCCAAATAAAATACATTTGCATCTATTAACATATAATTGATTTATTATATTGTAATGAGGTGTTGAGTGTATAAACACAAAACAAATTATATTTACGATGAGATTCGACCATTTGTTTTTATCCCCCATGAACTTACTAAAATAGTCATGCATTTTTAAAAACAGCATGCCGATGTTTGATTTACAGTCAGAGTTGTCCTGTTGCCAAGACTACTCAACAACACAGCAAGCAAATATATGCATTATAAATATTTATAAATGATTGAGGACAAACCTACCGGTAACAGAGAAAGTAATTTAATCTTACATTTAGCTAAAAATCCCACTGTCAGATTTAGAATAAAGATATTAATCCTATAGAAAATAGAGCTTTTCTGACAGAGAGGCAAAATATTTGCATAAAAACAGACTAAGTTCAAGACCCCATGGGAAAAAAGCGTTAAGCACAAAGCACAGCATGCATTTAAAATGACAAGACAAAAGACATGCAAGTAATTGAAAAACAATGCAAGGATTATACATGGAATACATGTATACAATAGATGAAAGAACTTGTGTAGGTAGCCTACCATGAGCAAACAAGATGAACAGAAGTTGTATAATGAATATACAGGAGTGTCCAAGACCAGAATGAGCTACACTTGAGACAGGCTGGCAGGGTTAGCAATTTATTCATTTATCACCAGTAGTTTATTGGTCTAATAATAAATCTACTCTTAATTTCATTTCTTGGTTACTCTGCTGCCAGGAGTGTATTTTAGATTTTCTGTCCAATCATATTCCAGCCATCACCAGGGTCAATGAAATCTACATCGAGGCCTTTAGAATCAACAGTGTAGGCACCTGCAGCTTCAAATACATGACAATAAGACTATTGTTTTAACCAATCAGTTTTCAAACTGAAAACACCAGAGCCATATAGCAGGCGTACAATTAAGGCAGGGGAGTGGTAGCTCCAGCGGTTGAGGCGCTGGGTTACCGATCGGAAGGTTGGGGGTTCAAGCCCCGGTATCGCCAAGCTGCCACTCTTGGGCCCTTGAGCAAGGCCCTTAACCCTCTATGCTCCAGGGGACCCTTACGAGAAAAATAAATCAAGGGGCGTGACGTCGGAGCGACGTGGGGCTGCCTTCCCGTGGGCTCACCTGCAGGAGGGACTGTAAGGGACTGGTGCTGATAGGATTGGGCAGCAGTCAAAGGCGGGGGCCTTGACAGCCCGATCCCTGGACACGGAGAAGTGTCTGGGGAATCTGCTTAGACTGCTGCCCCCGTGACCCGAATTACGGATAAGCGGGAGAAGATGAAATGAAATAAAATGAACAATTAAGGCAGTATTTTCACATCAGTCTGATTGGATGTACAGAGCTCGCAAACCGCATCTGTAGCAAACTGCACAAGCTAAAATATATTTGTGTAGATTTAATAGCTGTTTTTCTATTCCACAGGAAGAAATTGATTTGGTCAGTTTCAAAACAGTTGGTTGGTTTCATAACAATTCAAAACAGTTCAAATAATGCATTTCTGTATAATGTTGATGGTTTCTATAGCTGCGGAATAATAATGATGGTATTAAGAGGTGGATTGAGGACACCACTGAAGACCTAGGTGTGAAATGCACAACTTACCACTGCTAATTAAAAGGGCTTTAACCTCCTACAACCTGGGTGTCCACATACGTGGACATTGTGCACAGTGGTGTCTTTATTGTTTTCTGTAGATACAGACCGAGTGTCCACATAAGTGACATCATTTTTTTTCCAAGAAGAGCTTCATGTTCAAAGAAAATATATGGTTATTATAATTATTGGTTCTTTCTAACCCCAAATAACTGGAAGGAATCTAAAATGCAAGCCAAACCAAAGCTCAGGTCTTAGGAGGTTAAAGAAAATCTTTGAGATTGTAGGTACAATATTCTTAGAGTTTACTGGAAAACGTGATGGATGTGACACAGCTGAGCAAAAGGTTTTCCTAAATTTTAAACTGAATTACCTTGCTTATATATATTTTTTTTAAATGGCTATCCTACCTAGAAACTTCAGTTTAAAAATTAAGAATTCAGAAAATAATTGTTTACTAAGGACTTAATTGTTTACTAAGAATCACTTATCTATTGCATTTTTTTTTTGCTTAATATGAAGTTGGATAAAAATACTGGTGCTGATATAAACTTCTAATCCTAATACTGAATAATTCTTAAACTGTTTAGTCTTATATGGTCATTAATGGTCGTTTCTCCTAGCAGGAGAATTCACCGTAAATGGTATTGTCGATCACAGAGCATCACACTTACAGACATTAATATTATCATTCACCCCTAAATGGGAAAATGTACTATTTTAAGGAAAATATAAAGTAATTTTGAATTTGATGGCTGCAACACATCTAAAAAAGAAATTGATTGGGGCATGTTGTCCCATTTTCAGGCATATTATGTCAAATGTTTTCAAATAGCAAACTGTCTGGACTACAGGCAGGCCAGCACCTTGACTCTTCTACAATGAAGCCATGCTGTAGCAATCGATGCAGTTTGCAATTAAGCATTGTCTTTCTGGAACATGCAAGGCCTTCCCTGAAATACATAATCTGGATGGAAGCAAATGTTACTCTAGCGCCTGTATATATATTTCATTGATGATGCCATTCCAGATCTGAACCCTGCACATTCCAAAGGCACAAATGCCCCCCCCTATTTCAGGCTATTGGAATTAGGCTAGCTGATGCAGGCTATGGACTGAGAATTGATGATCACTCTGATGATCCCTCTCCTCATTAGTATGAAGGACATGGTTTCATGGTTTCCAAAAATAATTTCTAAATACAATTTACGATTGAGTTTCACCCATGTGCACAGAGATTTTCTGCAGATTCATCTTCTGATCATATGTAGAGTAGGTAATATATTTAAGGCCTTCACAATTTTATGTTTAACATTACTCAAATTTTTCTTCAAATTATTGACATTTGCTAATCATTGGCTTCTATTCTTATTTACATTTTACATAACATCCCAGCTTTTTTTCAGTTGGGGCTGTAAAATTGTGTGACAACATTGCTAAGGTACATCTATAACTCTTTATATAGATTTAAATTTGAATGAGTTTAAAAGATTACATATAGAGAATAACAGTAAATGTATCAGTCCTATTCAACTATATTTAGTTGTCCTGCTGTCATATAGGACCTGAGAATGCTTTACACTGCCGAAAGCAGTAAAAATGAGGGCAAAAATGTGCAGGTTTTCAATACATACATTAATGGCATTTCATCCGAGTGGCAGCATGCTTTGATGCTACACAATGGCTGGTAGACATTGAGTGATGCCTCTTTAAAGGGTCACAGTCTGCAGTCTGCATTTCTGTTTGCTTTCAGATTTAGTATTGTGGAATGTGTACAGAAACATTGTGTTACTGCAGTTGGAATACGGTTCATATTGTTAATTGTAGGTCATATTAATACCTTATTATATGATTATGATTATTATTTTATATTATTATTATTTTACAAGTTTTCATTGGATTCTAATTATCTATGGAATCTATTATATAATTTTTTGCACCCTTTTTGTAGGATCATTATATGACAAACTTAGATTAACTTGAAACTTGAAAACCATTGCAGGTTAGTCCCAAAAAAAAAGAAAACAACTGATTCCCTTTAAATTCCCAAGTATCGTCCATTCCCTTTAGATTTTCATGCCAAAATGTTCTTTTTTTATTGTCTGCCCAATGTTATCTACTTCTCCACATTTTAGCATTATTACAAAATTACTATATTACATAGATAATTTAAATCTGTTTAGAAGTCATTCGTGGAAAAATACTATTTGAATACGATATCCTGTCTGATGTCTCATTAATATTCCTGTGGCATTTGTTTGAAAGTGGTCTAGTGTTATCTATTTCTATAAATGTCAACACAAACATTATACAAATTATTATATTACACAGCTAATTAAAATTCAGGTTAGGTATAGCCCTTTTTATGTTGATGTACATTTGCTATTGAAGGTGCTCTGCAACATCTATCTTCATATCACACCCCTAAATTATTGAGAATATAGGGGTGAATATATATATACATGTATGTGTGTGTATATATATATATATATATATATATATATATATATATATATATAAAACTGATAATTGACCAAATACACTGAATGTAGAAGGATGGTGAAATGCTTGCCTGGCAGTCAATGATGGTCATGTCAACATAAATGCTATATTTTATTATTGTCATATTACTGTATAACAAAATAGTCTAAATGGGGAATATAGGACTTCAATCATACATCATAACTTCTTCATCATAAATTTTTAGGTTTCTGCTTCTGTTGCGTTTAAACTGCAGTGAGTTTGGTGCTATTTAATTGTGAAGGGCACTTCACAACATGCCTGAGTATTTCTGGCTTGTAAGGGTCTTATGTGTACAAGCTGTGCTGAATTTAAATAGAAACTGATTCATTTCTGATTAGGTCTTCAACTTTGATTGTGGTGTTACAGCTTAAGGTGACTGAAAACTGATGCCACAATATCTCACAATAAGAACAGTGGCCTACTGCAGAGACTTTGAATGATGGGATAGCGCATTTAACAGACTGCTTTCTAATTAGGTTTAATTTGGGCGTCTTTACTTATCTAAAATAATTACCCTCACTTCGTCACTCCATTGTAATTGCCTAATTAATGGACATCACATTGTTTTGTGTACTTATCGTTAATTCATCTCAATTCAAGTCACTGTAAATTATAGCAATTTCAGCATTTTCCGAAGAAAAAGGAAAAAAAAAATGAACCATTATTTCACAGACTTCGATTTATTTTTCAAACAATAGAGTGGGTGATAATGGCTTTTTTGTACACTCTTCAGCATTTTATTAATCAGCATGTTATCAGTACATTTTGTCAAATACTTGCAATTGAATTCGAAATGTGGGGGTGACATTTATTTATTTGCAAAAGTTGTCAAACACAAAACGTAACAAAATGAAGCAAAAGAAAAAAAAGAAAAAAAAAAAGAAAAAGAAAACAACAACAAAAAAGCCCCAACAAAAACAAAACTGATGTGAGCCCACAGGGATTTCCTGATATCAGCTTTGACACATCACTATTCACAGCACATCAAATGAAAATACCGGACTATTGAACTCACCAGTATATATGTATATATCATTTAAAAAATGTGCCTATGGACATTTTTTTTATCGAGGTTTTTATCTTATTTGACTGTTAGCCCCGAAGAAGTACAAGAAAAAAAAAAACTGTTACAATGTGCACACAAGTCATTTGAACAGGACAGCCTGTGTTAGCTTTGACACAGGGCTATGTTAGACAAAGGATTACTATATCAATACCTCCATATAGATGTTAATAAATCAGAATCAAATCAAATACAAATATATGACTTCTTGCAACATTCATCTGTTAGAAAATGTCAAGTGTACATGATTTCTACGTTTCATGTCACCATACTGTGAATAAACATTGTTAATGGGTTTTTTCTGTCTTTCTTTTCTTTCTTTTTTTTTAACACATAACATTCAAAGTTGTACAAATAATCAATGATTAATGGTTTAGGATATTATGATACATTACATGGCTCAGTGGCCCTTTTCCCCTATTTTAAAGGGGATATCCACTCCTCTTCAGCATTCAAGAAAAACTGATGAATTTTAAGGAAAGACATTGGTTACCCCATTATAAACCTGAATTCTTACAGTCCCAAGACAGACAAACAAACACATTTAAAAATTTCTAGCGACAATCCAATAGGCATCACTGCACATTCCAAAGAATAGCAGTATACACATACTGTATGTAAAACCTTTCAGAACTCTAATAGTATGTTGTTTATTGGTTGTTTAAGTTTTGGTGAACTTTGATTTTTATTATTTTAGATACTGCTTACTTCCCAAGGGGTGAATTATGAGGTCTAACCTGAGGATTTTACATTAATGGAACAAAAAATACAGTAGTTATGCTGAGCAATGCAGCAAAAAAAGAATTACCCCAATAAAAAAAAAAAAAAAAAAAAAAAACGCAATAAAAAAAGGGTAAAAAATTGTGAGAAAGTGGACAAATAGAAGTACAAATAGCAGATAGTAGCAACAACAGCAACAAATTAAATACAACTGAGATTTAAGGTAGTCCAGGATTGCAAATCCTTCTGGACATTTCCCAGTTGAAAACATTCGGCAGCCTGTCTTTTAGGTATCAAACAAACGTAATTTCTTCTGCATGAGCTATAAAAGGGTATGAGTGGAAAAGCTATGTGGATTAACAAGAAACGAAAAAGTTTAAAAGACTTCTTGAATATGATATCCAATAAAATCTCTTTTGCTCGCTAAAATTCAAGTGGTGTTTGTGTGAGAGTGGCTGGGTGCAAATAGATTGTGTGACGAGTCCACATGTGTAGCTTTTGCATTGGAAGTGCACTTTAGTCTTAATAAACCCAATCAATGGTATACCTATGAACATTTCTGCAAAAACTACTTTTATGCCACACTTCTAGTACTGATTTCATTTCTAAATTATGCGATACTTGTATTTATTGGTATGCAGATATATATAATTTTTTTCTTTTTGGAAAGGCAAGTATAAACAGATTCATAGTAAGGGATTTGAGGTGTTTAATATGGAGCAAAAATACAAAGGGAATTTGATGCCTAATATTTCTAGTATAATTTATGCACCATGCAGTAATTTAGTATTTAATATATAATACAAGAGCATCATATTTCCTCTACACAACATCAGTGTATTTTTTAACTGTAGTTTTGATAAGGTGTCAAAATAAAACAGGAATGCAGAAAAAAAAGATTTTACTATTATAGTAGTGGCGTTTTAAACATCTTATCAAATGTTTTTTTAGTTATGAGATAAAGCATTTTGATTATGGTCCAAAAAGCATAGTGTATAACTGTTTCTTTGTGTGTTTGTTGGTTTAAAAGTGACACCATCCAGTGGCTAATATCCTACTGTATTAGCCCCAGTAAAATAAACCCAAACCCAATCCCATAATCCTATCAGAAATTACAAGACTATAATCAACTCAGGACAAAATCTTGAACATGAACTAAATGACCCCAAGCACAGGAAATGAAAGCACAAACTTAATGTTAGGGTCAGAATTTTGTATATAAAACATAAAACATTAACCACTCCCACCACCAGCATGTTCCTTTTTTTCCAAAACCATTTTGAAGAAAAAAAAAAAAAGCAAACTCTATTGGACATTGATATTCTCTATACAGCTCGAGCAAAGTTTATATTGAATCTGAAAATGGTACTGAAGTGTACCGAGCAAGAAAAAAGTGGGATCTGGGGAGGTTTTTTTTTACTCTTCCTCTGTGCATCCGAGTACTTCTGCACGCAGAGTGATCCTCCCGTACCACGACCAAGGAAGGATCCGGATGAAGCGGGAGTAGATGGGAGGATCGATCACATTTTTCCTGTGTGTGTCATTATCAAAGTTTCCTTGAAATACCTAAAAGAATTAAAAAGTAGAAACAATCAGGGAAAAACTAAATATTTCATATTTGTGCATGTTACAAAAATTGGAAGTATATTTGTTAGTTCAATTCCAGTGAATATAAATGTAAAATATTTTGTTTCAGAATTTCATTGATAAAACCTATAGTAAATGTATATAGCTATGTAAAAGGTAAACATTTAGAACATAAATTTGATAGATAGATAGATAGATAGATAGATAGATAGATAGATAGATAGATAGATAGATAGATAGATAGATAGATAGATAGATAGATAGATAGATAGATAGATAGATAGATAGATAGATAGATAGATAGATAGATAGATAGATAGATAACTTTATTCATCCCAATGGGAAATTTACAGCTTCCAGCAGTATTCACAAACATAGGCAATTAGGCACTGGAGAGTGAGAACTAACATGAGCACTGGAATGTAAGATTATGAGTAATGTTCTTTCTACAGTCTTTTACAGTCATGTGTGTTTATAAAACTAGGAGCTACTGAGCAACTCATAAAATAGCTCAACATTTGCGATCATCATTGATCCAACACCAGCTTCTCCATGCCAGAGCCTTTAAACACTTACGGAGGTCCAGTGTCCAAACTGAAGAATAAAAACCTGCTTATTTTGAAGCCACTGATATCAAACTTGCAGGAAGTGTGCAGCTAAAAGATTTGTTGTCTCAGCTTAAAAGTAAGAGGCCATCAAAATGGGAAAACAAAATATACGAAAGAAAAGTAAACAATTTCAATAACTTCTTTTTGTATAACCTACCAATGGTAGGGTAAAAGAAAAAAAAGGAGAAAAAAAAAAACGGAAAACAAAGTTCTCAGGTGGGCTTCAAAGGCATCTCCATCTCCTTTTTTTGCATGCAGACAGCCTGAAGTATATCAACACAAAGAACAAAAGAAAACAGTTCTCACTGAGTCAGGCTCAGCTTCGTGCATCACAAACAGCAAATATACAACTTGTACATTCTTCTGCAGACTGTTGCACTGCATTCTTTACCGCCATAGCATCAATCTTATGTCTGCACCGTTGGTGTGAGAGAAGGAGGGCGAGGGTGTGATGAAAAATTAATTAGCGGAGACAGAGCTTATTTGCTGAGCTTTTCATCAGCTTTCTGAAATGTTTATGTTGGCAGTTTTAAGACTTTACAAGAAGCATTCAAAATAAAGGATCTGAACAAATGTTTCGAAATGTATGCAGTGTTAAATGCAATGTATTTAAATTTATGGATGTGGAAAGTTTCTACTAGATGTATGATGCATTTTGATATAATTGCGCATTTAGTTGTTATAACAGAGTTGCTTGAAAAAATAAATATTGATTACAATATTTAATCACAATTAATCGCAACTTAATTGCACATTCGTCTGTTCTAAATGTACTTGAAATTAATACTTTTCAGGTTTTTAATACTCTAATCAACATGGCCATGGACAAATTCTTTATACAAACGTATATATTATTAGTGAAACCAAACTCAACATAGAGCATGAAGACAAAATATTCTTGTAAAAGTCTTAAAGTAATTATGGTGTTTTAAGTTATGCAAATCATCAGGACACCAAACGGAATATATAATTTTTATTATTATTATTTTTATATATATAAATTAATTAATTTTTTTTTTTTTATTCATTTTTTTTTTTTTTTTGCGAGGGAGCCACGACTGGACCAAATGGAAATTAAATATTCTATTCAATTAACTTATTAATTAATTAATTCATAACATTAGGCGTTGCTTTACAGAAACAACAACGGACAGCTTTACAGAAATAAATACAACATTCTACAAAATGGTATCAGTCTATTTCACATGACATTTAGAATTAGGAAAGCTTTCCTAATTATTCGTGCTATTTCAACAACAGGTTACGATTGTAAAAATGGAGAAAAAATGGCTACAACCGACTACACGTATTAGTCTCTCTTATATAGTCATGATCTAATCCTGTTTGCATGAAATAACTATGACCTTTAAAGAACAAAATAATGCCTGATTATATTTTAGCATCAACAATAAAATCCAGCTAACTGAGTAATCTATGTATGAAGACCGGACTGCTCATCTTGCCAAGTCATTTTGTTTTGTGTTTGTATGGTCTGTTTAGATTTTTCTTCTTGTCTTTATTGTTAGTCTCGCCTGATTTGCTAATCTGCATGTTTCACGTTCATGAGACACTTTGAATCATGTTTTGTTGCCTGCATTTTCCTTTAGTTGATTTATACAGTTTTGCTATTCATTGTGAGTAGGATACCTGACTCACACATATTTACAATAAAATGGCAATTATTTAAAGAAAGTTTTGTGAATAAAGGTACAGTTTGCTAAAACTTTGGAGAGACCCTGCATTTCCCTCCTTCTACTGAAAATTGTGCATTCTTCATCTTCTGTCAAGCTCTCGAAATCCTTCATGATGTTTTTTTTAATCTCATAACTAGAATTCCTCAGTGGTTTGCTTTAAATAGAGCAATTAGAGTTGCCTCCTATACGATGAGTCTGAAATAATTCACCCTCAGTAAGCAACTTCACATTTTTGCCCCATTATCCTATACAGTGTTTTGAGTGTAAAATAATTAGATTGTTTTCTGTCATCATTACTAGTAATTTTATTTGTGAGAAATGTCGACCAGAAGCCATTCTGATAGGATTGTAACATTGGTGCTGTACAGCTTAATATTAGAGAGAATATTAGAATCTAAGCGGCATTTAGATTTGTTAAAGGAAATTCGGCGTGTTTTCAACTTACACTGAGGCTGTGACTCATGAAATTGGTGACTCATGAGTATAATCTCAATGCACCATCCCTCTCACGTTTGCTTTTTCAACAGGTTTGCCCCATTACCTAAGGCGAATACTTACAGGCCTGTTGAAAGTGCTTTGGTTATAGGAAACTCTATGGTATGTGAATTAGCAAGGCCTTTAGAGGCATTAGAAGCTTTAGTCAGATTTATTACAGAAACCTGTGCCAGAAACTGCAGGTCATTTTAGGTTGTTATGAAGGTGCAGGTTTTCTAAGGCACTTATGTACGTAAGTGCTCATGGTGTTTGCATTCTTTAGTCAGAGGTTAGTAAGAGTAGTATTAAAAAGGAGTGTGTGAAGGTGATCCTGATGGACAGTGATGTAGAATGTTTTCGCTATATCACGATGCAGCATGGTGATGCGGGTTACAGCAGCATATGGTTGATGAATTTCTTGGTGTTTAGTTGCTGCTCTGAAAACAATGTAAACTTTATTAGCAAGTAAGCCATGCTAAAGTGGAAATTTGGTATCTGTTCATCTCTGGGAGGTGCTAATCTCTTTTTTTTTTTTTTTATGTGTAGATAGGCAAGTACCTAGTCAATCACAATAAATCCAGGGCAAACCCTGTCTAAACCACTGCCTTGAGGCAATGCACGCATTCTAAATAACATTATGAAGCCCAAAAAAATATGTTTGCATTGATCCAGACTGGTATCTTACACCATTTGATAGAAATGGCCCAGATAACATTTAATTTAATGTGCAAATCAATGAAGTCTTGCTGTCTGGCTCAGTTGAAGGAAACTATTCTCCGCAGTAATCTAAATTTCAGTCTAACCTTCATATTTTTTTATTGTAATCTATTATATAAGGGTCTTGATTTTGCGATTTTTAACCAGGTGGTATTAAGAAACAGAAAACAATCTGAATTAGATCTGCATATTGTAAAAAAATCACTATATAAATATAGATAGTGATTGTTTTATTACAGTGTCCACACTGATTTTCTTAAATTATTTCAAATTCAAACCCAGCTGCCAGAAAAACTAACTTCGCAATGTATGGCATTTCCGAAAGGTTTTAACGTCACTATGAATTTTTCTCTATTCGTTGTCAGGCAAGTCAAAGAACATTGTCTGCTTCATGGTTAATTAAACATCTAAGTGCACACTTGACTGTAATATAGAGCTTATAAGTGGCATATAATGGGGCTTAGCATTGCCAAAATTTAACTATTGCAGTTAAGACATAAAGGGCAGGTGATGAAATTCTCTGAAACCAGTGGACTGGACCTGATGAGTCACACTGTGTTGTTATATTAGCAAAGCCAGATAAAAGAAAGTCTTTGTGCAGGCTTTAAAAAAAAAAAGTCTTTGTGCACTGTAGGTCAAACCAAACCGAAAATGTATCTTGTATTTCCCACTAGCACAACTATCAGCTGTAATGCTGAGAACTGCTGAAATATATATTTTTTTGTGTTGTGTCCAGAATAAAACGCCTCACAAAGGCAAGCTCGCTTGAATGACTGATGGTAATGTCATTTTTACTTTGACTCACACTCCACATTGCCATAAAGATGCGAGAATCCCAAACTCCCAAGATCCCTGAGTTGCAAGTTATATCAAAAGAGGTGCTCATTCAAGATCTAGCAGATATTATATAATCCCATATTTCTGTTTTTGTTGCCTTTTAATTATCAGGCTTTAAAGATATTAAATAAATTTTTATTCTGAAAGCTGAAGTTCAAAGTCTTGGTTTTATGATTAATAAGGGGCTTAGTGCTACAAGACATGAGATTAAGTGAAAGTATAAGTGAGTAGAGAGAGTGAGTGGTGGATTAGAAGCAGACAGGCACTCCCATTTCCTCCCTTTAAAGCTAAAGACACATTATTGAGACAAGATCCCATGAGAAGGACAGCATTGCTAAGTATCACTTTTCAGCCTCTTTAAGTCATAATAATGCTCAATTTATAAACATTGAACTAAAAAGCATATGAAGGTAATTCAAGCAGATGGTCTCCAGAGCCATTACCAAGAGCATCATCAAAAAACAATATATTATAGGCTAATAATGACAAAGTGAAGCGTTTTCTATTTTGCTTTCATTTGTAAACTACATCTTTGGTACCATTAGTATGTACACTATATGGATAAAGCATTGGGACACCTGATATTTTCTGCTTTATGTGTTTTTCCCAAACCGTTAAAGTTGGAGGCACGCAATTGTATAGGATGTCTTTAGATGTGGTGAAATTAAAATTTCCCTTCACTCGAGTCCAAAACCTGTTCTAACCCTGTGCACAAAGCCAGCTCCATGAAGATATGGTTTGCATGGGTTGGAGTCGCCTGCTATAAAGCTCTGACCTCAATCCTGAACCCCTTTGGGATAACCTAACCCCTCGCCTCCTCACCCTACATCAGTACTTGGCTTTACTACTTCCATTGTGGCTGAATCAGCACAAATCTTACTCCAAGGAACATCTTCTCAGAAAAGTGTAGGTTGTCATAACAGCAAATGTGGAACTGGATGCAATATTTCTTTCTGGTGAAATATATACACACTAAAATATACTAAATAAATTAGTTTTTAAAACTAAAGTGCTCTATTGTTTTCTTTTTTCTTCAAAATGTAATTTAAATGTGAAAAATAAAGAATTAACAAAAACCAAAACCAATGAGTTAATTAGGCATTTAATTTCTTTTATTCAACAAAACTTTCTGCTTCTGATCATTTATTTACGGTTTAGATAAGTTTCAATGCCTTTAGCAGCAAGACACAAATAAAATTCAAAATATAATTTATTTTGTTTGTTCGGATACAGTTAGTATTTCTTTTTCCCTGCATTTAGATGAAGATGAAGCTTTCTAGCTCTAGACATGTTCACTGTTTAGCATGAACTGATTCTGAAACAAAGTGAGAATAAAAGACAGTAGTATGAGGGCTGATGTTTTATCTGGGTCTGGTGACCATTTCTCTCAATCTTCTTCTAAATAGCTCTGAGACAACAAATATGTATTTATAATAGAACAGAATAGCTTCAGAATCAGAATAGCTTCAGAACTGACACACTGAAAAGCACCTTATAAATTCATCTATAGAATTTGAGTTACTGTGTTAGTTGTCTTCTACTCATATATTTCTATATAGCCGAGGCAGAGATGTTTAATTTTGGGCTATAAATGCAAAACAAAAGGTAAAATGGCTTTTAAAGAAATACACAGAAATATGACATTTGTGAATAATTAATCATAGTTTTCCCAGAAAGTAAATGGAAAAGTTTTTTTCTCAAATATCCATTTTTGGCCCTCCAGGCTTTTCTCACTGTCCTTTTACTGAAAAAAAGCTGTTCAATAATGACACTGAAACAAAATAAAAAATAAATAAATAATAACTTGTTAAATATAATGTTTGTATATGTATATATTTTGGACCCATGCATGTTTCTTTTGTTTTATGTAACAAGCTTGATAATTTAATATTTATTTTGAGCAAAGAAATACACAATTCTACACATATTACACATTATTTTCATTGAAAAATCCTTCCTTGGCGCCAAATATTGAATACCTTCAGCTATGCCCCTTGTTAAACTTGCCAAAGCCATACTTTTTGATTTTGTGATTCAGTTCATCACAGACAAGTTTATTAGGATTTAGGTGCGGTTATTGGGCAGGCCATTCAATTAACGATAACATGCCAGTTTACTTTTTGCTCTCTTAATAACTCTTAAAGCTTGGATGTATAATTTTGGTAAATTTATAGGTAAATTTATGGTAAATTGGATTAGTAATCCAAAATGAACTGAATGCCGCTGAAGTATGGAATGGTAGCCATGTTGGTTCAGTATTCCTTTAACCCGGAATAAGTCTACAATCTTCCCTGCCCAAAAATAACCCCAAACTATTAAAGTTCCACCTAAATGTTTGAATGTGGGTGTAAGGCAATTAGATAACATCTTTCTTGTTCTCCATCTTACATAATGTGAAAGAAAGTTCTGTGGACAGATGGATGTGTCCAGATTTAAGTCATTTACTGTCCAATTCTTGTGTGTTTTTGCCTTTTACTTAGTTTGCTTAGTTGCATGTAAACAAAATGAACTATATATAAAACATAACTTGTTCTGACTTCACCATTGAACACTGAAAAATAAATCTAAACAATAGAATTGTTTTATTTAATATCTTATCTTATTCACACATTTGATGTCTTCCTTTTTATATGATCTTTGCTTCTCATCCATATGCACATGCTCTTTAACATGGTAAGTCTGTCATACTGTCATAGCATCACACACGCTGCCAACTCTACTCACATCAGTTGGCTCCCTCAGGGCCTGTGCGTTCTTATCAGATATGAGCTTTAGCAGCTTGTGGTGGTTCTGAAGTAAAGCTTAGTTATGGCTGAGTGCTGTAATTTCCATACAGCTAGCAGCTGGGTACAGGGCCGGTCGAGCAGCAGGCCTGGCAAAGTGCTGCAGGAGGACGTGAGGGAGCGGCACAGTGCAGCACAGATGGTGAAAGGAGGGGAGCACTGTGCCACACTAGTTGTGTTTTTGTATTTACTTAATGTCAGGGATTGACAAGCGGAAAATCCCATGACCTTCTTCAGCAGGTTAGGCAATTCCCAGAGGCAGCTCTGGCAGCTGAGGTGCTTCAAAATACAACCCAACTAGTTTGCAGGTAAAAATGCTTAACCCTTCGAGATCTGTCACTTCTTGCCAGTGTGAAATAAAACCATGTTTGATTCCTGTTGCTTTGCCTTACAAATGATCAGTTTCACCCTATCAAACTACACATAAAGTGCAAAATTAACAATCTAAATTTTTTTGGTATCTTATACAGTGCAAAATTAACAATCCAACTGTTTTGGTATATTATTTCGAATTCTGTTATCAAAAGACTGTGGTCTGGATGCAGCCCAGCTAACTATTCCAGCCATTTTCAATCAAATCATATTGTTATCAAGGAGGTAGTTTAGTGATTGCAGTTTTCCATGTTGCCTTTTGGAGATTCTTTATTATTGCATATTTAGTATTTAGCGACTTCAACAATCCATACATCCATACATTTACTATATTGATTTTTCTACACAGAGTCACGCTGAGCCTGAAACCTACCTAGTTCTCTAGACAGGGTGCCAACCCATTGGAGCACTGAGAGAAAATACACACAGGGCAGAGGCTGGATTCCCACAGAAGTGCAAGGTTTAGGTGCTAACCACTAAACCACGGTGCCCCAAGTGACTCCATGATATGTTAAAAAATAATGAAAACAATGTTAGAAGATAACTGGATAGAGAAGCATACATTCATTTTTCTTTTGACAATAAACAGCCCAGAAGCAAATATAATAAATACAGTATGACAATATTCTATCCATGTACTGATTGTTTTTCTCAATGCTTATCCGCACGCTTCTCCATCTACATTACTTCATTTTCTGACTAAACTAGCCAGGCATTATCTCTGCAAATGCTTCACATATTTCGGAATCAGCCGGTTTAAATCTACCACAGGGGTCAATCTTACTTCACATTTTGCAACAGCAGCATGGTTCTTAACATCTTTATATAAACATGTGTAGCAGAGCAAGTTCAGACTATTAGATCCAGTCCACTAAGACCAAACATATCTATAGTCCATTTACATAGATAAACTCTTCATCAGTGAAAGCCTGTGACATAACCAGTATCTCATCTTTGTATTTATTCAAATCTGTGCAGCCACATGTTGCGCTAGTCATGTGACCTGAAGTGTGAATGAAAGTGTTTTTAACACTGTAGTAAAGTGGGTATTTTAAAATCAGTCTTGTTAGCTAGCTAGTCTACATGTTCTTATACCAGCTCACTAAGCAAATAATATCTAGCAGGTGTTTAAAATGTTAGTGAATAAAATAATCTTTACTTAAATTCATGTTAATTCGAAAAAAAAAAAAGTCTATTGGGGACATAAATAATGATTTATAGAAGCATGACTTTATTCCAGGGCAGGTGGCTCAGGCGGGTCTAGTCGCCCTTTTGGCCTGCTCCTTATGCTGTACTGTGAAAGGCTGTTTCTGGAGTGCATTAGCACACTCGCACATTTATTAATAGCTAATTATGGAGCAACTCCACATACTAACTTCACAGTATGGAGTACTAACAAATGCTTGAACACTAATGCAACATGTGAATATTTTTCTTCAGTTCATCTCCTCCAAGTAGTTCTATTCATATGAATTTCAGAGTCAATAATCTACTATTCCGAATGGTTGAAATTCTAGTTGTCAGAATTATGCCAATAAACTGCATTACCCACTTGCAGGTCCCATGACTGTCATTTCACTAATCACCTTCACTTGTGTCTTATGTCTTGTTAAGCACCCTGTTTACGCTGTGGTTTCTGCATTTCTTTTGATAAGCTTTTGATTTTTTTTTTATGCATGTGCTCCTCAGCCTTGACATTACTCTGCCTGTTTGAGTATTATCCAGTGTTTATCTTCAGGGTTATTGTTCATTTATGTTGGTTTATATTTACTTGTCTTACTGTTTAAATAAATCTTCACTTGCATCCAACACCTCCATTTATTACATCAAACTAAAAGTGAAATGAATATGAGTATGAGCCTGAAATAAAGATTATTTTGTTTGTCTCATCTACACTATATAAACGAAAGTACTGGGACACCTGTCTGGACACCAGCTACCCGTTGTGTTTTTTTCCCACCAAACTGTTACCACAAAGTGGAAAGCACACAATTCTATTGGATATCTTCTTATGTTGAGCATTAAATTTGCCCTTCAGTTGAACTAGAAGACCCAAACCTGTTCGAGCATTGGAAAGCCCTTGTGCACAAAGCAAGCTCCATTAAGATATGGTTTACATGGGTTGGAGTGGGAAATCTTAAGTTGCCTGCTACAGAGCTCTGACCTCAACCCTAATGAACGAACACCTTTAAAATCATTTATTCATGCTGACTGGACCCTGGACTTCCTCACTCTACATCAGTACCTGACTTTACTAATGCAATGTGTTGTGGGGCTGAATGAGTACATATTTTCACAACCCCACTCCAATATTTATTGGAACGCATTCCCATCAGAATTGAAGTAATTATAATACAAAATGGAGACTAAATTAACCTTTGTCCATATGGGTTAATGCAACTGACTTCAACTGCATGGAATCAATGTACACATTTGAATTAAGTTAAATCATTGAGCCTTCTGTGTATGATTCAAAGTGTAAGTCCTCCTCTTAATTTCACATACAGTAATATATAAGGTGGGGTCTAACTTAAAAAAATGTAGAGACCATTGCTGAAAATGCTTCTATTGCATTATTTTCTAATTTAAAAAAAAATATATATATATAAAAATTATCAAGTAAGGTAGAATCTTGAAAATATTTACTTATTTTTTTTATTTGTATTTTTTTAGTATAATTTCGAATTTAATACCCCAGTCTTTTGCTTCAAATACAAACATGCATTTAAGCTGGTGTGGAGCTCAATAATTTCAAACCTTACAGTAAGAGTCAAGGAGAAGCTGACCTTTTGTGAAATAAAGCAGATAATATGAACAATATAACAAATTTACCTAAATTTTCCTACATAAAATTTCTAGATTTTTACTACTGTCCAATTGTCCACTGTCTACATGTTACACCATTCATGAGTTATAAAACTAACGTGACAAGTGAAGTAAATTGATGCATCCAGCAGCCTTCAATGGGCTATTAAGTTTAAAATGCTCACACTGGAGGCTAAATCAAGAGTGTGAATGTCTGGAGTGGCAGCTGCTATTATTTTCTTCTGGCCAGGGCAGGTCAACCTTAATAATGAGACTTGTATGTAATGCAGTTTACTTCAACTAGACTGTGTACCACCATGATTCCTACATCTTTAAATCAAATAAATTGAAAAATGGTTTCATTCTATTTAACAGGTAAAATGCTTTTAAGGCTTTAATAGAAAATTATTTTATTTATACTTAAGTCTAACATATTTACTTTATTGCTAAACCCTAAGTTACATTTTTGAACACAACAAAGGCAATATGGTTAAAAAATATGAATTAGTATTGACAAGTATTCTGTGGCATCATTAGAAACTAGTGCAACAGATAATAATAATACAAATAGTGTTAATAAAAAATATTAGTAGTAGTAGTATTACATTACCTAAAATTTACAACAAAGGTAACAAAGTAATTCAAGGCTTATATTCACTGACATAGTAAAAAAAATTAATGATCAACTCCTGCAGAATTTTACATCATTAATTTAATAATCCGCATTAAGATTAAGTATGTTACATGATATTTGGGGACATACTGGACTTAGATCTCAGGGTATTAATACATGTGCTTGCTTCAGCCTCTTCATTGAATTTTGCAAAAGTAAAAAACACAAATGTAGTTGTTTGTTAATTTCATCAATTATACACATTGATCATATAAACATTGTTTACTGTTGATGTTGATTTTGGTTTAAAAATGCTACGGTGATACTGTATTGTTTTAATAATGCTAAAGTAAACGGTTTATTTCTATTTAATAATTATATTATACTATATTATATTATATTATATTATATTATATTATATTATATTATATTATATTATATTAGTTAATTAAGTAAAGTGTCAACCTGTTTTTCTATGTAAAATGTCAGTAGAAATAATAGCAGGGGTCACAGGAACTACTCTACACCTATTTACCTTTTGTCTCAAAAAGCATGTTCTGGCAGTGACATAATATTTACTCTAGGATTATGATAAAATTTAAATTGCAGTATTACCGAATAACATAGCCTGCAGGTTAAAAAATAACTTGTTTAATGTATTATGCATTTAAATGTATTCATTTAGGCCAATGCTGGAGTGATGATTGCTTTAGTCTCACCAGTCATTAAAAATATTATTTTATGATTACTATAGATGACAGTGATACTACTGTCTAAAAATAATAGTTTAATCAAAGCAGTCACAAAGCAGACATCAACTGAATCAAGTCTGTTCACATGTCCATCAAACCCTGGAGAATTTAAGAACCTGGCAATCAAACCCGGATTTCCAATTCAACCAATGACTGGGACGTACTGTTCAACCGAATAACAGCTATTATTGTCCAAACACGTGGCTCAAAAGGAGCACTAATGGTTGCAAAGGGACACACTAATTGATCAGCATCTAATCTAAGCGTGCAATCCGGTTTACCTTCTTTTGACATACTTTCTTTCTTTCACCAAGAAGAAATACGTATTTATGGAGGTTAATTAACTCATTGTCACAGACCTCATAAGGCTTTAAACACTAATAATTTTTTGCTGCGCTTGACTGCACTAGCTATTGTGTACTATATCAGATAAAAGCTTTTGGAGATTAGCAAAACACTTGGGGAGTATTCTGACAGAAGGACATAGCAGTTGAGTTGACTCTTTGCCAAAGGCCAAGGAAATGATCTTTTCAACTCCCTGTTGGGGACAGCCTTGAAGCTAATCACTTACTCCAGTAGGATGAAATGTTAAAAAGGCAGATCGATGATTCTTCTTTTTTTCCTCTGCTTCTAAAGAAAATTTATTTAAGCACCCAGGCTACTTATTCAGTACTTTGCGCATCTTGTGTGATGCTACAGTGACATTGATATTTTATTAATTTGTTGATCTTCATCGTGTCCAGTGTCTGAGTGGATTTAGAATGGATGAGCTTTAAACATGCAGCTGTGAGGAGGCAATACTACATGCTGCACCAGCCAATGTTCTAATGTATAAATCCTGTGTGGACAAGCGGCAATTTTCCTGTGCTGGTAAAAGGTCCAGGTAACCTGGTAAACTTGTTTGTATATATATATATATATATATATATATATATATGTCTAGATTCCATATGGATGTAATACATGACACTTAGGCCAAAGAGTTTCACCTCACCAAATAATCTCATCTTTCAACAGAGCAGTCATGTCCCTTTTTATTGACAAATGCCATCCAGCTTGAGACATATATCCTGATTGAAGGAATTCTGCAGATGTTCCTATTTGACATTTACTTCCATCTTCATTCCAGTCTTCTGGAAATAAGAATCCCCCTTACTAAACCCATTCAACCACATTTGCATTGTGTGTCTAAGTTGTAAGAGCTGTGGTGGTTAGTAAATCCCTTCCATTTATGGATAATAACCTGAATACTCATGTACTATATTGTGTAATTATGACATTAAAACATTATGAGTGGTGAGTAAATAACACTGATTATCTCTTATTCATGGCACCTGTTAGTGGGTTGAGTATTTTAGGCAGAAAGTGAACCTTCCTTCTTTAAAGTTGACATGTTAGAAGCAGAAAAAATGAGCAAGTGTAAGGACTGGAATTTGACAAGGTCCAAATTGTGATGGCTAGACAACTGGGTTTAGACCATCTTCAAAACTGCAGCTTTTGTGGGCTGTTCCCGGTCTGCAGTGCTCAGTATCTATCAAAAGTGATCCAAGGAAGGAACAGTGTTGAACTGGCAACAGGGTCATGGGCAGCCGAGGATTATTGATGCACAGGGAAAGCGAAGACTGGCCCGTGTAGTTCAATCAAACAGACGAGCTCCTGTATCTTAAATTGCTGATTATGTAAATGCTGTTAATGATTGATGGTAAGGACTGTTTTGGCAGGAAAAGGGGACCAACACAATATTAGGCAGGTGGTCAAAATGTCTTGTCTGATTGGTATATTTACTTATGTAATATGTGATATATTAAAAAATAAGATTTGACCAAAAGATTTCAAAAAGTTGTAGCATATTAAAATGTGGTCTGAGTATTTTCCCAGTACACTCTACATTTCTTTAGTTTTTTTTTTCTTTACAAGGAATGCACTTGTATACACTTACACATCACATTTAGTACATCTCTAAACAGTCATTTTTGAAACCAGGCAGATGGCCTTGGCATCCACTATTAATGCTTAAGGCAAGCATACTGGGACTGAGACAAGCACCTAAATCTGAAGCACTGCTTTCTAAACCAAACAAATTTTAGACATTATTTCTAATACATATTTCTATTTACAACCCAATAAATCTAATTACCATCTAACCAATACAAAACAAACACAGAAGCACACTACTATAACATTTTAACAAATGCAATTTGGTGCAAAATTCTTTGTACAAATTTTTGCAACCGTGGTTGTAAGTGAGGATAAAAAAAAATAAATTAATTATAAGCATAATTAAACAATTAAAAATGAATATATAATTCATTCAAAAACCCAGCCATTAGGGGGGCACAAGCCAGTGTACTCTTAGTGCCGGTCCCAAGCCCGGGTTAATGGGGAGGGTTGCGTTAGGAAGGGCATCCAGCGTAAAACATGTGCCAAATCAAATATGCGGATCACAAATGAGAATTTCATACACGATCGGTCGAGGCCCGGGTTAACAACGACCGCCACAGGTATCGTTAGCCGACAGGGTACCGGTGGAAATTGGGCTACTGTTGGCCCAAGGAGGAGAAGGAGAGGAGGAAGGCGTCTACAGAGACGGCAGGAAAAGGAGCAGTGTAGGAGAGTAGAGGTTCGGGTTGGTACTTTAAATGTTGGTACTATGATGGGAAAAGGGAGAGAGATAGCTGATATGATGGAGAGGAGAAAGGTAGATGTGTTGTGTGTTCAGGAGACTAAGTGGAAAGGGAGTAAGGCCAGGAACATTGGAGGTGGGTTTAAACTGTTTTATCATGGTGTGGATGGGAAGAGAAATGGTGTAGGGGTGATTCTGAAGGAAGAGTACAGTAAGAGTGTAGTGGAGGTGAAGAGAGTTTCTGATAGGGTGATGATCGTGAAGGTGGAAGTTGAAGGGATGATGATAAATGTCATCAGTGCCTATGCTCCACAAGTTGGCTGTGAGATGGAGGAGAAAGAAAGATTCTGGAGTGAATTAGATGAAGTGGTAGATGGTGTACCTAGGAAAGAACGATTGGTGATTGGGGCAGACTTTAATGGGCATGTAGGTGAAGGGAACAGAGGTGATGAGGAGGTGATGGGTAGGTATGGTTTTAAGGAGAGGAATGTGGAAGGGCAGATGGTGGTAGATTTTGCTAAAAGGATGGAAATGGCAGTGGTGAACACGTATTTTAAGAAGAAGGAGGATCATAGGGTGACGTATAAGAGTGGAGGAAGGTGCACACAGGTGGATTATCTTCTGTGTAGGAGATGCAACCTGAAGGAGATTGGAGACTGTAAGGTGTTGGCGGGGGACAGTGTAGCTAGACAGCATCGGATGGTGGTCTGTAGGATGGTTTTGGAGGCGAAGAAGAAGAGGAGGAAAGTAAGGTTTGAAACAAGAATAAGATGGTGGAAACTGAAGGAGGAAGAGTGTAGTGTGAGGTTCAGGGAAGAGGTCAGACAGGGGCTTGGTGGTGGTGAAGAGGTGCCGGATGATTGGGCAACGACTGCAGGAGTGATGAGGGAGGCAGCTAGAAAAGTACTTGGTGTGACATCTGGAAATAGAAAGCAAGACAAGGAGATGTGGTGGTGGAATGAGGAAGTGCAGGAGAGCATTAGGGGAAAGAGGTTGGCAAGACAGAAGTGGGATCGACAGAGTGATGAGAAAAGTAGGCAGGAGTACAAGGAGATGCGGCAGCAGGTTAAAAGGGATGTGGCGAAAGCCAAGGAAAAGGCATATGAGGAACTGCATAAGAGGTTGGACACTAAGGAAGGAGAAAAGGATTTATACCGATTGGCCAAGCAGAGGGACCGAGCTGGGAAGGATGTACTGCAAGTTAGAGCAATAAAGGATGGAGAGGGAAATGTGTTGACTAGTGAGGAGAGTGTGTTGAGAAGATGGAGGGAGTATTTTGAGCAGCTGATGAATGAGGAAATTAAGAGAGAGAGAGAGAAGGTTGGAGGATGTGGAGTTGGTGAAGCAGGATGTAGATAGGATTAGTAAGGAGGAAGTGAGAGCAGCGATTAAGAGGATGAAGAATGGAAAGTCGGTTGGACCAGATGACATACCGGTAGAAGCGTGGAGATGTTTAGGAGAGATGGCAGTGGAGTTTTTAACCAGATTGTTTAACAGGATTCTGGAAGGGGAGAGGATGCCTGAGGAATGGAGAAGGAGTGTGCTGGTACCGATCTTTAAGCATAAGGGAGATGTGCAGACCTGCAGTAACTACAGAGGAATTAAGTTGATCAGTCACACCATGAAGTTATGGGAAAGAGTAGTGGAAGCCAGGCTGAGAGAAGAGGTGACCATCTGTGAGCAACAGTATGGTTTCATGCCGAGGAAGAGCACCACAGATGCCTTATTTGCTTTGAGGATGTTGATGGAGAAGTATAGAGAAGGACAGAAGGAGCTGCATTGTGTATTTGTGGATTTAGAGAAAGCGTACGACAGGGTGCCGAGAGAGGAGTTGTGGTATTGTATGAGGAAGTCAGGTGTGTCAGAGAAGTATGTGAGGGTGGTGCAGGACATGTATGAGGACAGTGTGACGGCAGTAAAGTGTGCAGTATGTACGACAGACTGGTTCAGGGTGAAGGTTGGACTGCATCAAGGATCGGCCCTGAGCCCTTTCCTGTTTGCAGTGGTGATGGACAGGTTGACGGACGAGGTCAGACAGGAGTCTCCCTGGACTATGATGTTTGCAGATGATATTGTGATTTGTGGTGAAAGTAGAGAGCAGGTTGAGAAGAGCCTGGAGAGGTGGAGATATGCGCTGGAGAGAAGGGGAATGAAAGTCAGTAGGAGTAAGACAGAGTACATGTGTGTGAATGAGAGGGAGGGCAGTGGAGTGGTGAGGTTGCAGGGAGAAGAGGTGGAGAAGGTGGAGGAGTTCAGGTACCTGGGGTCAACAGTGCAAAGTAATGGAGAGTGTGTTAGGGAAGTAAAGAAAAGAGTGCAGGCAGGGTGGAGTGGGTGGAGAAGAGTGACAGGAGTGATTTGTGATAGAAGAGTATCTGCAAGAATGAAAGGGAAAGTCTATAGGACTGTGGTGAGACCTGCGATGTTGTATGGATTAGAGACAGTGGCATTGAGTAAAAGACAGGAGGTGGAGCTGGAGGTAGCAGAGCTGAAGATGTTGAGGTTTTCGTTGGGAGTGACGAGGATGGACAAGATTAGAAATGAGTTTATTAGAGGGACAGCCCATATAGGATGTTTTGGTGACAAGGTGAGGGAGGCGAGATTGAGATGGTTTGGACATGTGCAGAGAAGGGACATGAATTATACTGGTAGAAAAATGCTGAAGATGGAGCCACCAGGTAGGAGGAAAAGAGGAAGGCCAAGGAGGAGGTTCATGGATGTGGTGAGGGAAGACATGCAGGTAGTTGGTGTAAAAGAGGCAGATATAGAGGACAGGGTGGTATGGAGACGAATGATCCGCTGTGGCGACCCCTAATGGGAGCAGCCGAAAGAAGAAGAAGAAGATATAATTCATTCAAATGTTAAATGGTGGTAGATTTTGCTAAAAGGATGGAAATTGCATTGGTGGATACTTATTTTAAGAAGAAGGAGACTCATAGGGTGACGTATAAGAGTGGAGGAAGGTGCACACAGGTGGACTATGTTCTATGAGGGAGATGCAACCTGAAGGAGACTAGAGACTGTAAGGTGTTGGCAGTGGACAGTGTAGTTAAACAGCATCGGATGGTGGTCTGTAGGATGGTTTTGGAGGTGAAAAAGAAGAGGAGGAGAGTGAGGACTGAAAGAAGAATTAGATGATGGAAACTCAAGGAGGAAGACTGTAGTATGAGATTCAGGGCAGAGGTCAGACAGGGGCTCAGTGGTGGTAAAGAGCTGCTGGATGATTGGGCAACTACTGCAGAAGTGATAAGGGAGACAGCTAGAAAGGTACTTGGTGTGACATCTGGAAATTAAAAGGAAGACAAAGAGACATGGCGGTGGAATGAGGAAGTGCAGGAATGTATAAGGAGAAAGAGGTTGGCAAAACAGAATTGGCATTGACAGCGTGATGAGAAAAGTAGGCAGGAGTACAAGGAGATGTGGCAGCAGGTAAATAGGGATGTGTAAAAAGCCAAGGAAAAGGCATATGAGGAGCTGTATGAGAAGTTGGATGTGTGGAAATGTGTTGACTAGTGAGGAGAGAGTGTTGAGAAGATGAAGAGAGTATTTTGAGCAGCTGATGAACGAGGAAAATGAGAGAGAGAGAAGGTTGGAAGTTTAGTGGAAGCCAGGCTGAGAGAAGAGGTGACCATCTGTAAGCAAAAATATGGTTTTATGCAGAGGAAGAGCACCACAGATGCATTATTTTTTGGAGAAATTTTCTTTTGTGTGTTTGTGGATTTAGAGAAAGCGTACGACAGGGTGCCGAGAGAGGAGTTGTGGAATTGTATGTGGAAGTCAGGTGTGTCAGAGAAGTATGTGAGTGTGGTGCATGACATGTATGAGGCAAGTGTGACAGCAGTGAAGTGTGCAGTAGGAATGAAAGACTGGTTCACGTTAGAATTTGTACTGCATCAAGGATCGGCTCTGAGACCTTTTCTGTTTGCAGTGATGATGGACAGGTTGACGGACGAGGTCAGACAGGAGTCTCCCTGGACTATGATGTTTGCGGATGATATTGTGATATGTGGTGAGAGTAGGGAGCAGGTTGAGAAGAGCCTGGAGAGGTAGAGGTACGGAGAGAAGAAGAATTAAAGTCAGTAGGAGTAATACAGAGTACATGTGTGTGAATGAGAGGGAGGGCAGTGGAGTGGTGAGGTTGCAGGGAGAAGAGGTGGTGAAGGTGGAGGAGTTCAGGTACCTGGGATCAACAGTGCAAAGTAATGGAAAATGTGTAAGAGAAGTGAAGAAAAGAGTGCAGGCAGGGTGGAGTGGGTGGAGAAGAGTGGCAGAAGTGATTTGTAATAGAAGGGTATCTGTGAGAGTGAAAGGGAAAGTTTATAGGACTGTGGTGAGACCTGCGATCTTGTATGGTTTAGAGACAGTGGCATTGAGTAAAAGACAGGAGGTGGAGCTGGAGGTAGCAGAGCTGAAGATGTTGAGGTTTTCGTTAGGAGTGACGAGAATGGACAGGATTAGAAATTAGTTTATTAGAGGGACAGGGCATTTAGAATGTTTTGGAGACAAGGTGAGGGAGGCGAGATTGAGATGGTTTGGACATGTGCAGAGAAGGGACATGAATTATATTGGTAGAAAAATGCTGAAGATGGAGCCACCAGGTAGGAGGAAAAGAGGAAGGCCAAGGAGGAGGTTTATGGATGTGGTGAAGGAAGACAGGCAGGTAGTTGGTTTGAAAGAGGCAGATGTGGAGGACAGGGGGGTATGGAGACGGATGATCCGCTGTGACGACCCCTAATGGGAGAGGCCAAAATAATAAGGAAAAGAAGATTTATGGAATAATGTCATTGGGAAGGTTTTTCATTTGAAATATAACTGATTGATTGCTTTTACATGTAAGAATTAAATCAGAAATAACTGCTGTAACAGATAGACAGATATAGTAACTAGTTAATATCAAGTTTTTAATCAGTTATTTCAATATAAAACAGCCCTGTTGTGGTGATGTGCAAGAGAAACGCTCTCCAACTTGTGAACTTATTTTAAAAAGTGTTTTATTGATTATGATTATTGTTCAGTTAAATAACCCACAGAAAAGGATGTATGTCTGACTTCTTTCTGAACTCTTGGTGTTATTATATAACTTTACTGGTCAATCACTGATGGAGAGGTAGGTGGATGCTTTGATTTCAGATAGTTTGAGAGTGGGACTATAGAGTGCTGTTGAAATGCCTTCCAGATGCTCTAAACGCATTAGAATTCCGTTTAGATGTAGGCATATAATCAAGCTTTAATGATACAAACTGCTTGAGCCGGTATTACTGATACTGAACCATGTTGAACAGCCTTCTATCGATTCGTCTTCAGTGTGCTCTACTTGATGCAATGCAGTGTCAGATTCTTCTTTGATATGCGATGTAATTGGCAAATGTAATATTTCAAGACTTTGCATGAAATAAACAATGAGCAGTAATATTAACATTGCAATAAATGGACAAAAATGTATTTTGTATTTAAGTAGTATTTAAATATATCTATATAGAGATATTTAAAGCCTTGATGTAAATATTTTATTTTATTTTTCATATTGGCTTCCTCTGTCCTCAAAAAAAAAAAAAAAAGAATTATATATATATATATATATATATATATATATTATTATTATTATTATTATTATTATTATTATTATTATTATTATTGTTATTTGTTTATTTATTTATTTTTATTTGTATAAAAATATTGTATAATAAAATTTACTTTTGTATTTTTGCTTCCTATACAATATTTGAAGATATTTTGTAGAGTATATGAAACAAAAGAAATTACTTTTTTTATGCTACAACAAAGCAACACTTTTTTAATACGTCATTTTTATACCACTGGAGTATTTTTCTGAAATGAAATCACAATCTCTGACTGAAATGATGTATGTTTGAAGCACTGGGGTGACAGTTTGGAACCTGCCAATTTGCCAATCATCATTCTACCGTTTGAGTGGGCTCACAGCAATCCTTTTTATTTATTTATTTTTATTTATTTTTAATTGATCATTTTCCACTCCTCTATAGCAAAGGCAAAAACTTATTATGCGCTGCAGATACAGTGACTTCATGTCCTGTCTACTTGTCTGACAAAAGCTCTTTGAAAAGTGTAATTTAATGAAAGTACAAAGCTGGAAAATATCCCTAGCAAGATAATATGTTTAAATGTCATTTTAATGATTAAATCTCTGCTGTAAGGGTCTGGTCTATCTACAGATTCTTAGGTAGCTTGCTTTAATGAATATCAGCACATGTGAATATTATCTATATTGGTAATTGCCCACGAGCTCCATGAAATACATATCTCAAGACACTAAAGCTTTTCTTAAAAGAATTGCTTCATAAATGCTTCCCATGTGGACAACTGAATTATGTAAGCTTCCGGATCTTATCTTCAGCCCAGCAGCATAAGTCTGCTTAATTTGACTACTTTCAAAACCTTATATAACATTTTTCTTTCACTAAAACAAAAATCACACCATGAACTTGCTAGACTTTGTGGAGTCATGGTATTGTGATCCAAGCCATTTATGTTCAAATTATTAAATTACAATGACCGGTCTGGTATTTTTATTTGTAAGGTTTATAGTAAACAATGGCAGGTTGTACCTGTAGTGATTCTAACAGCATTGTCACTACATTGGAATAGATAAAAGGTTTGAACAACAAAAATATGGAACATATTGCAGTCATAAACAATCCCTGAGGAAAACTGAGAAGAAGAAATGAGAAGAACTCTGCTCTGGTCTGTTAATGTGCTCTCATACTTAACCCAAGAATTGATTTGATGAGATATGAAAGATTGGAAATGCTACAGAGTAGCATTTTATCCGAATACTCTTCAGTAAGAAATGGTCAGTTTGGGCCATACTCTCCCTGACTGGAGTTCCCACATGTAGGCTTTACTGTAACAGTTCACTCTTTACTGAACACATGGTACAGTCTTACCTTATCTTTCTTCTGTTTTTCATCCTGATATATGTGCCATCTTTCTCCATCATTGCTGAAAGCAAGCTTATATGAGCCCACAAACTGCACATGGCCGAAATCTTTCGCCCCCTGGGTTATGATGCCTGTGATTTTTGTTGGCACATTCATGTCCACCTGAGAGAAATAGAGACAGGAGAAAGGGATAAAGAGATAGGCAATTAGACCGAATGTAAGAATCCTTTTGTCATTCACAGGTGTGTGTAGTGTGTAATGAAAAACTTTCTCAGTTGTAAAGATTCATGAAAGTTTTTAATTTCACTATTTGAAATTAATTTTACTAAATGGAATCGGAAAAAGACTGCTGCAGGTATTTGCAATATATTGAACAATATTGCTTAGGCACTTCTTGGGCTTCAAAACTGAAAGAGCAGCATACAGCAAACTCTCGGCCAAAGGGATTTGATTTAAAGCAGAGGTGCCTGAACCTTTTCATACAGTATAAAGAGCCAAAAACCAAACTCGCTTGAAGGCTGTGGGATGAATTTAAATGTGCATGGAAGGAAAAGTTCTTGCCACAATACTTTGAGAAAGCAGAAAAATGTACATATGCATGCACATTAAACAAAAAATAAATAAATAAATAGAATTCATTATATATAGAATTCATTATATATATATATATATATATATATATATATATATATATATATATATATATATATATATATATATATATATATATATATATATATATATATATATATATATATATATATATATAGTAGATTTCTGTATTTAATTGTAAAAAAATAAAACAAATGTTTCTGCCCGTGGGCCCCATTTTGGTCATCTCTGATTTAAAGGGAAGGTTCACCCTGAAACTGAAATATGTGTTGTGTTCTTTAGTATTTGCAGAGCAAATATGTTGTTTGGTGCTATATGAACATTACTGCTATGGGTATTTACATGCTGTGTTTCTTGATAATTTCCCTATATAATAGTAATAACAAAATAGCAGTTTTAAAAATATCACACCTACTTATTTGTATTATATTTGAACCTGAAAGCAGTATCAGTTTTACTTATTGAAGTTTGAAAATGTTACCTTTAATACATGACAACTGTAAATAAAAAGAGAATGCAATAATTTTCTCATGGATGACATTTTATTTATTAAAGTTTATTTATTTAAGTGCAAAAATCTATATTTGATACTAATGATCTTTGGGCTGTCAAGTGGCACTGTATTAAAATTAGGAATTATTCTGTAATGGAAATCACAGCATGGGCTCAAACACCCCCAGAAATCATTCTATGTAAACACAGTTTGCCGTGTCACTCACAAATGCAGGATAAGGCTTCATCATGCAAAGAAGAATGTCCAGAAACATTCAAGAAAAGCCATGCATGCTACATCTTTAGGACTAAAGAGGAGAGGGATCAACCAGTTGTTATTAATACTCAGTTTTTTTGAGTACTTTGCATTTCTGTTGGTATAAGGGCATTATTGCCTATGGAATGTGCAGCTTGTACGTCTGGAAGGGCACCAACAATGCTGAAAGGTACAAGATAAATGATGAACCAAATGATAATCAACAAATGATAAACCGCATTCTGCATCTATTAGAACAGCATGATTTTGTAGTAGAAACGTCTGGATGCTGCACATCATAAAAAGAAAAATACAACAAAGAGAACCCATGACTGTTAAGCAGATAATCCTGTATCAGATTAAAATGGGACGATATTCCTCTCCATAACTCCAGCAAATGGTCTTCTCAATTCCCAGATGTTCCCAGACTGGTGTTAAAAGAAGAGGGGATGCTATACAGTGATAAACATAAACAAAAACTTGCAGGAAAAACAATATACTATATATATAAATA
Source organism: Silurus aristotelis (assembly GCF_946808225.1). Lineage (NCBI taxonomy): Eukaryota > Metazoa > Chordata > Actinopteri > Siluriformes > Siluridae > Silurus > Silurus aristotelis. Next base: position 10,591,085 of record NC_139596.1, read on the forward strand.
TTCAGAGTAAGATTTAGATTTGCAGTTTACACTTACAGTATGTATAATGTTGGATAAAGTGTCATTACAGTCCAAAAGCTCAAGTATGATGCTATTAACATTCAGCTATGACCGGCCTACAGTAAAAAAACTTTCTAAATCTAATAAAAATGCAATAGTTTCTGGCAGAAGGATCCTAAAAGACTGCAGTCTTTTAGGATCCTTCAAGTCCTGCTTAGGCACCATCTGGTATGAATTTACTGGAGGGCAGTAAGATCACCTCCTGTGGTAAAGTGGTCAGATTGTACTACACAGTGTAGGGGTTTTATGGATGTTCCAAAACCAGCAGGTAATACTACCAGTCATAGTACCCCCTGCATAAAAGACAAAGCTTACAGCCGATGTAATGAGCAAAAGGAAAAAAAATAGACTTTATCAAAGCTAAACGTTATTTTGACTTTGAGGTGTGAATTTAGTGAAGTGTAAAGACTATATGGATATGAATATAGAGAAAAAATATATATACATTTAACAAGATGAACACCAAATATATCGCAGAGGAAAATTGATATCATGGGGTTTTTTTTTCCCCTTCAAACCGGCATGACAGAGTGACTCTGGGCTAGACAGGCATCACACCCTCCCCTGTGCCATGTTAGCAAAGCATAAGGGCATGTGTCTGCCAGAAGCAAATGGTCCACAACACACTAGGGAGTATGCCACACATTGCAGCTTCAGACATACCAAATCGGACTATTTGTCACTTGGTGCTGGCCCTAGTAAAGTGCTGCACAACATTAAGAAATGATGCTGTGGCACGAGGAACTGACCTACACAACGCCTAAACCAATATATAAATTCCTCAGTTCCTCGTGCCACTGCATCATTTCTTAGTGTTATGCAGCACTTTACCAAAAATTAATTTGTGTTCATGCATTATTTCCGTAATAATGCATGAACACAAATAAATTTTAAAGGCACTTATTTTATTAACGGGCAACACAACACGCATTTCTGTTAGACAATTTTGAGTAAAAATATAAATATTTTAATATTGAAGAGGTGAAATTCAAACTTTCAACACAACACACATTTTTTCACAATGTCCTTACTCAGATATAAAAAAAATAATAAGAAACTCTCATTCTTTTTTAATCACTAAACATTTGTTTTACTGCTTTGCCAAGTCTCAAGTCAAGAACCAAAATCCGCTATGATTCTTCTTCTTCTTCTTTATTGGCGATTCGCATTCTTAAGTAGAGCATTACCGCCATCTACTGTGGTAATCAATCAGAAACTTATATTCCTTTTCCCCGGACCAATAAAATGCCATGATGCACAAATCCGGCAAATAAAACCGTTCGTGTGGAAACAACGCAAAAGTTCTGTTTGGTGCCCTGTTGATTTAGGTCATTTAAAACACCATAATTATGTTTAAAACATTTACAAGAATATTTTGATATTCTTATTAGCATTGTCAAAGTGATTTCCAGTGAAGAAAAATATAGAACAGTCTGGGTAGTTATTATGTGTAATGGTCAGGTGCTTACATATGTTGACTGTATAGTGTAGAACAGCCCCACCTGCTTTTAAAAATGAGCTGCCGATTGCTATTTGTTTATGATGCACACACACACACACACACACACACACGCAATTTTCTAGAGTAATGTTTTCTATTTATTTTATGGAAATCAATAAAAAGAGGAATCATGGCCTCTTAATTTTTAGGTAATATGTTGAAATGAATACTTTATAATAGTTTAAAATGAAAGTATTATAGTCATTTTAATAATATAATACTGTTTGATATAAAGCAACATTCAATTTTGGCCCATGGCCCTCAAGCTAGTTTTATTTTTGGCCTTTCATACAGTAGGAAAAAATTAGCGCATGGAAGTGAGCAAGCTCCTTGTTTTTGTTAAAAAAACAAACAAAAAAAAAAACAGAAGAAATGACCAAAACAGATTTTGTTCACATTCTGCTGTTATACTAAATTTCATTCCTCTGGGAAGGTTTTTCCACTAGATTTTAGAGTGTAGCTGTGCATTTGTGCTCATTCAAATATGATATCAAGTAAGAAGGCTTGAGGTTCAGTCAGTGTTCCCATTTATTCCAAGTGGCATTAGTATTAGTAGTAGTTGTGTAGTGGTATGGGTAGTAGTAGTTTAGCAGTAGTAGTAGTAGTGGTAGTACTAGTAGTTTAGTAGCAGTAGTAGTAGTATGGTAGTAGTAGTATTAGTAGTAGTAGTAGTGTAGTGGTAGGAGTAGTAGAAGGAGCAGTAGGAGTAGTATTAGTAGTTATAGTAGTAGTATAGTGGTAGGAGTAGTAGTAGTAGTAGTGTGGTGGTAGGATTAGTAGTAGTAGTAGTAGTATAGTGGTAGTAGTAGTAGTAGTAGTAGTAGTGTAGTGGTAGGATTACTAGTAGTAGTAGTAGTGTAGTGGTAGGAGTAGTAGTAGGAGCAGTAGGAGTAGTATTAGTAGTTATAGTAGTAGTAGTAGTATAGTGGTAGGAGTAGTAGTAGTAGTAGTAGTAGTAGTAGTAGTAGTAGTGTAGTGGTAGAAGCGTTAGTAAGAGGAGTAGGAGAAGTAGTAGTAGTAGTGGTAGTAGTAGTGGTAGGAGTAGTAGTAAGAGGAGTAGGAGAAGTATTAGTAGTTATAGTAGTAGTAGTAGTAGTAGTAGTAGTAGTAGTAGTAGTAGTAGTAGTAGTAGTAGTGTAGTAGAAGTAATGGTAGCAAAGAGGTTTAAATGTTTGTCATGTATTTAATTCAAAGCTGCTGTTAATGGGCCCTTGTTCAGAGCCTTTAATCATATATATATATATATATATATATATATATATATATATATATATATATATATATATATATATATATATATATATATATACACACACACACAGTACTTTTTAAACCCTGATCCATCTTTTTTCTGCAAAAATACTAAATGATGTGAAAATGATTCAGCTTTGGCAGAGAAACTGTATCTTAATCAATGCAGTTACTAAAACTTAACAAAGTACCAGATATTCTGCAACAGCCCTGAAAAAAATGTCAATAAGGATTATGCATTACAACATTACCCTGTGGACTTTCACTGCTATTCTGCACACTGCATCAGCCTGTGTGTGTGGGTGTGGGTGTGTGCATGTGAGTGTGTGTGAGACACTTCTAAACTAATTGCACCAGCTGCGGCAGTAAACAAAGAGGGTAGCGAGTGAATGGAAATGTCAGGCCAGTGTGCCAGCGCTTGATTACACACAAAAGGTTGCACACAAAGCTAATCTTGTCCTGACCAATAATTCAGCCAAAACAACAGCAGCCCGTAAAGTTCGAATCCTAAATGCTTGCTGTCAATAAATAAATAAATTAATTAATCAATCAATCAATCAATCAATCAATCAATCAATCAATCCCCCCCAAAACACTATTTTTAATGCTGGCCCGTAACCCCATGCTTTGACGAGTGCAACTGATTTAGGGTGAAAATGAGTTTGAGATTTGCCCTCAGTGCTGTAACCTCCAAAACAGAAGTGGGATCGACAGAGTGATGAGAAGAGTAGGCAGGAGTACAAGGAGATGCGGCAGCAGGTTAAAAGGGATGTGGCGAAAGCCAAGGAAAAGGCATATGAGGAGCTGTATAAGAGGTTGGACACTAAGGAAGGAGAAAAGGATTTATACCGATTGGTCAGGCAGAGGGACCGAGCTGGGAAGGATGTACTGCAAGTTAGAGCAATAAAGGATGGAGAGGGAAATGTGTTGACTAGTGAGGAGAGTGTGTTGAGAAGATGGAGGGAGTATTTTGAGCAGCTGATGAATGAGGAAAATCAGAGAGAGAAAAGGTTGGAGGATGTGGAGTTGGTGAAGCAGGATGTAGATAGGATTAGTAAGGAGGAAGTGAGAGCAGCGATTAAGAGGATGAAGAATGGAAAGTCGGTTGGACCAGATGACATACCGGTAGGAGCGTTTAGATGTTTAGGAGAGATGGCAGTGGAGTTTTTAACCAGATTGTTTAACAGGATTCTGGAAGGGGAGAGGATGCCTGAGGAATGGAGAAGGAGTGTGCTGGTACCGATCTTTAAGCATAAGGGAGATGTGCAGACCTGCAGTAATTACAGGGGAATTAAGTTGATCAGTCACACCATGAAGTTATGGGAAAGAGTAGTGGAAGCCAGGCTGAGAGAAGAGGTGACCATCTGTGAGCAACAGTATGGTTTCATGCCGAGGAAGAGCACCACAGATGCCTTATTTGCTTTGAGGATGTTGATGGAGAAGTATAGAGAAGGACAGAAGGAGCTGCATTGTGTATTTGTGGATTTAGAGAAAGCGTACGACAGGGTGCCGAGAGAGGAGTTGTGGTATTGTATGAGGAAGTCAGGTGTGTCAGAGAAGTATGTGAGGGTGGTGCAGGACATGTATGAGGACAGTGTGACGGCAGTAAAGTGTGCAGTAGGTACGACAGACTGGTTCAGGGTGAAGGTTGGACTGCATCAAGGATCGGCCCTGAGCCCTTTCCTGTTTGCAGTGGTGATGGACAGGTTGACGGACGAGGTCAGACAGGAGTCTCCCTGGACTATGATGTTTGCAGATGATATTGTGATTTGTGGTGAGAGTAGAGAGCAGGTTGAGAAGAGCCTGGAGAGGTGGAGATATGCGCTGGAGAGAAGGGGAATGAAAGTCAGTAGGAGTAAGACAGAGTACATGTGTGTGAATGAGAGAGAGGGCAGTGGAGTGATGCGGTTGCAGGGAGAAGAGGTGGAGAAGGTGGAGGAGTTCAGGTACCTGGGGTCAACAGTGCAAAGTAATGGAGAGTGTGTTAGGGAAGTAAAGAAAAGAGTGCAGGCAGGGTGGAGTGGGTGGAGAAGAGTGACAGGAGTGATTTGTGATAGAAGAGTATCTGCAAGAATGAAAGGGAAAGTTTATAGGACTGTGGTGAGACCTGCGATGTTGTATGGATTAGAGACAGTGGCATTGAGTAAAAAACAGGAGGTGGAGCTGGAGGTAGCAGAGCTGAAGATGTTGAGGTTTTCGTTGGGAGTGACGAGGATGGACAAGATTAGAAATGAGTTTATTAGAGGGACAGCACATGTAGGATGTTTTGGTGACAAGGTGAGGGAGGCGAGATTGAGATGGTTTGGACATGTGCAGAGGAGGGACATGAATTATATTGGTAGAAAAATGCTGAAGATGGAGCCACCAGGTAGGAGGAAAAGAGGAAGGCCAAGGAGGAGGTTCATGGATGTGGTGAGGGAAGACATGCAGGTAGTTGGTGTAAAAGAGGCAGATATAGAGGACAGGGTGGTATGGAGACGGATGATCCGCTGTGGCGACCCCTAATGGGAGCAGCCGAAAGAAGAAGAAGAAGAAGAAGCTGTAACCTCCCTCCTGAGGGTCTAATCCTGCTGCATGAACATGCTTTGAAGTCTGTGAAGCCCGGCTTGGTTTGCTTGTGGCTGCCTATTAAAAAAAATCAATTGAGACGCCATAAATATATAAATAAACAAGTGGGGGGGGGGGGGGGGGGGGGCTTCCTCTGGGCTCAGCCAGCTGTGACAGACTACACCACCCACGCTGCTCAGCCTACTCTCTGCCCCCCTGCACTGCTCTTTGTACAGTACGTACTGGGTTTCCTGACAACACATATATCTACTGTCACTTAAAAAATTAGGAATAATTAAATGTAGAAAAAAATCCTTAAAAAAACTACAAATTTCTTTAAAGAAATTAAAGTTATCTTTCCCGTGAGAGTTTGACATCTAGCAATGGTAGAAAAGAAACATCTAGCACGCTGGTTTGAAAGAACTCTGTGCTATTTTGCTTGCTTCCCTGAAGCTTGCATAATTTAATTGTACACATGGAAGGCTCATTTGCAATCGTTTGCATTTTCTGACCCAATTTCTCAGTGCAAGTTGAATACGGGGCCAAAGTTCATACAGTCAATGATATGTACATTTCAGACAGAATCTTCGGACACTCAGAGTAGGTAATTTTTGTCCTGTATTAAGTATAGAAATAAGAACAAATGTGGAACCCGTTAAGACCATCAGCAAGATAGTTTGCAAATAGTATTTGCTCTTTTTAAAATTTTGACCCATTTTGAGCCACGGTGATGTACAGTATGTTACAGGAATGAAACATGGCAACAATCAGCAATGGACTGTAATTATGTGAATTTTATTTTGTGCTTAATTGCATTTTTCAAGTAACTGTATTTATCAGAGTATTTTAATTTTGGGGAAATGTAAACTTTAATAAATAGTAAATAAATAAATTGTGTTAAATGAGACTATTCCACAAGATCAAAACCATAATCTCACAGTTCTCACTAAAGATTCCATAGAGTAATGATACTCTCATTGTGTACAACAGGAGGCCATATGATTCATAGGATAATAGAACATTAAATTGCATTCATTATTTAAATATACTTCTTATTTTACTTTTGATACATAAGCACATTCAAAAGCAAGTTCTTCTGTATGTTTGCTCAGCATAAAATGCAAAACAGAGACATTTTACTGGAGTAATATTTGAACATAATATTTGTACTTTTACAGAATACTTTGTCCTATAATGGTACAGTGACATACTGGAAATGTCTGTGATTAAATGTAGCATTTTTGTATTTATCATATCACTGTGTTTTTGCTTATTTATTCTACAGTGTATTGGACAGGGGATATACAATATCTACACACACTGATTACTAATGTTGATTCTTTTTAATGAAACTAAGAAATTGCACAATTTCAACCAAATTGTACAGTACCAAAGGTAGAACTCCAGAAGTAGGCACATTTGTCTATTGTTCAATTAAATTTTTTTCCAAAAATTACTTTTGCATTCATTTAGGTCATGACAGTTATTTAGCAACTTAAGATATAAATTCATGCTTGATAGAGTATATTTTTATCCTTTATTTTTAGCATCTCTGCAAAATGCTTTGTTTTATTACTTTCCACTAAGGAGGAAAGTAATGTATAAAATAAATAAGAGACTCCAAAGCTAAAGCCTTAAAAGAAACAAAAGGAAATACAAACTGCTTTCAGATGATGGTCGAACTTCACACCTTTATATTGTGTTTGGTTAATTTGTTTGCTTGTATTTACTAAATTACCTTGTCTTAGAATTTCCACTCTAAATAATTTGTAGTGATGACTAAGCTTTTGAAAATGTTAGCACTGCAATACAACCCTAATTACTATAATATAGGGAACCAAAGATCAGAAGAACAACATAATAAGGATGAAAGCATGTTAGAAAGAAAATTGCAAACTCGAACTTTAATTAAGCAGCTAATGAAGTGAGCAGTCTAGCTGAAGTAAACTTATTAAAAATCGGTTAAATTGTTACAATTATATTTAAATTGTGATTGTATGTAAAGATGCACATTTACATACACATTTACATTTACTGCAAATGCTTTTGTAAATAATTTTAGAACCACACACACACACACACACACACACACACACACACACACACACACACACACACACACACACACATACAGTGAGGAAAATAAGTATTTGAACACCCTGCTATTTTGCAAGTTCTCCCACTTAGAAATCATGGAGGAGTCTGAAATTGTCATCGTAGGTGCATGTCCACTGTGAGAGACATAATCTAAAAAAATAAATCCCGAAATCACAATAAATGATTTTTAAACTATTTATTTGTATGATACAGCTGCAAATAAGTATTTGAACACCTGAGAAAGTCAATGTTAATATTTGGTACAGTAGCCTTTGTTTGCAATTACAGAGGTCAAACGTTTCCTGTAGTTTTTCACCAGGTTTGCACACACTGCAGGAGGGATTTTGGCCCACTCCTCCACACAGATCTTCTCTAGATCAGTCAGGTTTCTGGCCTGTTGCTGAGAAACACGGAGTTTGAGCTCCCTCCAAAGATTCTCTATTGGGTTTAGGTCTGGAGACTGGCTAGACCACGCCAGAACCTTGATATGCTTCTTACAGAGCCACTCCTTGGTTATCCTGGCTGTGTGCTTTGAGTCATTGTCATGTTGGAAGACCCAGCCTCGACCCATCTTCAATGCTCTAACTGAGGGAAGGAGGTTGTTCCCCAAAATCTCGCAATACGTCGCCCCGGTCATCCTCTCCTTAATACAGTGCAGTCGCCCTGTCCCATGTGCAAAAAAACACCCCTAAAGCATGATGCTACCACCCCCATGCTTCACAGTAGGGATGGTGTTCTTGGGAAGGTACTCATCATTCTTCTTCCTCCAAACACGTTTAGTTGAATTCTGACCCAAAAGTTCTATTTTGGTCTCATCTGACCACATGACTTTCTCCCATGACTCCTCCGGATCATCCAAATGGTCATTGGCAAACTTAAGACGTGCCTGGACATGTGCTGGTTTAAGCAGGGGAACCTTCCGTGCCATGCATGATTTCAAACCATGACGTCTTAGTGTATTACCAACAGTAACCTTGGAAACGGTGGTCCCAGCTCTTTTCAGGTCATTGACCAGCTCCTCCTGTGTAGTTCTGGGCTGATTTCTCACCTTCCTTAGGATCATTGAGACCCTACGAGGTGAGATATTGCATGGAGCCCCAGTCCGAGGGAGATTGACAGTCATGTTTAGCTTCTTCCATTTTCTAATTATTGCTCTAACAGTGGACCTTTTTTCACCAAGCTGCTTGGCAATTTTCCCGTAGCCCTTTCCAGCCTTGTGGAGGTGTACAATTTTGTCTCTAGTGTCTTTGGACAGCTCTTTGGTCTTGGCCATGTTAGTAGTTGGATTCTTACTGATTGTATGGGGTGGACAGGTGTCTTTATGCAGCTAACGACCTCAAACAGGTGAATCTAATTTAGGATAATAAATGTAGTGGAGGTGGACATTTTAAAGGCGGACTAACAGGTCTTTGAGTTGGTCTTTGGTCTTGGTCTAACAGGTCTTTGGTCTTTGAATTCTAGCTGATAGACAGGTGTTCAAATACTTATTTGCAGCTGTATCATACAAATAAATAGTTTAAAAATCATATATTGTGATTTCTGGATTTTTTTTTTTAGATTATGTCTCTCACAGTGGACATGCACCTACGATGAAAATTTCAGACCCCTCCATGATTTCTAAGTGGGAGAACTTGCAAAATAGCAGGGTGTTCAAATACTTATTTTCCTCACTGTATATACATATATTATACATCAATAAGAAAAAAAGCTTTGATAAATTGATTGCTTGTGTGTTTATTATGAATAGTGAAATAGCTGAAAAGCAGTGTTTCACAAAGCATAATGAAAACTGTGGACAGTCTGTTTAATAATTGTAATGTTTGTTATTGCATTTGATCCACTGGAGACTGCATCACACAACGCCTTTCTGTTAGTTCACCAAAACAACATGGCTGCAGGTGGTGTTCCTATTGATTTTTTTGCACAGCAAGACAAATATTGATAAAAATGGTTGCACCTGGTAGTGAGGAATGCATCTAACAACAAACAGAATACATGGCATGGATGTGGTGGCTTACAGTACTGTTGTCTGCAACACATTTTTTAACCTCCCTAGTATTTTTTCCAGTTCAAATTCTTCCATCAAAATGATGTACATTTAATTTATTAACCATAAACGGGTCATTATTATTCATCTGGGTGACTCGCCATAGCATTTGTTTAATTGCAGCTCCTACACGCAAGACTAGACTGGATGTTTGTTTCATTAAAAACTGTCACCGAAGCAACACCGAGAGAAATTAATGAAATATGTTTTTTTTTTTTTTTTTTTTTTTTTTTTTATAAATAGTGTTTACAATAATCTACAGCATTAGAAACTTCACTTGAAGTGAATGTTACACTTTGGAAAAGTAAACATGAACCAGTTTCATCTACAGCCATAAAGGTTGGCTAAAATTGAGTGTGTTTAAAATCATCTGGGGAAAAAAGAAAATAAACCTAATCTGTGCACAGCTTGTACAGAGAATTACACTGAGATTTATGAAAAGAAAAATAAACAGGTCCACCTAAAGGTGCAACATATTTATACCAGTGCATTAATATTCAATATTCTGTGTAATACAATTTGAAAACCCTACACTCTGTACCAGTGGCAGGTCATGCGTTTCACACCTTCAGTGGCGTCCTACCTGATTCAGTCTACCTCTTAATACCATCATTATGATGTCATTGCCATAGAAACCATCACCATTGTACAAAAATACAGTATAACAGAGTGTTGCATCACAGACATGTATTTCATATAGATATAATAATTGTCATTACTGAAGCATGAAACCCAATTAACACAATTCAACAAGTCTCCTTTCACTGCAGCCACAGCCATACATTACTAGAAGACGCATCAATATTAATCTTATAAAAATGACCCCGGGTTTTCTGTGCATTTTTCTCAGTGCATTACCTTTTTTTCTAGAGATGTAGGCAAAATCTGTGGGTTTTTTTTTTTTTTGTGTGAATGCTACGGAAAAGAAAACATAAGTATAAATTGTTAATGAAAAAGCTTTCCTCACAATGTCCAGGTTTTCTTGAAAGAATCCATCTTTAAATGTGTTTGTGTTTCTGCAACCAAATCATATGAATCTCCTCTGTCAGCTGTTTTGGAATAAAAAACAAAGCTATTAAATCCACATGAATATATTTGAACATGTGCAGTTTGTGACAGAGGCAGGTTGCAGTAGTCCTCTCTTTGTCTCTCATCCGATCAAAGGATGTGAAAATGCTCACTCATTTCTGCCATTTATTGGCAAATGTAATATTATAAACAATTCCATTTGCTAAGTCGGAATGTTTATTTTTTATACAAAGGCTTTTTTTTTCATAATTAGATTTCTAAAAATAACTTAGCATTGGTATACTGTCAGCTTTATTAATTAACCAGAGCACATAGACTTGATTGCAAACAAAACGTTTATCATTTTGAACACTTTTATTTGCCTTAGTGCAAGATTTAACACCCAGAATGAAACAACCCAACTAGAAAGAATTACACCACAAATACAAGCAGATCCTTTTGGTCATCGGTATTGTAAATCCTGAACAGATATGATACAAATTCTGAGTGAAGATAATTGGTTAATGTGTTGTATTTCTTTTATTGGTAAATTCTAAGATTCTTGATATCAACCAAATGAGGATGGGTTCCACTTTTGAATTTGGTTCCTCTAAAAGTTTCTTTCTCATAACATCTAATTGAGATTTTCCTTGCCACAGTCGCCCCAGGCTGCTCATCAGGGATAAACACACACCCTTTAGTTTTTAAGTTCTCTAAAGCTGCTTTAACACAATGTCTATTGTGAAAAGTGCTATAGAAATAAACTTGCACTTAAGATACTTCTGGGACAACAGTGAACTTAACCCCTACTGAACTTTTGCTTGGCATTCTCATCGCCCGGACACCATTTGCTGCTTTTGAGGTCGTCCCCACAAGAACAGCCCAATGATACATGAGATTACTGTGGATCGTATCACTAAGAATCTATAAAAATGACTTTGAACTAGCAGTCGCTATAAACAAGTTTCGTTTAGTGAACAGTTTAAAACTTCAACAATATACACTATTTTTAAACTATAATGAACCTACATACAATTTTTTGAAGAGATTATTTATAATCTATTTATAAATAAAAAAAATTATTTATATTTATATTTATATTAATAAATAAATATCTAATTATAATCTATAAACTATTTATAATTGCAAAATCTGGTGTCCCCAAATGAGACTGGGTTCCCCTTGAGCCTCTTGCTGTTTCCTAAATGTCTTATCACTGCCTCGAACTTGCTCAATCAGTATGCATGTAAATAAAATGTATAACCTCAATCCAGTGTTTATATTATGTTTATATTATGTTTATAATGTTTCTGTAAAACTGCTCTTTCCATTAGTACAGTGCTAACAAATACAATTGTTAACAATTCTTCTCATACCCTGTTATATAAATTCTGCATTCACTGTTCAGGTGTTCCCCTACATATGCTACTATTTTATATTGTTGTAAATGTGAAGAAAGAAATTAAGGAAGGCTCCGTGATTAACCCAAACACATGCTCCTTTTAGCTGGTGTTGCTGGTGTTAATCAGGGCCATGCAATCAAGAAGAAATCAATCTTGCAGGAATCTAATTAATGTCACAGCCCTGCACTCCTGCACTTGTCCAACGACAGCAAGCAATCTGCAATAGTGATGGAATCTCAGTGATCACGGCAGGTGACAGTCGATACCAAGCCATGCAAAGCTGATATGCTGAAATGATATCAAGTGAAGGTTAAGGAATAAGAACAAATGATATTTATGTTATATTAATATAGTATTATACAATATATGGTTTCTCAATTTCAATACATTTTGTTACACTTATTACATTATGATACTTGTATCTTCCCTGTTATGGGTTGTTTCAGCAAATTATTCATATGTTCTTTTGTAAAATTAATTAATGTAAGAGGCTCTCTTAGGCATGATCAAATTTGCATAAAGTAAACAAGATTTTATAATTAAACTTTTCTTTTCTTTTTTTTCTGCCAGATTTTATTAATAAATGATGTGCATATAACTTTTTGGGGTTTTGTACTAAAAGTCTGAGTTGGTTGTTTTAAAATAGCTTGGGCTTTTGTCATTGAATTGTTGTCCTTTCTTTGTTTATTAATGATTTTCTACCAACAATTGTGTCCAATTACCCTCAGTGAGAGTCAGCTGTGGGATTCATCTCTCACTGCATCTCTACCTGAATAGAGTAACACAGCACAATTCCTATAACCTCAATGTCCTATATCCTGTCTAGCACTCACCTCTTATTGTGTGTACTCAGCTTAAACAGACCCTCAGACTCCAGATCTTCAACTTATACACCTGTCATTGGCATCATCCTTGTTGTTTTGTAGATTGCTAGGTACCTGACCCAAGTTGATATACTATATATATATATATATATATAAATATAGTATATATATATATATTGCCAAAAGTTTGCGGACACCTGGTCATAAGTATGGCATGTGCGTTTTGAGTATTGCATTCTATATTTAGTCCCAATTTTCTCTTATAATTTCCTTCACTCTCCTGGGAAGATGTTCCCCTAGATTTTGAAGTGTGCTTGTGGAGATTTGTGCTCATTCAGACACAAGGGTGTTAGTAAAGTCAGGTACTGATGCAGGTCTGATAAAAAAAAGCCTGGGGTGCAATCAGTGTTTCAATTCATCCCAAAGATGTTCAATAGGGTTGAGGTCAGAGCTTTATAACAGGAGATCTTCCACTTAAACCCATGCAAAGCATAGAGTATATTCACTGAGTTTGCTTTGTGCACAAGGGGCATTGTCATGATGGAATATGTTTGGAAAAATGTCATGATTCTGCATCCAAAGACACCCTGTACAATTGTGTGTCTTCAGCATTTTGGAAAAAAACCCACATATGGATATGGAAAGTCATGTGTCCCAATACTTTTGTCCATATAGTGTATTTCTGGACAAATCCTAAAATATGTGTGTGATCTCCTACTGTACTGTGTATGCTTCAAATACAAGGAGAATCGCTACAATTAAGTCTGTGACTGTGAGTTTGCCTTTTAAGACAAATTGAGGCCTCAATTGCCACAGGCGTAGTTTTAGATCAACCAACTAGCAATGTTGTGATGCACTAATGACAGCTGTATAATTTACAGCAGTGGCTTTGGTGCATCAGTTTAGTGAGCACTGCAGTGATTTGTGCCCACGGCTTTGACTTGTGATCAACATTACCGCTGGCCATTTATAAAAATTAGCTTCTTTAAAGGGATGTAATATGCAAAGCTGACTTTATAGTAGTGTTAGAGGTGAGCATACTTAAACAACACGCACAGCTATGGACAAGCACACACTTCATATGATATCTCTGAAAAAAGAGCAGTCAGACGACAAAAAAAGCAACAAACGTAGAAAGTTAGAAGTTTCTCATTTATAATATGAAGTTTAATGCTAAGACTGCATTATTGGCCAGACATTTGTTTACTTGACTGTGACTCATCCCTGACTGAAGAAGAAATATCACAACAGATTTAGCATGCGAAAAAATCTGTTCGAAGTTTTTTTAAATCTGTTTACGAAAATGGTAAGTAAAACATTATACATTTACATATTGTGATATAGAAAAGAACAGTGATTTTTCACTTTTCACATTTGTAAATTGTAAATTGTTTATAGCTGCATTGAAATGCATGGAATGTACTATAAAGTAAAATGTCAGCAGTACCAATAAAACAATTTAAATAATGGCAAAACTCTCATATGAAAAAATAAAAAAATTAAAAAATAAACTAAAAGTAATTTGAATACTGAAAGCTACTTAAAATGTTTTTGTTTACATGCCTATATTAATTTGTTATTATTTATTTGCTTGTATATTTTTAATCAGTAATGTTTTGTTGAATGTTAACCAGTTATGTGTTTCAGATTTTTAAAGCTCTTTTCAGATCACATAGTGTATATCAGAAGGCTAGTGCTACTTTATCTTAAGACTTTGACTTGGAACACATTTTACATTACATTTATGGTACTGTATTTGGCAGAATCCTTAATCCAGAGTGATTTACAATTATCTAATTTATTCAGCTGTTGATGGCTAGGGGCCTTACTCAAGGGCCCAAGAGCAGGATTTGAACCTTGCGACCTTCCGAATTAAAATCCACTTTCATTATATCATTAAAAGATATCTGTTTGAAATCATAATCAATTTTAGAGGTAACAAGAATGTGGAGTGATTCTTAAACCAGGCTAATATCATGTTTCTTTTTTAAATATAATATCATGCTTGATTACTGGACTCACTCTACCTCACCCAATTTCCCTCTTCTGATTTTAATACCATATACCCTGCACTTAAATCCCTGGTCTCCTGCAACTCACAACACTGTGGATTAATTAGTGTTCATGGACCAGTAATATTATCATACTATTTCATGCAGCTATAGAAACATTACAGGGCATAAGATATAAGTACAGCTCTCTTATCCACTGTTTGCTAATAGGTAGGCAGGCAACTAGTTACAAAACAAGCTTTCTATTATTAAGGATGATAATTGGATTATGTTCTACTTCCACACACAGTCATGTCTATAAATCAGGAGTAATGAAAATACCGGATTAAAAAACTCTTGCTACTGGAATTGAACTTATGGATTGTATTAAATGGCTATGCATTTATCTTATATTTATTATTTATTACATATGTATAATGTAACAGTACCTCTTTCTGACTCCACTGACAGTGACTGGACTGTTAAATCCTAGCCAATCATTACAAATGACATCGAACCGTTAAGTGGCAACAGCAGACTTGGTGCTGCCTGCTAATTATCATGTGGGTCATGAGGGAAGATGCCGAGGATGTGTCAAGTAGCATTCAAATTATAACAGAATATCTATTGGCGCAGCTATGAGGTTTTATTTTTGAAATTCAAGACTAAGAAGCACTATAGCAATCTCAAGCGGAGTAAGTTGGCTTTCTTGCTAAGCATGTTATGAGAAGAGCATTCAGAAATTCTGCCTCTAATATTAAGAAACATATACAGTAAAGGTAAGAAAAGGACTCAATACTTTTATACAAGCGACTGTTTACCCTGAAGCAGTTTTTGGGACTGGGTAAGAAAAGGACTCAATACTTTTATACAAGCGACTGTTTACCCTGTAGCAGTTTTTTGGGGACTGGTACTTTTACTCTACTTAGTCCTTGGTGGTCTAGTGGTTAGGATGCGGTGCTCTCAACACTGCGGCCCGGGTTCGATCACCGGTCAGGGAACCAACCCCAGCCACTTTCAGTGCCGGTCCCAAGCCGGATAAATGGGGAGGGTTGCGTTAGGAAGGGCATCCAGCATAAAAACGTGCCAAATCAAACGTGCGGATGGTCCGCTGTGGCGACCCCTAATGGGAGAAGCCGAAAGAAAGAAAGTTTACTTTTACTCTATTTAGTCACAGTCATATTTTCTGGCATATAACACTTGTTTTTGTTGACTATGATTTTTTAGTAATCTGTGCTGTAGATGTTACATGAAAGAGTCTGACAACAAAACTCCATAGCTACTTCTCATCAGGAGATCAAGGACTACAAGATAATTGGCCATGTTCTGTGAGTAGAAGGGATATTCGTCTCTCCTCTGTCAATCTGAATGACACTAATTAATCATGGGCGTTTCCGACCTCATATATAAGGAAAAAAGCAGTCTGCATTTTCTCCTAATGTCAGATTGCCCTGTATCCCAGCTGGTTGAAAGATACCATGGCAGAGATACACATGCATCAGAGAAAGCATGTGCTAGCTTTCACCTTCACCTGCTGTTGTGCACTGTGATCGCTGTGATCATCCAACTAAAAAATATATTAGTGCAAAATAAAAAGGTGACTAGAATAAAAGTCGTTATTACCAACATGATAAGATTGCGAAATAGCACAAGAACACAAAGACTACTCTAAAAATCTTGACCATTCATTTACTTATTGCAGAAGTACACAAATTATAATTGTAAAATAAATCCCACAGACCGAATCAGCCCACCCCACCCAAAAAAAACAAAACAAAACAAAACAAACAAAAAAAAACTTAAATACTTTACAGCTATTATTAAAGTTAAACAGTAAATGTTTTGGCAATAGTGTATATAAAATCCAATCAAAAGATTCCTCACTCTTCTCCAGCCTTATTTTAAACCATGAACTTATTTAACTTTAAACCATGAAATGATTTGGACTTTAAAAAAGTGCTTGAAGGGGGTTTTAGTATTGGGTATTAAAATTGGAGAAATAAATGCCATTTTTATTTAAATTACTCACCAAATGATGCATACAGTAAAAAGCCTTCTACTCAAGACAGTTTTGAGAAATATGAGCTGAATCTGTGCTGAACCGATAGCAAATCTGCACAGTATGTGCACATAAAAACTTAAATTTTACAGATGAAAACCCACAAAGCAAAGGAGAATAATTGCTACACACTTACCAGCAGTGTTTAGGTCAAATTAGCCTGCTAATTCTGGCAACATCATCATTATGTGATTTGAGTGTTAATGTTCATATTTGACTAATCAGCTCTTACCATCTGGAAGTGCACATCACTCAGTTGAGGTTTCTGTGAAACAGAAACATCACATCTAAAAGGTATCTAGCAGAGACGGTGTCACCTTTGATCATGTTTTCTTATTTTGGCTATTTTAAAAAGACTTTCAAACACAATAAGAGCCAATTTTGTCTCAGCCTTGCTCAAAAGATCAAGGTAATATAGTTAGTAATGGATACTCCGCCTCAACCAACATGAATCTGCCTTAATGGGTTAGCTTTTATGCCACAAAAAAGTCTGTTTGTCACACAAAGCTTGAAAACCTAGGAGTTAACCATAAGAAAACTTGGCATACGTAACGTTTCAGTATTCATGGCTCATGGAGTAGAGGCAATAAAGTTAGCTATGAAAAATTTTTACAGTCTGACATAAAAAAGGAAACGGGGTATACCAGTTAGAGTCGTAAAGAAAAGAAACGATATGTTCAACAGCTGTGAAAAAAATTGCCTTTACTTTTGTTGCCTTCAGATGATAAGTGTTTAATATCCTCAACAGTAATGAAAACTTAAAAAAAACCTTTAACAAGTAAAAACCAAATTAAAAAGATGTTTTGGCAGAAGCATACGTTAGTCTTTTACACTCATTGTTGATATCTTTAATACAGCATACAGTACAGTGTTTGACCAAAAGTTTTGGGACACCAGACTGTAACACTGTAACATGTACATGTACAGTGTATGTGTGATCATTGAAATGGTCATTTATTGTCAGGAATCCACCAGCCACACCCTCGCCAAACCCTCCAATCACTCCAAGCAGCTCACCTACTTACTAATCATCCACACCTGGTCCAAATCAGTCACCACACTATAATACCCCCGTTTATCCACAAGCTCATTGTCCGTTCTACAGTTTAGGCTTATGGACATTCCGGACTACCTAAGCCACTAGGTTTGGTTTCTCTTAGCGTGCAAGATTCTGTGTGTTATTTGCTCTCACTCTGCCACAGTTTTCACCTGGTTTAGTTTACCCTAGTTTGGTGCTATTTTTCGTGCTTTCTGCCTTGCCCTTTTTGCTTCTCATTAAAAGGCCTTCGTTGAATTCACTTCGGTTTCCAGTACGTTCTTTGCGCCTGACATTTATACACCTAAACAATAATTGTATTAATGTGTCCATCATAAACTATCATTGCTTTAGTATCAAATTATTTACAAGAACTTGCATGGTGAATACTGTAATAATAATTATCAACTATATAATAATAATAATAATAATAATAATAATAATAATAATAATAATAATAATAATAATAATAATTATTATTATTATTATTATTATTATTATTATTATTATTATAATTATAATAATGTATTTTTTGTCTTATTCTAACTTTAAAATAGAGGATAGACTGATAATGGAGTGACTGTTTATGTCTGTTTTATGCCAACTGAAGAACATTTTCATGGTTGTATTAGTTATAAATGAAATAGCACTGGTGTTAATGGAAAGTATAATAGCTTATTTGGGTCAGTAAATTATAGATAATTCTGCAAAATAAATGTAAATATTAGAGGTTCAAAATGTATAATGCATCATTTATTAATAAAACAATAACACGTAGTTATTGGATTGTCAGCATAATCTATTGTTTAATTTCTTATAGTACTATAGTAGCTAATAAAACAGTATTAAGTATTAATAAAAACAGAACATCAAATCAAATCACTATAATTACTGCAAATACAGTACTTTATGCTACTATACTGTATAGCCCATAACTGTTGCATTTTAGTGATTTATGAGACATTTTATATACAGCAGCTGTTTATTATCCTAGGATTTAAACACAATTTAACAGCTTAAGATAGCACAGTTTCTGTCCTAGGATATCTAATAAAAATACAAATATTAAAAATTAACAACCAACAAAGACTGTAGGGAACAAATGTGAGCTTTGGCTAAATGGAATAAAACCTTGAGGACTGGGATGCGATTATTTATGAAAGGAGTCCCAGGTGTCAGCATTTTATAGTTTTGCTGTAAGAGAGGAGGCTTTGCAAAAAAAAATACAAATAAAATTCTAGCAAGAAAATAACTGTTTACAGCTGCTTAAATGTAAGTATTCCAAATCACTGACTTGTAGATCACAGCATAAAGTGTAATGTATATGTAAAGTTAAAAAATGTCCTCTGTCATTGAAAACTTGTCTTTATTGGCTAAACAAAACTGCTACTGGAAAATAAGTAATTGTAACTACTTTGGTGGCCAACAGAATATAGCTATACATGTAACAGTGGTAGGCTTAAGGTATTTAGTTCAATTATTTAAATTAATGTATAAACCATTTTTATTTTTTTTATTTTGCCATAACATTAAACAGTAAAGGCATGACATGATCATTTTTTAACAAAGCCACACCTTATTACAATTCAAAACAGGTGTAATGTAAAGGTTATAATCATTATGCTAATAATAATATGAATATAAGATAAGATATACCTTTATTCATCCCACAGCGGGGAAAGTTCTGGGTTTTTTGCATATCCCAGCTGCCCCTTAGCTGGGGTCAGAGCACAGGGTCAGCCATGGTATGGCGCCCCTGGAACAGATAGGGTTAAATGCCTTGCACAAGGGCTTGGCAGTGCTGGGGGTGGACCCCTGACCCTATGATCAGTAACCCAGAGCCTTAACCACTCGACCACCACTGCCCTATAGCAGTAGCTATTATTGTTGTTGTTGTTGTTGTAGTAGTAGTAGTAGTTACCTTTTACCTTCAAGTTTAATGGGTAAAGTACAATAAATATTACAAGGAAAATAAAATATTGTAATAGATACTACTGCTACTAGAAGAATGCATTTTTAAATTTGAGTTTATATAATATGCAATGCATAATTGACTGCATGTGAAATATTTACAGCAAGGAAGAGTGAAATAACACTAAATATTTCATCTCAATCTTGAATGTAATTATTATTGGCTGTGATGTGATTCCTCAGATACTAGAGAACGCAGCATGAAAAATTCAGGAAAAACTATTTATTTTTTACTTTCGTTGAGGTTACAGGTTATTGATCAAACATTGTAACATTTATAATTCACTTCAACCCTTTGTTCAAGACATATAATAGACAAATAATAGAATCAGATATAAGCCCTTTTCTCTGCGTCTAATAAAAATGCAATTAATAATCACAAATTCCATACAACTTTAAGCTGTTTGAGAGCCAAAAAAAAAAAAAATCACAATTGAATAAACATACACACATTCACTTACTCGCACACACACACACACACACACACACACACACACACACACACACACACACACACACACACACACAAACACTTCAGCAGTGTGCTGATGTGTGCATCCGTGACAGTTTGGAGTTCACTGAGGCAAAATATCCATAGGCCAATCGATAGAGCTGAAGCTTCTGGAACCTAATCTGACCCTCGAGCTTTACTCCAGGGGCGATGCTGAGTCAGTCGTGCCTCAGCAAAGCAAATCTTGGGCACTTGTGCAGCTCGCAGGCCCCCGTTAAAGAGCACAGAAATACACTCCAGGTGAGTATCTTTGTTCTGTGAGTCACCACGGGGCCAAAAAATACAATTAGCAAAGGGGGCAGCTGAACAGAGGGTAAAAGTGCAAGGCTCAAACATGCTCTGGGGGTCAATCTGAGTTCCCAGGTGGGGAACACCACACACATTTCCAAAAAGGAATAATGTCACACAAAGGTTCAGCATCTCAACAAATATGAGTTATGAGCCTTCTGTATATAGAACAATCGTCTTTCAGAATTTTGCCATTAGACAACACTGTAGTATGTGTAAGGAGCAAAACACAATGGGCAATGATATAGGAAAATAGTCAGCACTCATCGGGGGTGTTTAAACATGCCTATAAATTCAATTTATACAATAAATCAATACAAATGGATCTTTTACCGATTAAAAAAAAGTGGTCAAGTGCCAATATGAGCACTAAATTTGTTATAATGAAATCTCCGTCTGTCTGTCTCTCAATCATGGCTGATGTGTAGTATAGCATTTCTTAACTACCATTTTCGCTATGGCACAGCCATGTTAGATGAACAATGATTGAAAACCAGTGGCAGTTTATTTAGATTATTTGTTGTCCAGTGGCAGACTGCTGGATAGAGAGAAAAAAAAAAAAAGAGAAATGCCTATCTCTGTACTTTCCCTCATAAGAAACTTTCCAGGACTCTATCTAAAATGGTGTAGAGCAGCAGACAGTCTTGCTCTTGCTTACAGGTGGCTCCACTGATAATTTAACTGTCTCTGGCCTGAATGATGCTGGTAGAAGGGGTAAATCACAAGTATGTCTACTCTTCTGTATTAAAGCAACAACTACGACCATCACAATCATCACAGCCAAATTGACACATCAAAGGAATCATACTTAGCTAAAAAGAGAACTTGGAAAAAATATATATATTTGATTGGGGGGAAAAAGTTGAGAATAAATTATATATTGTAATAACGAGAAAATAAATATATATACAAGATAAATGTCGTGTCAGGGTAGCAGGTAAAACACTTACATGCGGCATTGCTAGATTGTATCTATTGTGCGTTGACGACAGTCACAGAAGGCCTTTGGGAGACTAAAGACATACAGCACAGATCCAGAAGCTGGTTCACGGCTATAAATCAGATCCTGCTGCGCTGAGGTAGGCTTGATTAGTTTTATCTGAATAGCAAATAAGCCAGGTTTGCTCACAATAAAGCTCCTTATCAAAAGGTGATTGTTATTATCCTTGAGGCAAAATGCTTCAGTGCTGATCGTTTAAACTAAATTCTAAAATAACAGTTCAATAAAGGGATTAAAAAGGAACATGTGGACAAGACTCCAGCTGCTAATCAAGAACATGAGTTTTTACCATTAAAATGTCAAATCGGAATATTGCTTAAATTTTATGGACGCCTTTCAACATTTCCTTTTTAAACAGCATGAACTTTGAATGTCTTATTTTATTGAAAGAAATAGGATCAGATTATAAGATGGCAATAAACAGATTGATCAGTTATTAAAATCAATGCTTTGTTCCTACATTTAATTTTTGGAGTTTGTTCAAAAGTAAATATAACAAGCTGAATTTCTGAAAAGGCATTGAGTATCAGACTTGCAGTAATAATGTACTGTAAGTGTGCAGATTTAACATCACCCATCATTCCTGCCACTTTGTCAAAAAGCTAAGCTCAGTTTTTAAACACAGTTTTTTTGTAGCACAACTGATTTAGAGAATGCTAAGACTTCACTCTTGACAGTTGCATCTGCTCCAAGTGACTTACTGTATAATGGTATTTTACACCCAGTTTTGCAGGGCAGAAAAACTCACATTTAAAGCTATTATCTGCAATTCGCCCAATGTTCAGTGTACTGAACAGAATATGTACCCAAGCACACTTTCTATTTCTTTACAGACATTACATTTGTTTTATTATCCTCAGAAGAGATGCCATGTGATTATAGATTGTGGTTGTGCTAAAGGTGATTAAACTGATTATCACCATCTATGGATACCCAGTCGTCTAGCCATCACAATTGGGTCCATGACAAACTCAAATTCTTTCGCTTGCCTATTTTTCCTGCTTTTAACAAATAATCTTTGAGTACAAAAGGTTTACTTGCTGCCTAATAAATACCAATATCAGTGTTATTCACTTTAGAATAACTTCCATATTTCTGGGGAGATGCTCCACAAGATTTTGGAGCGTGGTTATGGAGATTTCTGCTCATTTAGCCACAAAGGCTCAAGTACATACAAGTAAAGTTCTAAGTAACATGTGCAGTACTGATGAAGGGTGAGGAGGCCTGGGGTGCAGTCAGCATTCCATATGACCCCAAAGGTCCAAATCTTCATGACTCTGGCTTTGTGTACAAGGACATTATCATGCTGGAACAGGTTTGAATTTCATAGTTCCTAAATGTGTGCCTCCCCTTTGTGATAACTGTTTGGGGAAACACTCTATACTTTTGTCCATATAGTGCAATTAGCAAAATCTTTCCATGACATTGGTTCTTTAAAAGCAGTAATTGTTATGCAAAATGTGGAAACGTAAAAAGTTGTGAATGAGGGTTTTTATTAGCGTTACCATGTTCTGATTATCTGCCCGTACCTGCCCTTCTGGACAATTTTCCAGAAAATTCCATTGGACAAGCATATTTTGTTTGTTGCTGACTGGTGTTTAAATTACGCATTTAGTCTACAATGGCAGTTTTACCGTAATACATAATGTGGACAATGTGGGTGCAAATGGCTTAGTACAGCTGGCCCATGCAGTGTAAGCCAAAGTGCTTTATTCAACTACATTGAGGGAAAGTACACTGTGCACCACATGGCTGCTCAGAAGAAGCTTGCCATCTCTGGTGTATTTTTTTTTTCTTTTGCCTCTGCAGCAATGCAGTTGTCTTGATTAATTGAAATACTTAATTTATCATTAAGCTTGACTAATTTAATTAATCAATCAGGCCTGTAGTCATTCTGTAATGTCACTGGTAATCGATTATTCACCATGGTAACTGGAGTAAAAATGACATTTAGAGTATTTACATCTGTTTTTCTCTCCCTGTGAAAGAATTTCCATAATATTCAACTTGTGACTGTGATATTTATTTAGAGTACAGACATGTGGATGGAGCTAATAGGGGGTTTAAAGTTAAACTCAGCAGATGCCTTTGCATTGTAAATTCATGAGTCAGCACTTAAAGTTTTTGAGTTAGAGGCCTTGTTGAAGACTAATCAATAAGTCTCAATTTAGCCAAGAGTCAGTTTAACTGAGAAGATTAGATAGTTCGATAACTTTTTCCCTGCAACAAAATAATCTAGCAGCATGCAACAATATAAATGCCAGATTCGAATGTACTAAAATGTCAAACAAAAGCGAAGACTTAAAGCTGCAAAAAATAAAAATTACCATGTTGATTTGATTTGTGCTGGTTGCATTTGGTTATGCTTCTCACTAGGGTTATAAAACTTTGGCATGCACACAGACATTTCAATATGCTACACAGGGCATGTTTATACCTAGACAGAGATTTTCTTATTTTCTGTTATGCAGATCAAATCATAATGTTATTACTCTAGACATATGTGCAAGCTTAAATAGCAAAGTCTGTGTTTTCAGTCTAAGGAGCTTCTCCTGGGACTAGCAGAGCAACTGCAATTTGTTGGGGTTTGTGACTAATAGAACTTGCTAGCAGTCTGGCTAAAAGTGATCAGTTATTTTAATGAACACTGACTGAGGAGACTAACAAAGCCACTCTCCTATTATAGATAGAGGAAGAACCAACCCTCTTTGATGGAAAGAATTAAACAGCAAACGCTTTACCTGTCTAGTTTAGTACTCCCTTAAACATTCAGTATGATTCCTTCAGGAACTGTCTGATCAGAGTTGCATAGATGCCATTTAAGAATTCTCAGAGGACAGTTTTAAGAGCTTTTTGCTGCTGTTTATTCCACTTAACCTTTTATCGAAACAAAGTCATATAAAAAATATAAAAACATCCTTTGCAACTACTGAGCAATCCACACTATACATTTTACTTCAAGTTGTACAGCCATATAATAAACAGCAACTCCCAAATGTTTTTCTGATCTCATGCCACTGTGTTCATAAATTTCACAGGGTTATTTTTAGTCATTTTCAGAGAGTATACCCAACTTATTGTTTCCTTCACAATTCAGACTCTTTTATAAAACACAGTCAGCGTTAGCCTGTGTCACATGTTTGTTTAGCATGTTTGTTTCAATGTGAGCTGATAGTATGCTGTAGTAGGAGTATTTGTAGTCGTTGTAGTAATAGTAAATTTAAAAGATTCCTTAAACATTATATCGAGCAACTCTTTTTTTCTCTCATAGCGAGCAAGTTTACTAAAATAAATGTTCCTTTGCTCACCATAACCTAAGCATTTTGTCAAACACGTTAACTTGATTAAGGAGAGGCACAATTCTAATAATCGAATATTCCACAGACAATTTACAAAATTTTTTCTCACATACAAATGTTTTGTTCTCCAGTAAATGGTGATGGTGGTAAATATAAAACACCAGATAGTCTGTTTGTATGTTTGTACTGGTTGTAATAATACATTGTACATATGTCGTAGATATACTACTGTGTATGTTCTTTTTGTGTGTTGCAAAACAGACAGTGGAGGTTTCATAATGCCAGGACAAATTTGAAACCACTGGGTCATGGTTTGACATGCTATCTGTCATTAAACCTGGCAGTCACACTGTGACTCTGGGAGAGTTAATGGGCTGCCAGTCACACTGGGAGAATAGAATAGACAAAGACAGAAATACCTGTAGCCACTGAGACTGATCACTATGTCCAGCCGTCCAGGCATTGACCTTTCCCTGCTTGTCCAGACGGGCTTTGCTGGGCTCCCAGGTAAACATGTCCATGTTGAGGGTTCGGAAAGTGCTGGATGCTGTGATCTGGTAGTCCTGTACGTGGCCAGACTTCAGCCCCAGTGGCTCTGAGCATCCTGCAGTAAATAATAGCTTATTAGGCAGAGGTTAGAATAATGTGACAGACAGAGTTTAAAAGTGATGCATGCTGAAGATTTAACAAAACAACACGGTGCTAAGCAATGTAGTTTAGAGGTTTATGGATGCAGTGGGTTAACAGTAAATAAACACATTTTGCCACAGAATTAACATTTAAAATTAAATTAAATCTTTAAAAAAGTTAAATTCATAAGATTTTTCAGTGTTTTAGAAAATGGGGATGTAGCATTAGATCATTAATGCACAACTCATAGGAGACAGTTGACAAGAAGAAGAAACTTTGCAAAGGACCAGACTGAGAGAAGGAACCCATCATTTTGTGGGTGACACCAGGTTTTGGGACTATAAATCATAAAAGTATACAGATAGGGAAAAGTAAAGACAAGAGTGTGCTGAAAGGATGTTCAGAATCAGCATATTGACAGCACAGGACAGTCTTAATTATTATAGCAGCATTGGAACAAATATACAGTGTCCATGTGAGAGTATCCTCTGAAGACTAACCTGTAAGTTCACAGCCAAGGAGCTCCATACGCAAAGTGCAGTGTCTCCTGCAGACTTGTGGGTAAATCCTCACATACTGAGCCTCTATAGGAGGAGTGAACGAGTTGGCTGAGGGAGTGTTGTTATCGATGTTACCCCGGAATATCTGTATATACACAGCCAGGCAGAGATACAGTATCAGGGTTACCATGAATTATCAAATCAATTAAACTAGAGGGCCATAAAAAATGGTAATATAAACAAGCATGCCATTTGAAACTCTCGAAACAATGCTTCACTGTCACACAGCCAATAAACAACTTCATCATAGCCAAATGACAAACATAAAAAAGGAAGATCCTTGAAATAAGCAGACAATGATGCAGCAAAAATTTCCATCCAAAGTCATTAGAGGAGATCATAAAAAAATAAAAGGATAAAATAAAACAAGAGTGGGAATTGAGGCAGGTAATAGAAAATGTAGGGAGGGGCGCCGTCAAAAATGATGGAGCATTGCGCATCCTTGGTGGCCCTAGTGGCTCGCGTTCATGCCCGAAACAGTATAAAAAAATCCAATCTGAAGAGCTGTTAAAGTGTGTGGAGTGTGAGGCACGCTGAGCCGGCGGCTAATTAAAAAAACACATCTCACCATATCCTCGTCTGTGCCCTTGACTTTGTACGTCCTCCATGTCTTTCCATCGTCGCTGGAGGCCACTTTATATGACTTGACGTACTCAGGGCTCCCAATCCGCTTGGCCCCCTGGGTTATCAGGCCTGTGACCCGCATCCTTCTCTGCAGGTTTATCTGGAGAAAGAGAGAGAGAGAGAGAGAGAGAGAGAGAGAGAGAGAGAGAGAGAGAGAGAGAGAGAGAGAGAGAGAGAGAGAGACATGAGTAACATAGAGGTAATCAGTTAAGGCTAGAGGGAAGAGTGGAGGGGTCTTGGGGGGATACCTCCATCTTGTTTGCATGCAGAACCTGTCCCACAGTGTGTATTTAATGCACTAAATATTCAGACCTATATTTGTATTCGGATTTAAATCTGAAGTGAGTGTGCCCCAAACTGAATACAATTATGATCTATTGCACAATGTATATGAAAAATCTGCAAAATGTAGCCGGCATGGGATGTCAATTCTGTTCAGGGCAACAAGTACATACATATTCATATTCAAAACAATTCATCTATCAATTTGTATGTATGCATCTCTGTGTGTGTGTGTGTGTGTGTGTGTGTGTGTGTGTGTGTGTGTGTGTGTGTGTGTGTGTGAGTGTGTGTGTGTGTGTGTGTGTGTGTGTGTGTGTGTGTGTGTGCATGTGTTAATTTGCATATGGCATTGTGTCAATCCAAAATGAATTAACACATACACTCTTATCGGAGGCACACAGCAGACGAGTAAGTAATGGGGCTTTAATAACAACTCCCACACTGCTTGATGTCACATCTCATCTGTCTTACTCATAGAGTGCACCTAGAGACCCCAAGTCTGTATTGAGGCAGTTAGTCTACCTCCAAACAGTAAGTGAGAGCACTCAGCCAGAGCTAGTGATGTTCTGCCTAAGGTGAAGCTGTCTTTGAGATGTCTAGGGCTTATCTGAGTGCATGGAAGGGATTAGGGGAGGGGGAGACAAAGATGACGCCTGGTCCTTCCATAAAACGAGGACAAAGTGATAGTTATGATTCATGCCGTAAAGTGATTTGTTACTGCTGGGTTGGGGAGACGTGAGAGTAAGTGTGCGAGAATGCTACAGTCAGCTGCTCCTGATGACAGCTAATTCACCATCTTACAGCGAATGAGTACCAGCTCTGGGGATTTTCATTGTCCACACAAATCACCGGCTAGATGCGCTCTTTCTTTTACCCGGAGATGAATCAGAGATTGTAAACTGCACAGAGAGCTGATGTGAAACATCCAGGCTCTGTGACGAATATATAACAGAGTATATTCCTATCTGGTACTAAAAGAGATTATTTAGTCATTTCGTTGACTTGTGGAGCCTTTTTTTTTTTTTTTTTTTTTTTTTATCAAACTACAGATACACTGAGCAGGTCAAACATTTTTTGTGGTAAATCACAGGACACACTGGATTACAGTGGACTATATGATCTGCTATAAATGAAATAGTAATAATCTTAAAGACAGGCTCGTGCAGAAAATGTTCCTAGCCGAAGTACTACGCTGCTAAATATTCCGCAAATGATCTATGGAAATATTTTTCATGTTTCAGCAGGTTTGAATAAAAGAATATTATCAGATTAATAAAGTTCTATAATTTCTTGATGTAGCCAAAAGTAAAATAATCTGATGAACATCTAATGATCTTGATGATCCGATGCTGTAACACTGTTAGTGTGGCAGTCTTGTGGAAACGGAAATGAACCTGATTTCACCGCACTCTTATCCATCTACATTTTCTTTGTCATTGACTGCTTAGAATCCAAAACAGCGATAGCCAATTATCAGGCCGTGACTAAAAAGCCACAGCATTGGTAATTGGAGTGATGCATCAAGCCTGTAATGACCACAGATGTTGGAGTCCTCCTTTCACCTAGTGATACATCTGGCACCCGCACACAGAGCATCGGAAGCATCTGGTGGCATGATATTTGTCAGTTTTGCAGAAATTGTTTGGGCCACAGATGACGGACACGAAATAGCTGTGTGTCCCAGAAGCCGTCCATCAAGCTGACACGATTCGCGTGAGAGTCATTTAGCAGTCATGATCTCAATTCTCCAGCCAGTGGACAAAATTGGAAAAAGGACATAAAACGTACACATGATCTGGCTACACTCATACCTTTGGCAGCTTCTGCATAAATGGACTCACAGATTCATAAAATAACTTGATAAAAAAAAAAAATAAATAATAAAATATATCTGCTTCACCCATGGAAAATGCAGAGATAGAAATACATAATAATAATAATCACAATGATAATTATCATCATCATAATTGTTTAACCTAATTACAATTATGAGGTAGAAATACATTGCTGATTTAAATGTTATGTTGTTTTAATGATTTAAATTATTTCCCTTACACTGTTCAGTTCTTAAATTTGATTGGTCTGAAGGTTGTGATTACCATTTTTAAGAGTGCATTTTTTTTCAATTCCACAAGAAATCTATATCGAAATGTAATTGTTGAAGTTTTTTCATAGAACTTCCAGTGTTGTTTAACTTCTCAATGTAGTAGAGTCTTGGGATGGGAATGATGGGATAAAGAATGATTGCAAATTGTTGTCTTGGCAAATTGGTGTGGTATAAGAGGGTGTGGTATAAGAGGAATAAACCTGTCAGGGCATTTTTGTTTCATAACTTTAACTATAATGTTTACTATAACTATTACATGTTTGCATTTTCTTTGGAAGATCTTATCTATTGAAAAAAGTATGCCTTCACACACTAGATTGTTAATTATTGTCCAATAACTGAACACCCTGGAGTGTTTAACATAAACAAAATGTAAGGGTTGAAGATATCTTGATTTTTTTCATTTAAGCATCCATAATAAAGTCAATCTGAATCTATAAATGAATCTGCCCCTTTGAAAGCTGTGCAGTGTGTGTCTGCCTTCTGCTGTGTAAATATGTTCAGGGCTGACATTAGGATAAATCATTTTGCTAACATGGATAGGTAGACTGCAGCAAGATGCATAATTAAGTTGAGTAATTGCCATATCACAAGCCTGGCCCACACTGGGTAAATTGGGTGGGATTAATCAGAATGACACAGACATGCCACAAATCAGAGCTCCTGTTGGTAAATTGGGAGGAAGTAATCAGATTGTGTTACATGGTATATTGGACAATACAATAAACAAATCTAATGAATTTAATTTATAATGCCATAAATCCTATCCTTATTAAGGGCGCAGATTAAGCTTGTGTGAGGAAACTATTGTACTTATCATGTTGCTTCACTTTTTAACCTTTTCCATACGCCTCGTTTTTCCTCTGTGCATGTATGCATGCCTACAGCAAATCAGCAAGACATCAAAAAGTCCAGTCTGCAGAATACACCACGTCCAAATGCCCAAAAGCAGCCCCCTTTCAATCATAAATTTTCTGATGTCAAATATATAATCTGGAAATTGTCCACTTCAAGGTAAACGAAATTTCCCCTGAGTGCCACAAAACTATCGCATGTCTGCGAGACATTCGAGATGTAGACAGTACGCACAAATCTCACACACACACTCCCTATTTAATCGCCAACTCACTTAAACACAAAGCACACACACATGCAGAAATCACTAGCGCTATTTATGTTGTTACTCGCATCTCTAGGAGTTGCTTTGATTTATTTTGCTCTTGAGCATCACATCAATTGAGGCAGCATTGAGTCTAAGAGGAAAAAAAAAAAAGGAAGAAAATAAATAAGATACAGTAATTTTAAAGTATTTTAACAGATCCTTGATTTTGTATGTTTGTATCTTTCCCCCTTTGCTGTGGTTGATAAATAAAAGTTTGAACACAGCAGGCATGAACCAGCACAAATGATCTGAGCTCCTCTGAGTGAGGTGCTCTCGGGCTGGCTTCAAATGAACTCTAGAGCAGTTTAGCTGCAGTGAAAAGGCAATTCAACCTTAAATTGACCCAGCTGCAGGAAGTGACCCGAACACAGCATGTATTATGAGATGCGGGATGCTAAACAGGTGCAAACTGTGCTAATAGAAATGTGAGATCTGAATAATTGAACAGCCAAAAAAAAAAAAGACAGGAAATAAAATGCTGGATGTGAGACAGTTATTTATATGGTGGGGTCAAAAAAAACCCCACACATTGACTATTTATACTATACTTTACACTTGAATAACTATTTATAACTGTTAATAGTTGTGTACCATACTCAACTGCAAATACTTTTATTTAACTTCACATTAACCTCATATTTATCTTCATTTACTAACTGCATTTGATTGACTTTGTATGGATACAATGCACGATGATGACAAATTAGTCAAAAGTAGAATCTTTATTATCTTAAATCTTAAAAAAATATAATCTTAAACAATTGCATGAGTTTCATATTATTTGCTTTAATGACTGTGCACTTGAGATAGCATGAACTCTAACATTTTGGGAAAAAACCTTATAACCCATATTAGAGTGTTGTCTGAACACGTGCTTCAATGTTGGAAATTATGCATGAGGAAAATCTGACCTTTTGTACAAAACAGTTAAAATGATTAATATCACACATTTACTTTCATTTAAATAGGAAGTTTTTAATATTATATTTTAAATAAAAAAAAAGAAGCTTTCTCCATGCTCTGGTGGATTTTCTGATTAAAAAAGCTTTGTTTACCTTTTCCCTGTTCTACTGATTGTTTCACACAGTTAATGTCTTTTTTATTGAACTATGAGTGGCCTGACAGATAAGATTCCTTTGCTCTGACCCAAATGGATTAAGAAGTGTGAATGAAAGTGCTAAGAAATCCAGACAGGAAAGCAGATACATAAAACAAGGGGATTATACTTTACCCCACAGTGAGCACAGGATTTTCCTATTTATCCTATTGTCAGACTGCAATTACCAGAGCATCCCGCCCTAAATCTGTTTACCCGTCATCCCATAATTCACATAGTGCACTGTTCCAAAGGACCGAACCCTCTCCCATACGGCATCGTTAAGGCTAGACAAACATCATCAAGTACTACCTTTTCTTTCACCTCTTACTGCGGCCCTTTGAGCAACCCCTAGCTGTGTTCACAGTCCATAAAAAATCAAAACAAGAAGTTTTTGAAAGGTTTGTGTTCGGATTACCTGTCCTTGCTACCTTTTAAACTCGTCAAAAATTCTTAAACTAGACTAGGATTTCAAATGCCATTAGAAGGTCATAACAAATCGTCTGCAATGATTATATTTAAGTCACTGACATTTAGCGCTGAGACTCATCTTGCTTTTAAAGCAGGCTTTTTTGGCGTTATTCTTTTCCCAGGCTGTCTCTTTGTCTCATTATGAAATGCCCCCAAAATGAGTACGAACAGCTAGAGTGTGTGTAATAATATGTTTTTGGCATCTAAAAAAGTGCACTATTTTAAAAATTGTTTCAGAATGACTTAACAATCTTTAGTGTTTAGAGAAAAGCTGTGAGTGGAGGCCCAGCTTTCTCTTCACTACTAAAACATTTTCTTTACCCCTTAAAATCCTGGGTTTTATACAGTTATTTAGATTAAACCTTATATTTAACTAGTATAAATATATATATAAATTCTCAAAGAATATGCATATGGGAGATTTTAAAATCACTGTTTTGCCCAACACTTTCTTTATATTGATTACTTTTAATCATAAGGTCAATCCTTTTTTACGCAGTGTCATGGAGACCAAGCACTATACAGAGACCCCTTTAATCAAGGATATTCAGATTCTGTGCATTTTACAAGGATGTGTTTAAGGAATGAAGCAGAGTTTCACAGGGCACCAAACGTTGTGGAAATGAAAGTAAATGGAGTGAGACTTCTCTCCACTGTGATTGTCTAGCATATCAATCAAATGTTCTTTGCTGCAGATAGTTTCAAAGAATACCAAATAATCCTGAGGAGAGACTGGTAGCACAACACTGATATGCATTCATATGTTGCGTTCTGCAACATCACCAACTATCAATCAAGTCATTTAGATGCACTGACATGCATGTTCATGCAGTCCAAGAACACACTGAATTTTTCTATGAAAAAAAGGATTGTAAGATTTTAGAACATGGTTAGAAACACTGTTCATTGCAAGAATGATATAAATTTTTACTCTGAGTTTGAAGCAGTGCTACATCAGTGCGTTTCTGAAAACAAAGATCTTATATAGAGCCAACCCAATTCTGCATGTTTCTAAATCCAGCATGTGTCTGAATCTTAAAGAAGAGAAAAAATGTCTGAGAAGATAAGAAAATGGGTACATAAGAATTGTCTCTGCATAAACTTACCCAAGAGTTAGAGAGATTTAGACTAGTTCCAGCCCTAATTTAAGCTGGATAAATCTAATTAGGTTGGACAAAAACAAGTTTGGTGTCCTCCTAGCAAAGTTTTTATTCAACCTAATTAAACTAGACAAATGCATCTTAAAGGTTATGTTAGATAATTATGAGTGTTGGTACACTCTTAATAAAGGTGCGAGGAAGAACCATTATTTTCTTTAAAATAATAATAAAAACATTCGGTAAATGTTTTTTTAAAAGAACCATTGAAGTACCGTTCTTTAGCACTACAAAGAACTCTACCCAAAGGCTCTTTGGAGAACCATTAATTAATTTGATTTAAATGACCCCAACTAATTCCTCCAAGAAGCAATACCTTCACAATTATCAAAATAATTAATCAGCTCACCTCTTTTACAGCAACCATGATCCACACATTGGAAACTGAACTTAATGTTAACATTTGCCATCGAATCATTTATATCTTTTGGTTAATCAAATCCCAGCCACTCCAAGCTGCCACTCCTGGGCCCATGAGCAAGGCCATGAACCCCAAAGAAACTCAACTGTATGAATGAGATAAGGGTGTCTGCTAAATTCCATAAATGTAAGTACAGTGGAACCCGGTTATGTCGATGTCCTAGGGGGGGTGCCAAAAAGCATCAAGATAACCGATGATCGAGATAAACGAAAATCAAAATGGCGGCAATAGATTACATGCTTGAAATTTCTTTATGTACATGATGTGCGTTAATAAATGAGAATGTGCATGCACGTGTTTTTGGAGGGTTTTTTACACAACAGCGTTGCCGCGATTTGTTTGATGAAGGCATTCTATAAAAAATGTACATACATGTTTTTATAACTGTCAGGAATCCACCTGCCACGCCCCCTTGGGCGCCCCCTTCAGCGTGCAGGTGCTTTCTCGGCCGCGTTCTCTGAAGCTCCCGGCTTCAATCGCGCACATATGATGCTCGTTTAGCATCATCACCAGCTCCTATTTAAACTTCCACACTCTCACTGTCCGTTATTGTTGGTATATGTTGGTTCACGGCGGTCGTTGTTATCGCTCATGCGTATCCCGGTACGTGTCTTCCCACCAGCACTCTCTCAACGGCTGCGCTTTCTTCCCAAAGCACATCGCGGACCCCAAGATAAATGGCAAATTTTTTCCCCCTTGTGCTCGAGATATCAGGGTTCGGCGACATAAAAAAGTCGACATAACCGTTTAAAAAATGCTTAAATAAAGCGGGAATTTGGCGGTTCCACTTCAAAAACGTCGACTTAATAGGGTTGTCGAGTTAACCGAGGTCGAGATAAGTGGGTTCCACTGTATTTGCAAATTTTGCACAAGAAATATTTTGCGCTTCATACATAAATTCTTAAAAACAACTGATATATGCGTTGATTAAACTGTCATACAATCAGTTTTGTTCCTTTTAGTAATAGAAAGATTACATGAATGCTTACAGGCTCTTCACAAAACATACACTTTAGAACCAGATAAGAGATTTTAATTTTAAGATTGCAAGTACGTGGTTACTTTTTTCCTACGTCATATATAAGGGATCATCATATTGGTAACAAGATTTCTATGAAGCTAAATCTGAGTAAACTTTGAACTCATTAAATCAAAGCACCGAATCCAAGCTGTAGATGCTGCAACAAGGAAATTGTGCCTTACAGAAAAATAGCTTTCTTATCATCTGTAGGCAGCTTGTAAGCGAGTGTTGTCCCCCTCTTCAAATGTAATGCTGACGCCATAAGCATTTCTAGAACAAGATCACTATAATGGATAGCAATATATATAAAAAGAAAGTTACTATTAATTGTTTTCTATTAGGATAGAGTTGTGGAAGATTTACAGCTTTAAACCTTTCAATAAAAGCCCACTCATTCTGATTCCGTGAAGACACAGCATTGTCCAATGTCATTTAGTGCATCTGTTACCTGGATCCAGGGCCATCTGTCATTTTCGGCAGCCGTCCAGGCGTTCACTAGCCCCTTTTTGTTGAGGCGGGCAAAGTAAGGGTACCACTTTTGCAGGCCGAAGAGAGCACGGTGGGTGGAGGAGGCGGTGATCTGCTGGTTGGAGATGATGCCTCCTTCCATACCGAGTGGGCCGGAACATTCTGGAGAAGACAAAAAGAAGATATTTTAAGGTTTTCTGTAAATAATGTTAATCATGTGAAAGTTGATGTGAAATAATTTTGCTTATTTAACAGAGCATGGAATTGACTAAATTCACATTTTATTTTTATTGTCAGTATAGAATAATGTCTTTAATCCTTTCTGTATGACCATAGAGTATTTGAAGTTGTTGCTTATTGATTAAAACCCAAGTTATACCACCTATTGTCAGGGATTCACCCTGCCACGCCCCCCTCTGTAGCTGTCAGGGATTCACCCTGCCACGCCCCCGTCTGTAGCTGTCAGAGATCCACCCTGCCACGCCCCCCTCGATAGCAGTCACGCTGCTTTCCAAGATTACTAAGATTGGTTCTCAAGAGCACGTGGCTCCGTGCCGGATTTCCCATGAGCCTGCAGCTCAGCCCCAATGTTTTAATGAAAGGGCTGCTTCATCTCAGGGTCTCTACCAGCGTGCTGCTGTGTTCCGGGGTTCTCGTGGACGCAGCACACCATCTCCGAGCGTCGGCGAGCACACCATGCCGTCACAGAGCTTCTACAGGCGTGCCGCTGTGTTCCGGGGTTCTCGTGGACGCACCACACCATCTCCGAGCGTCGGCGAGCACACCATGCCGTCACAGAGCTTCTACAGGCGTGCCGCTCTGTTCCGAGGTTCCCGTGGGCGTGCCACGCCGCCACAGTGTCTCCAGGAGCGTGCTTTCCCGCCACAGAGTCTTCACGAGAGCGCCGCGCCGCCACAGAGTCTTCACGAGAGCGCCGCGCCGCCATAGAGTCTTCACGAGAGCGCCGCGCCGCCACAGAGTCTTCACGAGAGCGCCGCGCCGCCACAGAGTCTTCACGAGAGCGCCGCGCCGCCACAGAGTCTTCACCCCGGCTCCAGGACTGCGAAAGGAAAGTTGAACCGCTGCCCCCGGGTTCCACCGACGGCGACGGCTCACCCCACAGTCCTGCAGAAGGCGACGGCTCGTCTCCAGCGCCCGCAGAAGGCGACGGCTCGTCTCCAGCGCCCGCAGAAGGCGCCGGCTCATCTCCAGCGCCCGCAGAAGGCGACGGCTCGTCTCCAGCGCCCGCAGAAGGCGACGGCTCGCCCCCGGGCTCCGCAGAAGGCGACGGCTCGCCCCCGGGCTCCGCAGAAGGCGACGGCTCGCCCCCGGGTCCTCTTTAGGGCGACGGCTCGCATCCAGGCTTTACGCAGGGCGAAGGATCGCATCCAGGCTTTACGCAGGGCGAAGGATCGCATCCAGGCTTTACGCAGGGCGAAGGATCGCATCCAAGCTCCACGCAGGGCGAAGGATCGCATCCAAGCTCCACAGAGGGCGACGTCTCGCCCCCAGGTCCTCTTCAGGACGACGGATCGCCCACAGGATCCCCGCATGGCGGCGACGTCGGTCCTCCAGGTCCCTCTGACGGCGACGTCGGTCCTCCAGGTCCCTCTGACGGCGACGTCGGTCCTCCAGGTCCCTCTGACGGCGACGTCGGTCCTCCAGGTCCCTCTGACGGCGACGTCGGTCCTCCAGGTCCCTCAGAGGGTGGTACGACGGTCCTCCAGGTCCCTCAGAGGGTGGTACGACGTTCCTGGTCTCCGCCCGGGACGTCCTCCATTTCCCGGTCATTGTCATGGTTGGCGTCCAGTTCCGGTTTCCCGCCATGGAGATCACTCCGGCTTCAATCCCCCCCAGGGGCTTTACTCAGCCTCCCGTCAGCACAGAGGGCGTGGCTCCGTTCCGGATCCTCCTGCAAGGTGTTGTTCCATGCCGGCTCTCCGCAGAGGATGTTTACCAGGCCTCCGTTGCTCCCAGGCGTCTAAGGAGGCCTTCCTCGGAGTGCCCTGGCCCGCCTGGCATAGGTGGGTTTTGGGGCGTCAGGTGTCGCCCCTGGATGGGGGGGTACTGTCAGGGACTCACCCTGCCACGCCCCCCTCTGTAGCTGTCAGGGATTCACCCTGCCACGCCCCGTCTGTAGCTGTCAGAGATCCACCCTGCCACGCCCCCCTCGATAGCAGTCACGCTGCTTCCCAAGATTACCGACAGCTGTGGCTCATGAAAGATCAGACTACATAAACTCACGTTCTTGAGTCACAGGCTGTCGGTCGTTGTATTGTCATGCAGGTAAATCGCGTGGCTGCTCAAACGCCGGGATTCACCGCTGGCTATTTCTCCGAACTCCATTTCCTTATTGAAGTACTCATTGCCGAAAGCTTTACTTGCATTGGGATTAGGCGTTTGACATTCGCGCTCATAGTGGATACTTCGTTACGAGCGGATGTCTGGGTTTGCTTTTGTTTTCATTGGTGTATGAGTGTTTTGTTTTTTGCACCTCAATAAAGAACATGATTGGACTTTATCTGCTTCCGCGTCTGCAGCCTGACACCTATAGACTAGTAGAGGTTGATAAATGTTGATACATAGACAAGGCAATAGCCCATGTGCCTGAAACGTCAGATTATGTGTCCTGACAAGTAGATTAAAAGATAAATGATTATATCTGCAATACACACATTGACAATCTGAGTTTAAAAAAAGGAAATATTATATCCACACTACCCACATTGGCAATCTGAAACATGCTTTTTTAATAGCATTCACTCATAACAGATAATCGTTTCATAAGTTTAGAAATTCCAGCATGTGGAAATGCTGATGAAAATAAAATTCAGTGCAAATGTTTCCTGCTTACTACTTGCTGTAACCTTGCAGATAGTCAAATTGTTAGCCAGATAATAACAAGTAAAGCTGCACAGTTCAAAGCCAAAAATGGCTGATGACATTCTCTATTAATGCACATAACTAGTTAACTAACTTGCCATATATCTTTATATTATTTATCTTTGTTTTATAGAAAACAAATCATGACACTGGGTAGTACACTAAAGTTATACCTGCCCAATGGGCTAGATAGAAGAGTCACACAAATTCAACTGGTTAGGAAGCCTGCTAGCTTTTCATCAGATGTAACTGACTTTATTCTTATCTCTCTAAGATACAAACATGTTGTACATCCTCAGGTCATGTGATGCTAAAGAACAAAAATGGCAATTGTCTCAGGTGCGTTATCATCACCACCATCTGATGTCTTGTCATTTTGTCCCCAGCAACACCTAAATTACAGTCTTTGTTTATCTTGTTTCCCTATACTCTTCTCTTGCTTCTTTGCTCCTCAGTTTCATCTGCCAACATTTTACTCAGTGACAAGCTATCATCATCAAGCCTGTTTCCCTGCTCTTGTCCTCCAGGGTGATGCTCTTAACCTAACATGAGTATAGCCACGTTGTTGAGGATGAGTGGTTTTGTCTTATTTTACCAACATATCAATGACAGACACTTCATACCAGACAACAAATGCACACCAGTGAGCATGAGAATAATCAGTGACTGTAGCGTTTTCTTTAAAAAAAAAAAAAAAAAAAAAAAAGCTTTCACTGGAAAAGAGGCTTTTAAGATATATCTAGGATTTTTCAGGTTGTTTGACATTTTATGCGAAAAAAAAACCCAAACAAAAAAAAAAAACACGGAAAGAATGTTAAACCATGTCTGCTTTCAGGTGACATTATTCCAGTAATAATCTGCACCAGAAACTCAAGACCCTAGTCAACTATCTATGGCTGTTCCCATTACATAATATATATACATAAATAATATTCAAGTACTGTAAGTGGGAGTTCTTCCATGAAAATATTCCCATGGGTTCCATGTGTAAATAACACCAAGGGTACATGATGCAACTGTTATTAAATGTTATCAATAATACCAGACTGTACAGAATTGTTTTGTGTAATTTAAGTCATTCTAGTTTGCTGGTATGTTCTACACTGCATATGATTCAGTTATTGACTCATCTTCTGTAATTGTTCTAACCTCGAGCCTACAGTAGCTTGGGAACACTATTCTGAAGAAAAAAACCCTGGATGAAACACCATGCACATACATTCAAGTCACCAATCTAGCTACTGCGATATTTTTGAGGTTGAGGGAAACCAAAGAACTTAAAAGTAACCCCTAGGGAAAACAGAAACAGAAACCCAACACAGATAATAACCTGAGCTCAGGATCTTACCAACGATCCTGCAGCTGGCCCTGACATGCTGACATTTTTATATTATAGGTTTATATTATTTATATTATAAATAATATATTTATATATTTATATTATAGGTTTGCTTTCAAGATTATAATAAATACTACTTATAGTTGGACAAGAAAAAAAAAGAAATGCTAAGCTGCCTAAATCTACATTTGTATGTCTATTACTTGCCTTTCAGTGTTTGCCTCAGGTTTAAATTGGACCTACATATTTTATGGTTTCAGTCCCATTAAGATTCATAAAATCAATCTAGCTATACAGGTCCTGGTTCTGCAGACGAGTTTTTATTAGCTCTATGATGTTACATGCTATGGTGGTTCCCTGACAGATTTATTAGCTCTTTGTGCCAGTGGGGTATGTAGAAGATGAATGGCATGGATCCCTGAAGTCTGTGTTGTTAATGCTGTTTATTTTCCATTTCCGGGTGCATTTAGTACTATGTTGTATAATCTGGAACCCAGCAGTAGTACTTTAAGAATTGTTCTAAAATAATACCACAGAAACCACCAGTGTGTGACATATAAATGCTCTAAAACATTTTAAGGTGGAGTCATTTTGTCCTGTTCAGCACGCTTGACTTTAAGACTGAACAATTTCAATGTGTTATAACTTACTTGTGTGTATTTAATGCTAATAAATTTTGATATCATCCATGATGTCCTCTCCATGGCATGTTCAGCCCAAACACACAGAACAAAGGTTTGAATTGATCAGTTTACCGTCTCGGATGGCTAATTTCATACGTGAAAAAAAAAAATAGATAGTGCCTAAAAAGTTTTAAATAAATGCATTCTTTTTTATTCCTGTGTGTTAAGAGGAAAAGGTTCATCAATGCTAAACAGGTTCTAGCTGGAATGTTTATATGGAACTCGAAATCCCACAGTTGTAAAGTCCAAACCTGAAACATTTAGGATTTCTTCAAACAAATAAAAGCGAAATGGAATCTTTTTAGAGTTCTTTGTGCTGATCTCCAGACTGTTTAACGTTCCCCTGTTTACAATTCAGTAAGTTCCTTTAATTAAAATTCAATTACATTTTAAATGATCACCTCCTGAATCGATAATACAAAGTGTAGCCTTCTATTCTCTCTTCAGCTTGTTAGACAATGTGCTTTGGGGTGTGGATACTTGGCAGTGGTACCTGAGTGCTTCCTGAATGCCTCTTGTTTTTGTCCACAAGGAGAAAGAGCTGGGCAAAAGTGCATCTAAGAAAACCTTGTTTGTGTCTTTTTCTGCAACCTGGAAGGCCCATCTCGTGAAATTAGTTAAGACTTAATTTAGTTAGGAGCATTTTTGCTCAGTTGAGCAGTAATGGCACCAGCAATACTTCCCCACATCATGTCTTTTAGCCGCTGTGTCAAAAAAAGTCCTTGAGACACAGAGTTTTGGCAGTGCATGCCTAGTAAGTGTTTGAAAGACAAGGGATAAATATTGGCAAAATCAGACGGAGTCTCTGTTCTGCAAAATTATTCATAGAGTGACAGAGAAAGACATTTAAAGCTTTCTCTATTTTATTTAAATAAGGAATTTCAATACTGTACAGACCTTGAGTGAAGTGCAACTTGATAGTGGTTGATGTTTTAAATTGGATATAAAAATAATGTATCATTAATAAACATTAATTATATTTATGATCAATTTCCTGCAGTTTTTTTCTTTTTGTTTACACCTTATTGAGTTTTAACCAAATCTATGTAGAAATAATAAGAGAAGAGAATAAAGATTCATTTAATATGAAAATATAAAATTGGTGCATATGCAAAAAAAATAATAAATAAGAGCTGTGTTATACAAATGTAAAAAGAAAGTAGAAAAAGCTCTATTTGCTTGTTTAGTTGCTTTTGCTCATCATTTCTTAACTTCGAATCTCAACTAGTTAACTAACATTCAGATTGACCCAATCTCACACCATGAGCAACACCCAATAATGACTTTTTTTTTGGCTTGTAACGGGTTTTGTGGGTAAGGTTAGTTGATAGTGGTTGATATTTTTATGGTTGGATTTATTAAAATATAACAGTCTAACACCTGTAAGAATAGGAGTGGACATATATAGAGCCAGGGCATATAAGGAAATTTGAGAAAGACATTTAAGGAAGGTATATGCTTACTGGAAGGCAAGTTTACATATTCCTTGTAGTTTGTCTTCTGGGGGCGTGTAGTCACCACTACTGTTGTTGCTTGT
Organism: Silurus aristotelis; assembly: GCF_946808225.1. Classification (NCBI taxonomy): domain Eukaryota; kingdom Metazoa; phylum Chordata; class Actinopteri; order Siluriformes; family Siluridae; genus Silurus; species Silurus aristotelis. Next base: position 10,632,419 of record NC_139596.1, read on the forward strand.
GCACAAACCAGCATTTACTTTTGTTTAAAATCCATCAGCTACATCCTGTAACTTTCATGCAGCACTCTGTTTTTAAAAAACATTTAAGTTTGATTTTTGTTACTTCGCACTAGCTACATTTGGGGATTAGCAAAACAGTGGCTATTTTCACTCACTAAAGGCAACAATCTCAGCTAACCTAATTTCAAGAATTATTTGTATATATATATATATATATATATATATATATATATATATATATATATATATATATATATATATATATATATATATATATACAGTGAGGAAAATAAGTATTTGAACACCCTGCTATTTTGCAAGTTCTCCCACTTAGAAATCATTGAGGGGTCTGAAATTGTCATCATAGCTGCATGTCCACTGTGAGAGACATAATCTAAAAAAAAAAATCCAGAAATCACAATATATATGATTTTTTAACTATTTATTTGTATGATACAGCTGCAAATAAGTATTTGAACACCTGAGAAAGTCAATGTTAATATTTGGTACAGTAGCCTTTGTTTGCAATTACAGAGGTCAAACGTTTCCTGTAGTTTTTCACCAGGTTTGCACACACTGCAGGAGGGATTTTGGCCCACTCCTCCACACAGATCTTCTTTAGATCAGTCAGGTTTCTGACCTGAGTTTGAGCTCCCTCCAAAGATTCTCTATTGGGTTTAGGTCTGGAGACTGGCTAGGCCATGCCAGAACCTTGATATGCTTCTTACAGAGCCACGCCTTGGTTATCCTGGCTGTGTGCTTCGGGTCATTGTCATGTTGGAAGACCCAGCCTCGACCCATCTTCAATGCTCTAACTGAGGGAAGGAGGTTGTTCACAAAAATCTCGCAATACATGGCCCCGGTCATCCTCTCCTTAATACAGTGCAGTCGCCCTGTCCCATGTGCAGAGAAACACCCCCAAAGCATGATGCTACCACCCCTATGCTTCACAGTAGGGATGGTGTTCTTGGGATGGTACTCATCATTCTTCTTCCTCCAAACAGGTCATTGACCAGCTCCTCCCGTGTAGTTCTGGGCTGATTTCTCACCTTCCTTAGGATCATTGAGACCCCACGAGGTGAGATCTTGCATGAAGCCCCAGTCCGAGGGAGATTGACAGTCATGTTTAGCTTCTTCCATTTTCTAATGATTGCTCCAACAGTGGACCTTTTTTCACCAAGCTGCTTGGCAATTTCCCTGTAGCCCTTTCCAGCCTTGTGAAGGTGTACAATTTTGTCTCTAGTGTCTTTGGACAGCTCTTTGGTCTTGGCCATGTTAGTAGTTGGATTCTTACTGATTGTATGGGGTGGACAGGTGTCTTTATGCAGCTAACGACCTCAAACAGGTGCATCTAATTTAGGATAATAAATGTAGTGGAGGTGGACATTTAAAAGGCAGACTAACAGGTCTTTGAGGGACAGAATTCTAGCTGATAGACAGGTGTTCAAATACTTATTTGCAGCTGTATCATACAAATAAATAGTTTAAAAATCATATATTGTGATTTCTGGATTTTTTTTTTTTAGATTATGTCTCTCACAGTGGACATGCACCTACGATGACAATTTCAGACCCCTCCATGATTTCTAAGTGGGAGAACTTGCAAAATAGCAGTGTGTTCAAATACTTATTTTCCTCACTGTATATATATATTTCTTTTTTTTCTTTTTTTTTTCCTAAGGCATTTATGGTCATACATGATATATAACTTTTATTTTCTTTATTTTGCCCTTTTATGCATCAAAAAGCAAAAGAGAAAAATTGCAGATGTGTGCAAGGACTTTTGTAGTTTTACTTTGCACATCCGCATGTTTGATTTGGCATGTTTTTTACGCTGGATGCCCTTCCTAATGCAACACTCCCCATTTATCCGGGCTTGGGACCGGCACTAAGGCTTGTGCAACCCTAAGCGGATGGTCCGCTGTGGTGACCCCTAATGTAAGAAGCCAAAAGAAAGTTTTACTTTGCACATGCGTAAAAAGGAGTGGGAATTTATCTCTTGCTACTGTGAAAGTGGGGTCAGTGTAGTACAGCTTTAAAGACAATGATGCTGTTGCTACCAAGGCCCATTAGAAAAAGTTGCAAAGTAAAACAATTTTTTTTTGGTAAATAAACTAGTACGTTGCAGAACATAAATGACAAATGACCTGTGGACATCTGTGTATATGAATGGCTGTATTAATTTTTAAACAGCATGCACAATTTTAATGAACTTTTCAGTAAATACGCTGACTAGCAAATGGCAGTCTGAATTTTTTTTCCAGACATTGTCAACAACAGTCATTAGTGTGTCTCAGGAACACACTGTGCTAATGCCCTGCAGGTCACTGCCATAATGTGAATCCAGCCAAGATCAAGGCATGGAAAAATAACAAGGACCTAGGGAGAGTGGTGCCTAATGAACATGTGTTTTGACACAGCACCCAAGCAATAGCAGTGACGGGACACCTGGGCAGCAGGAAAAATAGGGAGATAAAAGGTCTGAGAGCACTGAGGAGATTTTCTGCTGTCATTATGTGCGCAACTATGGCGCAGCAAAGAGAACATTTAATATCAAAATCAGAAAAGGATGCAAATGTAAACAAAAAAAGAGAAGCTGCGTTTTACAAATGTAAAAAGTAAAAAAAAAATCTATTTGCTTGTATAGTTGCTTTTGCTTGTCATTTCTCAACTTTAAATATCCCCTGGCATTCAGATTTATGTAATCTCACACCATTAGCCAACCCCAATAATGACATTTGTTTTAATAGTGCTTCAAAAATTGTTACCTTACCTTTATATGATGCTATCTGGATTATAAATGAACAAGCCATATACACAAGGTCAGAAAGATTGTGTCTCTGTAATATGTAGCATTTGATCAGGTGTCATCTAAATAGTTGGAATATGTCTACACCTTTGCTAACAAGCTGCTGCACCAAATTATCAGTAGGGTTCATACCTCTGATATCACATTTACAGCTTATTAAGAAGAAGAACTTTCCACAAGAAAACATAATCTGGATTAGTGAATCATCTTGATATTATGGCAGTTCTGGAAGTTTTTTTCTGAGGAAAGTTTATTATTCCAGATTATACACTTTAAGATTCTTGAGTACAGCTAAGTGATATGTAAGAAATAAAACATAACAAGTCAATAATAAGGTGTTGTGTTCCAAGAGTGGTTTATCCCTGTTATATAATATAAAGATATCATTGCAATTACACTTGTATTAAAGCCATGCTGTCGAAGTAATTAATCAACAACTTGTGACTAATCAGTTTCATTGTGGTGCTCAATAGATATCAGATACTCAGAGCTATGGGTTGGGCTTTTGAGGGTGAGAATTAAACTAGAGTGGCATCAGATCCATGACTCTGACTGCACTGAGAGCTTGGGCTTTTTTTTCCTGAAGGACATTTTCACACCTATTAATCTCTTTCCGAGTCCGATTGAAATTGAAAAATGGTTCATGTGCTATTTTGGTTTCATTTGTTTTTTATTCACAGCACATTATTAAACAAGCCATAAGAAAAGATAAAAGAGGGTTGCCTGAGAATCATATAGGGCTAAAAACAACTGAATAAAACTTTATTAACTGGTCAGAAATTTGGAAACAAAAAAACTAAACAAACCTGCAAATAAAATAAAAAAATAAACTCAAAATTACTTGAGAACAGGGGACATGCAGCAAAACTCATTATCTGACTAGATAATTATAGAAATTACTGTATGAAAACTGTCCTGTTTGCAAACCATTATGCACTCACTTCCTGTATTTGGGTCGATTCGAGATTGAATTGAGTACTTATTGCATTCAAAGCAAACTGCACAAGAGGTCATTTGGAACCATACCGAGACAGCGTTTCAGAGGCTCTTGTTTTGGCTGTTTTGTTGCTGTGTTCTTACCTACACAAACAAATTTCACCACATTTAAGTGAGCTTGAGGCTGCACCTAAGAGTATAGGTTCGAAATCTGATACCAACTGTTACTTGGGATTTTAGATATTGTTAGGCCTTTTTTATTCTCTTACTCTGAAGAGCTTTTGTCTTTGCTTCATTACCGCTTCAATAAAATGAGTTTTTGATTTTGTTTCTTTACCATGTTTTTTTCTTCTTACAACATTCATGCAATACAATCAGAGAGAAGACCTTTGCAAACGAAGATTTTTTTTGTTCATTGTTGCTGTAATATTTTATACAAATATTTTCACAACGGTGTTTTCTGCAAACTCCAAAAATCATCATAGACAAACTGAAACAATCCAGGTGCTAGATCTTTTCTTACACTAGCTCTTCTGTCTTTCTTATGCTTGGAGATACTTCTACTTTCATTTCTTAATTGCTTGTAAAGATTATCTTTTGCTACTGCAATCCGATTGAAGACTGAAGATATCACATGCCTCAAATGTAAGCCATGCTGCAGAGGGAGCTACATCACAACGTACTGTATCCACAAGTGATATGTCCTTCCAAGCTGTTCAAATGTTCGGCCTAGTTTACTGACACATTATTAAGATAGCATGCATTAGCAGCACAAATCTCTTTGCTCTAAACTTCAAATGAACAGCTGATATATTGTCTGAGATATACATTCTGTCTTTAGACCTATCCACTAATGGAATGCATCAGAAGACGGAAGCAACGAAGGAATTTCAGAAATGGAAAAACTCCATCATCCAAATCGAAATCTATTACATAGGCACTATTATATAGATCCTTACATTTTTTAATTTCCAAAGTCACTAGAAGAGAGAATGCGTTTTCAGAAAACTTTATAACCCTTTTATTACTTTCATTTCATAGCCGCATTCATGGTTCAATGGTCTATGACTTACCAAAGAATTTAGAACATCCCTACCACTTTTCCACCCACTGTGCAGATGAAATGGCGTTAAAGAACAGTTGAACAGCCAAAACATTATGACAGGTAGCGTCTTGACACCTTGAGGCTTAAGTTGTGTCATTATCTTAATCAATATTAACTTATCAATTACAAATAGACATAAATCTTGATTTTACTTATAGATAATTTGAAAGGAAATAAAAAATGGCACTTGAGGTTGGAGCTATTCATGTCTATTAGCATTGTTGCACATCCAATAATTGGGAAGCTTTTGCCATGCTGCGCTCTGATTGTTTAGGGCTGCACGTAGGGCCTTCTGTTGATATACATCTTCAATTCAATTTGTAGCTTGACAGCTCCCTGCTTTCTCTGCACACCAGGTGTCGACTGCTAATATTTACAGAGTTAAAGCGCTCACTAGCTCACTGCCAATTCATCTCAATTGTTCAGAGTCATTTGAGGGAATCCAACATGTTACAGTTTTGTGTCATCCTGTTTTATCCTTCAATCAAAAGTTGGCAAAGCTTTGCCTTTGTGGCAAATCCATGGCTTCAGAGTTCAACAATGTCAAAACAATAACCAGGTTCATTTTTCATTCTCTCTTTTTTTTACCTAATCTTTTAGCTTTCATTTTTTCCACAATACAAATGTGAACATCAAACAGCTTCATTCTGATTTTTACTGTGTTAATGTTTTAGAAAGCAATGCTCAACATTATAAAAAGCACATAAAATGTAAAAAAAAAAAAAAAAAAAAAAAAAAAAAACAATATAGAAAATTTTGATGAATAGATACATGCTGTAATGACATACAATTCTGGTCTTGCCCCCTTGTAATTACATACTTTATACTTCCACCTGGTCTTGAAAATGCTATAAACCGTGTGCAAAAAATACAGATATAAAAATATAAAGAAATAATTTTTAGATTAGTTGTCAGGCTTATTTTTTTCAGAAAACAAGGTGCTAAGGTTTTTTTTTATTTTTATTTTTGCTTCTTTTTGTTAAAACAAAGCAATCTACTCCACAAAAAAGCCTTTTTCCCGATTTGGACATAGGCCTTACAAAAATCATCCTCTATTGCTTTATAAAATATTTATCCATATCAATGTGTATGAAGGTCCACTTTTTCAAAGTGTTGTTGTCTTATGCCTGCATGGTTTTAAAAATAAGCTGCATTAATGTGGATTATTTTAATGCAAAGATCATGCATTATAATGTACTATACACTATAACTCACTATTAATTCATTAAAATTTGTAGGGCATTTGGTTAATATTTTCATAGTATTTCAGTATTTGTAAACCAAATATGGATGAAGAGCTTCCAACCCCACTGCAGCACCAATCCCAAATGACATTAGCAAGTCATGAGATGCAAGCCTTTCGGGAAGTCTTTCCTTATCGCCTTCGATTTATTTTTCCAGCCAAGGCTCAGTGTTGGAGTTTCCCCTTCGGCAGATGATGATCTTTGTGAGGAGCTATGTGAGACGTTCTCACACTGACCTCGCCACACAAGTCAGCAGTCATCCCTTAAGACGGCACGGTGCTGCCATGACAGCCAAACCCATTTCCCAGAAGGGCCAAGCTACAGAAACCACAAATTAGAGCAGTCATATAGCTCAGACTGCAGGAGATAATACAGAGTTAATGTTGGAAATAAATGAAGAAGTGGGGTTTCCAGACACAACTTAACTAGACATAAACAAAACATAAAACCATAGAATAAAAAGAAAAAAGGAGAAAAAAATATCCATCTAATAAAATGTAGAACAGGAACTTTTCTATAATGGATTTAAAATAGAAAACAATTATGTAGCGAGCTTGCTCTTGTCATAATATGACAAGACCACATGACTGCTATTTGCTTTTAATTCGTGACACATTTATACAGTTGCACACTTGTATGTACAGCAACATTAATAGTGCCAAGTAAAAAAAAATACCTATTTCCATTGTATAAATAGAATTTCAATGTTGAACTAATTTGTAAGAATTTTTAAATGAGCAAAACATGAGTACTGAATAAGGAGAGAGAGAGAGAGAGAGAGAGAGAGAGAGAGAGAGAGAGAGAGAGAGCGAGAGAGAGAGAGAGAAAAAAATACTCTATACTCTGATGTTCCTGAGCTTCTTTGTCACCCGGGTGATCCTATAATAATGATTAACAGTCAGTCCTGGGTGAGCAGAGTGTTGAGTCAGAAATGGGATCAGATTTGTATTAGTACATCATATACCAGCTTGGGTATGTCAACAAGCAAAACACCTTAAAATTAGGCACAAAAACGTTTTGGCTGCATGGTGATACATCGGCCGGAAGCCGATCAGGAGAGAAAGAATGTGGGAGAGTGTGAACAAATGGGACTGAAATCTTTTTTTTTCTAATTATTTTTGAATAATTAGAAGAATGGAAAGATGATTGTAGTTAGACTGTCATATTAGATGCACATTAGAAGGCACTGGAGAGTTTTACATTTATATTGGGTAACAGCTAGGTGTCTGAGCAGGGGGATGTGCAGGGCCTTGAAAAAGCCTGTACAATGGATATAAAAAGTCTACACACCCCAACAAAATCACAGGATTTTAAAATATTAAGACAGATGTTACAACATAAACATCAGTCATTTTGTATCTTTAATGTGATCTTCCAACAAACAAAATTCCACAGAAAAAAAAAAGGAAATATTTAACAATTAGGAACATTTCAAATAAAAAAATACAACACAATGATTGCATATATCTGCACACTCTTTCATAATGGGGGCTCTAACTGTCCTCAGAGTAAATGGCATACACCTGCGATAAATTCAACTGATTCTGATTAAAACCAGATAAAAGTCAGCTATTGCTGTAGTTTTTGCTTTAATGTTTGGGGTTGCATTTTACTAAGAGCCATGAGCTACAAAAAGTTGCCAAAAAAAACTGTAATACTTACAGTAATTGTAAAAGGTAACAATCAGGAGAGAGATATAAAAAAATATTAAAGGTCCTGAATGTTACATAAGTAGAGACAATGTGGCACTGCAAAGATTAGTACGACCCTCTAAAGTTGATGAGAGGACAGGAAAAAAATGATCAGGGAGGCTACCAATAAGCCAACAGCTACACTGAAGAAACTACAGGAATTTATGGAAGGTTGTATATGACTGCAATCTCCTGCACAAGTCTGGGCTATGGGTAAGGTTTGAAGACCAAGGCTGTTTCTTGCCTAAATAATTCTAAAAGCCATAAGAAAATGTTTTGTAGACTGGATGGACAGAGGTTGAACATTTTGGCCATAATTCTGAAATATATGTTTGGTGCAAAGGCAATACAGAGGATCATCCAAGAATCACCAAACTGACAGTGAAGCATGGTGGGGGTAGCATTATGCTTTGGGTCTGCTTTCTTCAGGTGGGCCAGGGGCACTTGAAAAGATAGATGAAAAAAATGAATAGCTCCAAATACCAAGATATATTGGCATTTAACTTTCTGTCCTCCGATAAAAAGCTTTAAATGAAGAGGAATTTTACATTTCAACATAACAATGACCTAAAGCACACGTCAAAATCAACAAAGACATGGCTTCAGAATAGGATAATCAAAGGCCCAGCCACAGCCCAGACCTCATTGAATGACTTAAACGGAGCCTTGCACAGATGATTACCATGCAATTTGATGAAACTTTTATTGCAAAGAAGAATGGAATAAATTTTCAAAGTCTAGATGTGTAAAGTTAACAGAGACTTATTTACTTGTCATAATGAAGGCAAAAGGGGTGCAGACTTTTGCATTTAAGTCTACTTTTTTTCTCTGGATTTCTGTTTGTTGACACATTTACAAAATTTAAGATGTAAGAAGTCTGATATGTATGTTGGTATTAATATTTTAAAAAACTTGCAATTACATAAGGGTGTGTAGTCATGTTATATTCACTGTATGGTGATGACTACTGCTGAAAACTTTTATCAAAGCATATTATCTATGTAGCATTGAATGTCAAAATCATTCTAAACAATATATGCGTTTATGTGCTATATCAGTAATAAATCTACCAAAACATACTGTATATTTAACAAATGTATGACCGGCTTTATGTGATTGTTTAGTAAATTCTGAGATAAATGTTTGGACATTTCTAGTGAATGATGTAAAAGAGGGTAGGTGACTTCTATCAGCACTCAGAGGCCCAGCTCTGTGAGTCTGTGTCATTGTGTCTGGTAGTTTCCAGTTCACAATAAAAGTACAGAACTGGGGCAAATTCATCAGGGTAAAAATTTCACAGATTAAACTGTGGCATCCTATGACAGTGACCTCTGTAGTACCTACTGCTAGTGTTTATTTATAGGGACTGCAGACTGTGTGCTAAATTTCATACATGTGTTAGTACGGCAGATCCATCAATCATTAGGATAATTACTGAATTGTCATAATTGTACATGCTTCATCCTTATAGTGTATCTGTTACATATGCATCATAAATGACTTTATTTTTATATTTTAGCTATGGGTATATGTACATTAGTTAAAAATGCTAAAATCTATAAAATGTTTATCTACAAACACAGCCGTACATCCAGGGCCGATGGCAGGGGTGGGTTTAACCCACCCAATTTCGCATCTTGCCCACCCAATCAAAGTTTCATTTTAGATTTTACCCAATGAAAGAAATAATCCAAAAAATCCAGCATGAATTCTAGCTTCTTATTGGGTGGGCAGCCTACAACCACACTCAAAGCTCCACCCCAGCAGCACAAAATAGTTTTTCCACCCCTTTCCTCACACTACTTTCAGTTCGACACGTTTACAAACTTTTGCTTCATACTGACTTATTTGAAAGTTTGTCTACTTTTCTCAGTTTGTTTTAGGTTGCTGTTGGTTATAAAGTAATAAATTAAAGAAAAATCTTTATAAAAATATTTTTTTTTATAAAAAGTGGCAAAAAAGAAAAGTGGCTATAAAATGTTCTTATACTGTATTTAATTAAGTTATGAATATTTTTTTTCTTATTAATAAGTAAAATAAGGAAAAGGTGCAAAAAAAAAAAAATAGGCTTGATAATTTGATTTGGGATGAAATTTTAATTGAGATTTAATATGATCCAATAAAAACAGGATTTATGTAGTTTTAAGTTTTTGAAATTGTTTTCATTATCATTGTTCAGTTCTATTATGGAACTGGATTAACTGTTGGGGCCACTACCACTGATTGCCCACCCTTTTGTAACAATCATTTGTAACAGCCCACCCCAACAGTTCTACTCGGCCATCATTTAATCTGTCCTGTGTACATCTATAACTGTCTGGTTTGGTTCAGGTACCAAATCAGACATCAAGAGGCTACAGCGGATGGTCAGGACTGCTGAGAGGATTATAGGTGCCCCACTACCCAATCTCCAAGATCTTTACTCATCCAGAGTGGAGAAAAGTGCTAAGAAAATAACTTTGGTCCCCACACACCCAGCCCACTTTCTCTTCTAACTGTTGCTTTCTGGTCGGCACTACAAAGCCCCGTCCACCAGAACAGCCAGGCTTTTTCCCGCAGGCTATACTCAGCATGAACAATTAAAAAATTAATAACTACATATTGTGCATCAAAACTGACACATTTATACATAGAATTCAATGGTCAACTGCACACTTGTAAATAACATCTGTACATATCTGTAATATCTGTTTTACTATTTTGTTACATTATGTCTGTACTTTCTCCTGCACTGTAAGCTCCTGTCGCCAAGTCAAATTCCTTGTGTGTGTAAACATACTTGTTAATAAAGATATTTTTTCTGATTTTTTTTCTGATTTCTGATTCTGATTCTATTATAATTGCCTAGAACGGCCCTGCGCACAGCTGTCTATATGTTTGTTTAATTCTACAGTTTTAAAAAGTATTGTATAGACAAACAGAATATACTCAATATTCTATTTGTTTCATCTCTATTTTATTTTATAATACTTTTTAAAACTGTAGAATTAGACAAACCTATAGACAGCTGTGCGCAGGGCCGGTTCTAGGCAATTATAATAGAATCAGAATCAGAATCAAAAATAACTTTATTAACAAGTTATTAACCAAAGTTATTTTCTTAGCACTTTTCTCCACTCTGGATGAGTAAAGATCTTGGAGATTGGGTAGTGGGGCACCTATAATCCTCTCAGCAGTCCTGACCATCCGCTGTAGCCTCTTGATGTCTGATTTGGTAGCTAAACCAAACCAGACAGTTATAGATGTACACAGGACAGACTCAATGATGGCCGAGTAGAACTGTTAGGGTGCAATTTATTTTTCATTCTATTTTATTTCAGTGACCAGTCGTAAAGATTATTTTCCTGCCTGTCCTACTGCGTATGGTTATGTATGTGATAAAATGTACATTTTAATATTAAAATGAAAGGAAAATGTTAAAATAACATTTTATAATGTTCTTTACCCACAAAATGTTACTGAATTACTGTAGTAAGAACAAGTAAACTGAAAGATGGCCCTTAAAAATCATGTCTGCATTGGAGACTAAGATCATAAATAGAATAGTGTGAAGGATAGGAACCAGAGATTGCTTTCTGCCTGGCTGCATGTGGTAGGAAGGAACACCAACAGAGTTTTTCACAGGAACATCTCAATATTTTGTCCTGATTCTTTCTTTCTTTTTCTTTCTTTCTTTCTTTCTTTCTTTCTTTCTTTCTTTCTTTCTTTCTTTCTTTCTCTCTCTCTCTCTCTCTCTCTCTCTCTCTCTCTCTCGCACATACACGAAAATACACACCTGGGCCTAAGCTCAACACACTTTTCCACTCTCAAGTGCATTTACTGAGAGGATTTTTGCAGTTACCGATATCATCCAGACGATGATTTTAGCATCATATTGGAGTTTACAAACATATTAGTGCAACCAGATGTTTCAAGACATTCCTATAATGCTCTATAAGCTATTCTACACATCCAAATGTTAGCATTCGTTATTATTTTAATCTCACCCTACTTTCTGAAACAACAAACTTAATTCATGAATCTTACATACAGTATGCTTTATCTAAATAACACTATGGTGCAAGGGCCAGATATCAAACAGTTATTCGCCAACATAAGCAGCTTATTTAATGCTCTACTTTACTATTTTTATAGTGATATTAGCTGGTTTTCTTTAGTACATACTTTTTATAACACTGAAATAAAACTGACATGCATTTGAAATGGATGCTTCTACAGTAGAATTCAAATATGCTCTTTTTAAAAAAATTACAAAATGCTTGACTGATTTTGGGTGTCAAAAAAAAAGATGAAAAATGAAACAATGTGAAAACAGGTTATTTTATTTTCACCTGCATCCACACTTGAAATAATTTATTCATGACATCAGATAGAACCTTATAATTTAACATTTTTGGAATAGATCATCAGAGCAGACGAATAGAAGGTAAGATTTTGAGAAAAACGAAATAAACCATACAAAAGTATGCTATAACCCCAATACATACAATCCAATCCATATCCATAAAATAATGTCAGGAGGGAAAAAATATTTAATGTTTAAAGTTGTGTTTTATTGAACGATAGACCATGTTTCTGATCTACTAAGGAGCTGTTGTGAAGTTTTAGATACAGAGATGATAGCAAATCAATAAGCTATACCTATATAAACGTTTATTCATTTTTAAGATTGTAATGTTTAAATCTTTATATTGTTGCAGCATTTGTATATTTGTACTATCATGTAATTGTATTGTATTCTTTAATTACAGAAACAATTTGTGAAGTCTGTAGGACTATAATGTGCTTTTCAGTATTTTACATATTTATTTACTTATTTACTCATTTCTCTTAGACTTCTTTAGAATTTACAGAATACTCTGACTTGTTTTAATCTTAGTATTTGTATTGTCTTTTTACATAGCAATAACTAATTACTTTCATTTAGTAATCATAAACTAATCATTGCTCAAATCAGGAAATAGTTAAGACTTAAACTCAAAAAGTGTTTTATGTCATGAATGTGACTTGGTTTCTCTTTAATTTAGACTCAGGGCCATGCAGTGCAGTCAGGCTGCCGATGTATTGCCAAATCATACTGTTAGGGCACAACATAGCTATTCAATTTCAAAAAGATGTGCTACCAAGAGGAAAGCACAAAAGTACAAACATTCTGACAATATGCTCAGGTTAGCCAAAGAATGCAGGCCGAGATTAAATGTCAAGGCAAATTGCAGTGACATTTTTATTTGCTGGTACAAGAGGAAGGCTGCTATGTGTTTGCTTCTATTGAAAAACAAATAGAATATTGACACATGTCTAGCAGCACCCAGCCAGGTGTTGCAAATGAGTGACACAAAAACAAGCTTTTAATTAATAGCTATTAAAAGAAGCACAGGGTGGTGTGTTCAAACACAGATCGACACACTGTATGGGCAAAAGTTTGTTAACACCATAAGATTCTATGTGCTTTTTAAACATCTCATTCCATATTTAGTCCCCATTTGTTATAATTCCCTCCACTCTTTTGGGAAGATGTTACACTAGATTTTGGAGATTTGTGCTCATTCAGATAAAAGGCTATAAATAGTCCGGTACTGATGTAGTGTAAGGAAGCCTGGGGTGTAGTCAGCAGTCCAATTTATTCCAAAGGTGTTCGTTTCATAGTGTTAAAGTCAGAGCTCTATAGCAGGCAACATAAGCTTTTCCATTCCAACCAATATAAACTATATCTTCATGGAGCTTGGTTTGTGCACAGGGGTACTGTCATGCTGGAATAGGTTTGGGTCTTGTATTTCAAGTAAAGGGGAAAATTTTAATCTACAGCATCCAAAGACATCCAATACAACTGTGTGACTCCAACATTGTGTTAACAATGGGGGGATAGACGGACTGGGGTCCGCACATATGGCTGGAAAAGGCAAGTGTCCCAGTACCTTTTTCTATATAGTGTAGCCTGCAACTGTAGCTAGATAGATACATAGATATATAGACAGACATAAGAGGATAAATAGGTATATCCTAAAGATAATTAGACACATTTTGCTACTTCTTTTTTTTAACCTTTTTTTCTCATGAACAAGACACATTACCTACTATATACAAAAAAGACACATAACTTTAACTTGCACCATGCAAATGACTTGACAGGCCAAACAGCCAGACACAGAGAAGCAGATGGAAAAGATTGCACTCGACAAAAGAGGTAAAACACAAGGAAAAACAGTGCCAGTCAAGCGGCTGCTGGAATTTATCCACAATCAATTTTGGCAGTGCAGAAAGGCATTGTTAAGCTCCTTTACATTTATTTATTTTTTTGTCATTTCTATTCTGAAACATTCTCTATTGCCGTATTTGCCTCCCTGCTGCAAATTCCTGCTGTCTTAAAGTATTTTACAAACATATACAATCTGAATATCAGTACACTCATGAGAATTATTTGTTTGTTGCATTTAATACCTCCTTCCTCTGTGTATCCAGATTCATCTATACCCCCAGGCATTATTAACTATAGCTGCTAGGGGTGTGGTAGTACCTACTGACATGGTGCATTGCAATGCAAAAATGTAATGTGCATTTTGTAAATCCGCATTTTATTAATTATGCATGCAATGCACTTGAACTGTTTAAACAAGGTCCCAATGCACAATAGAGATAAAATTGCACACAATGGTCACGTGATCACGATCTTTTACGAAGAACCTTTCAGCTCCGCACTTGTGAAGTTTAATTTCAAAAAGCACTGCACATTACTGTAAATGGTTAAACAACCACATTATTATGGCTTGTATGAGCTTCAGAAGCTTTTAAACAACACCGAAAGATGAGAAAAGCCATTTTAGCTGCCTTGGAGCTCTATTTTTGAACGTTTCTTCAGATTTCAATTGCAAATGTTCCCAGGTCAGACAATATGTTATTAAATAAAATCATTTATGAGCAATTTTGTAAGATATAGTAATTTATACAGACAAAATGCATGTTGTCCTGTATTGATTAAAATATATAAAATATGTATTGTTTGAAAAAAAATAAAATAAATAATAATAATAATAAAGACTCTTAAGTGATAAATTTCAGACCTAAATCTATGGGCAAACCTAAAGCATCCTGTCAGTTGCTTTACAACAGTTGTAGCTTTAGAATGCAGGTTTGCTTTCTCATCATACACCAAACTGTGCACGGAAAAATAATATTTTTTTTTTAGGTAATTGATCTCTTATCTTTAAACTCTTTTTAGTTAGTAGCATCCAATCAATATGTGACCAGTTTTTTTCAAAATGTGGTGTAAGCCTTGCATTAATTAATGTATTTTAGTAAAGAAGGACTATTTTTAAGTGTCAGCTATTTTCATTATATTTAGTTCATAATTACAGTCCTGAATAATCAATGTATGATTGTTGGCTCTATCCATATTCATACAGTCTTTGGCTGTTATTGATCCAGCTCCTCCGGTCATTGCATCCAGTTATAACCTTGCTGAAGGTCACAGTTTAATAGTGATTTCAGCTCTAATTAGCAGAAATCACTATTTAATACTTTAATAGCAGTGCCTGACCTCGCAGTCGACTATGTTTGTCTTGATAGAACTGTCAACACGATGATTGCAGCTTGCCAATGGGGAGAGTGTCAACCTAACTGTCCTCACTGTCAATTTATATAAACATGCACGATTGTATTCATTTGAGAAATTTGACTGAATAACCCGATTGCTGAATAGAGGGCTTTGGAACTATTATTAGAAATCAGTAAAAATGATGGCAAACATGATTTTCTGGGGGGGAAAAAAAAGCATTTTTACTTACTATACTGACAGTTTCTTCCCATGTATTCGCCTGGACATTCACACGAATAGTTGGCCACCAAATCTGTACAGATCCCTCCATTTTTACATGGATCCCTTTCACATTCATTGACATCTGCAAAACACATATACAAAAAGTTGAATTAGCCACAGGGGTAATTGGTGATCCATCTTATTTAAATGCACTAGTGGTAATTGTTTATCGAGTTTGGTCTGTTTGTTATTTGATATTTGCATCTCCCCAGATTGCTCAAGTGAAAGAGGTAAACACCATCTGTAATTAATCAAATTAACTTAAGACAATAGGGCCAGAAAGTGTGAAACATTTTAAGTGAAGTCAACAAAAAAACATTAGATTAAAATGAAAAGAAAATAAGGCAAAAAAACCCAAAAAAACAACAACAACAATAATAATGCAAATAATGCTTTCTTTGTAAAAATTTAATTAAGCATCGAAATTTGGGATACGGCTACTTTCTGCATTTTGGAACAGGCTACTTTCTGTGGGAACATTTTCCACTAAGGGATTGGCACAGCACCTGAAGACGTAAGTTATAAATCTTTTTAAAATACATATTTTGACAGCTCAGTTCATTTCAAAACAGCATTCGATTTCACGCTAAAATAGATCTCAGCCTTTTGTATCTTGTGTATTAACCATTTTCATTATTCTTTATATTTCATATTGCAATATACTTCCTATTCTACATACAGACTATATAGTCCAAAGTTTGTGGACACCCAACTATCGCACTCACGTGTGCTTGAGCCCATTCCAGATTTAATCATAGTGCTTGTATAATAACTAACAGTCTTCTGGGAAGGCCTTCCATTAGATTTTGGTGTGGGACTATGGTGTTTCAGTCACAAGGACATTATTAAGGTCAGGCATTGATATGATTCCAAAGATGTTCAGTGTGGTTGAGCTTTGCACTTGAGTCCTTCCACTTCATTGTTGGCAAACTATGTCTTTATAAAGCTCACTTTATCACAGTCTAACAAGTTTGGGTCTCATACAACTAATAATATGTAAGGCAATAGGTATACTCCAGAGGCAGTCTAAACAATGATGTGCTTCTAACATTCTGTCAACAGTTTGAGGAACAACCACACATGGGTGTGATGGCTATGTGTCCACATACTTTAGGCCATGTAGTGTACACCATCATTTAGTTATTCATTATATATCAAATTGTTGTCATGATTACTGTATATATTATCTACTGTTGACTGCTAGATACAAATTTAGTATTTTTACATGTCTACTCACACATCACTGGTTGGCACATTAGCAAACATTTTGCACTGTCTTGCAAACTGTTTTAATTAATTAAGTTTTTAAAATGCCATTAAGTAAAAGAATATAAATTGCTAAGAAGTACAATGGCAAAAATACATACATATACATACACAATTTATAAAGAACAGTGATTGGAATGTTCAGCAAATAAAGCATACAAACTAAAAGTCATTAAATACTTTACATCCAATACATACATCAATGTATACATACTGTAGATACAATATACAGTAAATTACCAAATCATTTTTACAATTTAAAAGCTTGAACCAGTTTAAATTCTATGTCCGTGTTTTAAAACTCCTGCCCATGATAAGAAACCTGGCACTTGAAGTACAGAACATGAGCTGGTCCAAAAAAATAAAACTGTCTTATTACAGATTAAAGTAGAAAGTTAAACTCCCATGATCTTACATGCAGTGCCAACAAGAATAGATTGTCTATTTTTTGTTAGAAGTGGACAGTGAGGAAAGGACAATACAATAATAAAAGAGCAGAAATTTGCCTTAGGCAGAGTATATATTTGTGAACTGAAGTCACTGTGATCTCAGTAGGAGCTAAAGAAGGACAGGAGTGGATCATTCTTGTCATAAAACACATGCTGGCACTGACATTCATCATAAACCGCTGTTTTAATATCTGACGGTAATGGTGAGGATTTCACGGCTGCCGGTGTCAGATAAGAGAGGAGCTTTTGTCCTCTCACTTTGTCATTGCAAGATTGGTGTCACCACGAACCAAGACTGGTAAAAAAAAAAAAAAAAAAAACATTCTCCAGACAATCTCCAGAGAGTGACTGACAGACAGACAGACTAACAGAGAGATAGAAAAAGAGATGACGAAGCATAAAATGAACAGACTCAGACTGAAGGGCAGATATATCAGCACAAGGCTCTAACAAACCCACAGAGTAGAGAGAATCTTTAAAAAAAAAAAAATGAACGGAAAACATGAGAGTGAAGAACGTAACTGTTGTGGAGTATGGCAATTCCTGCTCATGTGAGAATTTGCTAAACAAATTGCACAAATGAACCAAAATGATCAAAAACCTTTTTTCGCTTCTATTAAGGCTGAATGGCAATGAATGGCACCAGAAGCAACAACCATGCAGCATTCTTACTAGGAGGCCTTAGGAAATGCTGATGCAGTGAAAAGACCACCCAGAAAACACTGACAGGTCTATTACTTAGAGACATTATGCGAGCTGAACAATGCACAGCATGTAACTGGATAATGATACCGAAACAGCAACCAACAGCAACCCTACATATTACATACATATAACACTCTGTATCTTTAATAGGAAAAATCCACCCTAAACAAATGAACCCATTATCTTCAGTAGTGCTCAAGATTTCTTTTGTGATGCTGACCCTTTAAGTTTCATTGTCATATTAGTCTACATTTCTCACATTGACATTCAAATATCATTGTTCTCTCATTCCTCATCTATACACTCTGCCCAAACAGACAGGATCCAAAGTTTTCGGGTACTAATACAGACAATTTTCAAAACCTGACCATTATTGTTTATGTATAAATATATGCTGACTGCTATAAAGCATCGTGATCATGCTGCCACTGTACAGTACCCTTGTAACATCATTGTGGTGGAAAATGCCTAGAAATATTACAAGAAAACCAAAAATATTAACAAATCAACTTACTGCTTTTAAAATTATAATGGCATTTATGAATGCTATTTTTTTCAAAGTGTAGAGTATTGAAAGAAATTATACAATGTAATATAATCTATTCAATCAAAAATCATTTCCTGTCATGATGAGAACACTTCGACACTAGCATTTGGGATCATTTTCTGCTGGGAAAATCTGTTTATTTTAAAACTGTGGATGGATTTGTATGCATTTTGGCTCTCCTGCTTCTTTGCCTCTTTTGAAATATTCATAAAACCTAAACCAGTTTGTGTGTTCCCATTATTACACACGTACAGTTGTTAAATTTATCATCAAAACCAAAATGGAAAATGCAGATTTGGATGTTTTATTCTGAAATATACTTCGACTTTTCGACAGTTACAGCTATCTGTCAAACTTCACTCTGGTCTGAAATAGCTAAATCGTTTGTTTATTTATTTGTTTGTTTGTTTGGGGTGTTCAGCTCAAAAAAACAACCTACATCATGCCATGGTGGCTATACCTACATCTTACTCTCCCATTTTTCATAAGTGAACTCTGAGGGCTGCTTTAAATATCTGTAAAATACTGAATGTGGACTAGCGCAGTTCATGGCATGACACACCCAAACACATTCATCAGTCGGAGTTGTACATAGCCATGTGATTCATGAGCAGTAAATAATAGATGGATATACAGAATAGTCCTTGACTTCAGTTTGAGAGTCAAATCTGAGTATTATAAATCTAGCATTCCTGCATGGAGAGCCAAAATCTACAAACAGTATTTCTTAGCATTCTAGAATTCTCACATCCTGTAGAGAAGAATTCCAATTATAGAGATTCTTCATGTTTACCAAAGGAAATATAGTTAATCTTCGACAATCTTTGACATTTTCCACAATCGTTCAATTACTTTTTGTTTATTATGTCCATCCATCCATCTTCTCCCGCTTATCCGATGCCGGGTCGCGGGGGCAGCAGTCTAAGCAAAGATGCCCAGACTTCCCTCTCCCTAGACACTTCTTCCAGCTCTTCCGGGGGGACACCAAGGCGTTCCCAGGCCAGCCGGGAGACATAGTCTCTCCAGCGTGTCCTAGGTCTTCCCCGGGGTCTCCTCCCAGTGGGACGCGCCCGGAACACCTTCCCAGGAAGGCGTCCAGGAGGCATCCGGAACAGATGCCCGAGCCACCTCAGCTGACCCCTCTCGATGTGGAGGAGCAGCGGATCTACTCCGAGCTCCTCCCGAGTGACTAAGCTTCTCACCCTATCTCTAAGGGATCGCCCAGCCACCCTGCGGAGGAAGCACATTTCGGCCGCCTGTATCCGGGATCTTGTCCTTTCGGTCATGACCCAGAGCTCATGACCATAGGTGAGAGTAGGAACGTAGATTGACCGGTAAATCGAAAGTTTCGCCTTGCGGCTCAGCTCCTTCTTCACCACGACAGACCGGTACATCGACCGCATTACTGCAGAAGCTGCACCGATCCGTCTGTCAATCTCCCGTTCCACCCTTCCCTCACTCGTGAACAAAACCCCAAGATACTTAGAAGTATCTGTTTATTATGTTTACATTTTAATTTATTTGCTTATATCTACTGCATGTGAGCGGTTGAGGCTTGAGCTCAGAATTGGTATTTTCTTCTTGTGCATTTCCTCTGGCTCCTCTGGGTGCCTCCCACTGCCCAAAAGAATGCACATTATCTGGTTGGCTAGTCCAAATCGCCCAGTGTTGGGAAAATGTGTGAACATTTTCATGCGATGAAATATTGTCTCACACCGAACTGGCCAAGTGCCTGAACAGGATAAATAACCGGATGAATACTGAATGAATTCATGAATGAATGAATGAGTGTTTGCACTCGTGATATTTACTCCATAATCAAGATTCAAAGTAAATGACGATCAAATTCTTTATGGGGAAACAATGGATATTTTTACAAAAGAGAGATTTTTAATATTTTGTAAATTTTTTTACGACAGTCCTATTACCCTTCTATTATAAATGTATTTATATATTACGTCTCTTACATTTTTGACTGGTCACTGCTAGCCTGCATGAATGGGTTAAATTCAAATCAAAATAAATAAATAACAAGTCAGCTAGTAATAATGTTGACATGAAAATCTATTGGGTATGGATAGTTTAAAGTTAATAATATTTAAAAATCAATTATATTTGAGTCAACCACATTTACAATAAACAAACATACATCTGTGTTGAGGATATCCATGGATTTTTTTCTCAGTCCACTAACAAAGAAATTTGGAATGCTAAAAAGTTTTTGGAACTGGGATGAGCTGAAAAACTCCATTATAAACTATAAGTTCTATGTGGTAAAATCTATTTATTTGTCTTTAAATTCTACCAATTCAATCAGTTAATTTGCATTACTATCGCACAATTGACCATGAATGTGATCTGCATGTAACCGGATTATTTAAGAATGAATTCAATACACTTTTCTCTTGAAGTTCTAACAATGAAATAGAATAAAACAAGCACTACCCAAAAAGAATGCAATCACAAGCCACAATCAAAAGGGATTAAATTTTAATTATTACAAGCACAAGTAGTAACCATTTTCATTAACCGAATTAACCTGACAATCGAAGGCTCAATAATGCATTACAGAATGTGGCAAGAGCAAAGCGCCATTAAGCTATTATCCTCATGCAGATTCAATGTTGAGCATTAATTCTAAGTGTGTTGAAAGGAGTCAATCAAATGGCCATGAGAGATGTGTGAAATGTTAAATGTGGCACATGTGAACTGAATTGAAAAGATGACAGCTTCATAAGAACATCATAAAAACATTTCTAGACACAGAGTTTCATACTCTTACTATTTGAGATCAAACCAGGCATCTCGATCATTCAATCCTTTTTCTAGGAGCTAGAGCATAATAGGAATAGATTTTTGCTATAACCAAAACATTGAGCTGTGACACCACCCTAAAGGCTAACACTGGCTATGCACAGCTCCTGTTGCATATTCCCTCATGTTCCCTGTGACCAATTAGCACACATCAAATCACATAGCAGCTCATGTGCCACATGGCAGCCTTAGAATATTTAGAGATGTTCCAAATTGCCGATCCAGATTGAAGGTTGTTTTTGAGAAAGGTCAATATTTTGTTTTCATTTTAAACATGTGAATGGGCATGCATGAGAACTGATTTGTGCTTTAGAGATTTAATTTTTTTTTTAATTATTTATGCAATATGTGAACTCAGAAATGTTGTTAATCTTTGTTAATCCTACAAACTTTAAATTTTTACATCTGCTTTCAGTATTAAGTGACAGAATTTACTGAACTAGAGATAAAACAATAAAATGGACAAATCTTCGGTGTACAACTATACCTACTGCAAAGACATGTATTGATTAGAGACCCTGGTTTGAAGTGGTGAAGCACTGTGTATTTTATGTTGTGTCTGAAACCAAGGTTAGACCTTACAGCACTTCAAAATCTGTGTGTGTGTGTGTGTGTGTGTGTGTGTGTGTGTGTGTGTGTGTGTGTGTGTGTGTGTGTGTGTGTGTGTGTGTGTGTGTGTGTGTGTGAGAGTTATAGCGAGAGGATTAACTTAGACGAGAGAGTAAGATAATCCACACAGTCAGTTGACATGCTCATGCTCAGGGTCAGGTAAACAAGATGCCACCAGCAGGAGTCATGAAAGTGAATTAACCCACTGTTCCTCAATGGCCACACACTCGGTTATACAGCGACGATGACACTGAGACTGTTCACATTTACATAAATGAACTCCTTAAGGGTATTTATGGATTAATGGTTGTGGCTTTCTTAAGGATTTCCAACAGCTCTGAAATCCACCTGGGGGAAAGAACAGGTGGTGTGAGAGATGGCTATGTAGGAAAGGATTTCACTGAGATGAGCAAAACAAAAAACATTACTGATGGTACACATTGCAAGAAGCAAATACTTGTGTCCTGACATGCAATACGGATCTTTCTTTTTCTGCGCTGTTATACTGATCAGCCATAATATTACACAACTACTGAGAGGTAACGTGCATAAGGTTGATTGTCTTGTTACAATGGGGTTCGGATATTTGTTCAGCAGTTGAACAGTCAGTTGTCGAAGTTAAGGTATTGGTAGGAGTATAAGTAGGCAAGTGTAAAAGACTTTGACAAGAGCCATATATGTGATGGGTCAGAGTGTTGCCAAAACTCCAGGTTTTGCGTAGTGTTGTTTTTTAGTAATCAGTAGATAGTACCTAACAAAGTGGTCCAAGAAAGAATAGCAAATGTATATATTTCCCACTGTTGCCGTAAAAATATTTAAGTATATATAATATAGGCATTCATTCAGTTTTATTAAGTGCTTTATCCTGGTTAGGGGCATGTGAATCTGCACTCTGTCCTAGGAACAGGGAGGACATACTAAAACTAGTCCACAGGGACTCAGTCACACACCCATACTGCAGATTAACTAAACATGTAAAGAAAGGTTTAAATGAAGCATTATAAAACATGCTTCACGAAAATCATTTTTTGAGTAGGATTTTGTGAGATATTTTACATATAATTCATGTTGATTTTAAGTTTATTGGTGCAATTACATTGCAGGGAAAGCAACAGATTTTATACATACATTAGCTCTAATTTTCTACAGAGACAAGTAAAAATAATAATGTCAGCATTATGCAAATGATAAGCACCAGGTAGAGGTCTGTTAGATTACTGAATGTGATTTGGAAAAAGTGTTCTCAAGCTGTATCATGCCTGCACTCATAATCAGGCCACACAATGAAATTAGTACAAGATGGATGAGTAGAGAAAAAACTCATAATAATATACTCATAATAAAGATACTCATAATAATTAGTTTCCTTAATTTCTTGTACACAACAAGCCCTTCACTTGCCTTGTCTATTACTTTTCTCTAAAAAATAACTTTATCTACTATTTATATACTATTTATATTTATATACTATTTACTATTTATAAGTAATACACTTCTGGCCAAATAATAAGCCCTAAATAGGAAAATTGTTGACCTATTTCTAGCTTTTCTACAAAAAGGTTCAGTGTACCAAAAGAAAAACAAGTAGAGGATCTCTAAGGAGTGTATTTGTTTAATTCTTGCTCATTTTCTGACCAATTATTTGTTATTATTACCATTTCAAATTTTAACAGCATATTACGTGCCATACCAGGTACAAAATTATTCTGGAGCACCGCTACACCACAATAAAGCACATCGCTCCATCCGCAAAGCTGCTTTAGGACTCTCTGACCACAGCCTGGTTCATCTTCTCCCAACATACATTCAAAAACTTACATCTGCAAAGCCTGTAGTAAGGACTGTTAACAAATGGACAAATAAAACAGAGCAGGCATTAAAAGACGGTTTGACAGCACTGATTAGAGTGTTTTTGAAAGCTGCTGTCTCTGAACAGGATGAGCTCACAGACTTTGTAACATCTTATATCAGTTTCTGTGAGGATATATGCATTCCCACCAGGACAAATTTAATATACAACAACAATAAGCCATGGTTCACAGTAAGACTCAGACAGCTTTATCAGGCCAAAAAGGATGCCTACAGGAACAGGGACAAAATCTTGTATAATCAGGCCATGAACACACTGACAAAGGAGATTAGAGTGGCGAAGAGGAGCTTCTCTGAAAGGCTGGAAAATCAGTTTTTAACCAACGACCCTGCTTCAGTGTGGAAAGGCCAGAAAGACATCACAAGCTACAAGACACCATACCCCTGATCTGTAGGGAGTCAACAACTAGTTGATGAACTGAATGAGTCACACACTTTCTGAACATCTCACCACTCAACAAACCCCAATCAAGCAATAGGCAACCCCCCACCCCCCCTTTTTTTGTTTTTTGTTTTTAATTAAGATCAAGGTCAAGATGATGTGTGTCAGTTCTTTAGGAAACAAAAATAAGGAACGCACCAGGACAAGACAAAATTTCACCAGCATGTCTAAGAACCTGTGCAGACCAGCTGCCATCCATCTTTTCACAGATCTTTATTAGATCACTGGAACTATGTGAAGTGCCTGCCTGCTTTAAACATTCCACCATCATCCCCATTCCAGACAAACCCAAAAATCACTAGAATTAATGACTACAGACCCATTGCCCTAGCATCTGTTTGAAAGACTTGTGTTGGTTTATTTGAAGGACACTACTGAAACCTTGCTGGACACCATGCAGTTTGCTTACCGAGCAAACAGGTCTGTGGATGATGTGGTGGACATGGGACTGCACTTCATCCTGCAACATCTGGACAAACCGTGGACTTATGTGAAGGTCCTGTACATGAACTTCAGTTTGGCTTTTGATACCATCATCCCAACACTCCTCCTGACCAAACGATCCCAGCTCTCTGTTTCTAGTTCTATTTGTCAGTGGATCACCAGCTTTCTTACAGATAGGCAACAGTTAGTGTGACTGGGAGAATTCATGTCAAACAGCCGTACTATCAGCACTGGTGCCCCCAGGGATGTGTTCTTTCCTCTCTGCTCTTTTCCCTGTACACCAAAGACTGCACCTCTACAGACCTCTCTGTCAAGCTCCTGAAGTTTGCAGACAACACTACAGTCATCAGTCTCATCAATAATGGTGACGAGTCTGCATACAGGAGCGAGGTTCAGCAGCTGGCTTCCTGGGCAGTCATAACCACCTAGAGCTTAACACACTCAAAACAGTGGAGATGGTCTGGTTTGACTCGGCTAAAAAAACAGACATTGGAAGACTACAGAGGACGGTTCAAACGGCTGAAAGGATTATTGGTGCTCTTTTGCCCATTTTTCAAGAACTGTTTACATCCAGAGTGAGAAAAAGGCACAGAAAATCACTCTGGATCCTTCACATCCAACCATGCTTTTTGAACTTTTGCCGTCTGGCCGACTCTACAGAGATCCAACCACAAAGACAGTCAAGCACAAGAAAAGTTTCTTTCCCCAGGCAAGCTACCTCATGAACACTTAAATGCTCTCCCTATTGTTCAATAATTAAATATATATGTGCAATACCATTCTGACTCAGGACATGCAGAGAGATGTGACATTACACAGCAGACAAAATGAGTGAGTTCTTTAATCCAGGGGATTTGGCAATTCTGTACAGCTGTAGTTTATACTCCCCTGGTGGAAGCACCCTGCCTCTGTAGTTTAGTAAGCAGTGGGATCCAGAAACACTGCATTTACAGCACTGAGTAGTGTCATGTCACAGATACCACAGTATGTGTGAAAGTCTGTAAAACTCTGACAGATGTGTCTGCATCTGGAGTCTGTGAAACAGGCAGAAAATCTGATTTAAAGCAAATATCACTGTACCTCTAAAACAATAATATTTTTTAACCCTTTAAACTTATATACTGTAGACATTTTAGTGGTGCTAATTACTTACTCTAATATTGTGTTTATTAAATGTAAATTTACATGGCATAATAGAGCAGTGGTTAGTGTTGCTGCGTCACAGCCCAGGGTTTCCGGTTTATTCCTTAGTTTTGTGTACTGTCTGTGAGGAGTTTCTGTGTTCTCCATTTGTCAGGATGGACAAATTCTCTGGTTTCCACTATACAAAAAATGGCAGAATTGCACCCAAATGTGAATGTGCGTAAATGGTGCCCCAGACAGGGTCTATTCCCACCACACATCAAGTGTACCCAGGATAGGCTTTGTTTCCACTGTGACCTGCCCAGGATGAAGCTTTTACTGAAGATGAATAAAATAATAAATAGCATAATAGACTTTTTTTTTTTTTTTTATTAAATCCATATATATCATTTGCTTTTAGTTTTTTGGTGTATTGCAATTTTCTCCATTTTCTTTTTTTTATTTAAAAATGGTATAACTTAGAGAAAATATTCATTTCAGCAATAAATGTAGCTTTCAGGACTATTCTCAGTATAAAATATCAAAATGTCACCATATGAAAGGATTTCCCAGGTCACCACACATTTACCAATAAATAAAATTTTAGATTTTGTGAAAACCTCTTGAGAATAGTTTTTTTCTTTCTACATATGAATAACAAAATGCAGGTATTTGCAGTATCAGCATCCATCAAAAACTGGGTTTCACTGGATGTGTAATTCGCTTGTGCTGGGGTATCATGGCTATTAAATTGTGACCATCTGTTTATTTATTAATTTTTTTTAAAGAGTAAATTGTAAAGTAAAATTTTTGCTAATTAAACTTCAGTGAATCTGAGATGAGATTAAATAGCTGGTTTCTGCTATCTGAGACATGAAGTGCTGAGTAAGACAGGAGACGAGACAACCGTAAACACTGCTTTTATGCGCATTCATTTTTCAGGCAGTCCTCAGTACGTGCGACTTGGGGACTGCAGGTCTGACACTGTGGTCAGCAGTACGAGAGCACCACAATGGACTGTGCTCTCTCCGGTCCTGTTCACCCAGTACACGTTGAACTTCCAATATAACTAAGAGTCCTGTCACGTGCAAAGGTTCTCAGAAGACATTGCTATTGTGGGCTGTATCATGAAGGGACAGAAGGAGAAGTAAATAAAATGAGTTTAGTGCTGACATTTCTCACTGTCTTTAACTGTATTTCTAACTGTACAATATGCACCTTAACACTCAGACTCATTAAAAAGTTTTTGCATAGACTCTTAAACTTTATTAACTTTACATTTTTAAAATGTAAATTTAAAAAATTTACTTTTTTAATTTAGTATTGTTTTAGCATTTATTTCATGCCTTATTGTTTGTGGATACTGCTGGAAGTTGTAAATTGATGAATAATTAGATGATCCATCCATCCATCCATCCATCCATCCATCCATCCATCCATTAATCTATCCATCCATGTTCTGAGCACATATAGCACTTTCCATAGCATGTTTCCATACTGTGTGTGTGTGTGTGTGTGTGTGTGTGTGTGTGTGTGTGTGTGTGTGTGTGTGTGTGTGTGTGTGTGTGTGTGTGTGTGTGTGCGTGTTACAGGTAGTAAAGGGGGCATGTGATGTGGATAAAAATCATTTTCAAGTGGGGCGTGTGTGTGTGTGTGTGTGTGTGTGTGTGTGTGTGTGTGTGTGTGTGTGTGTGTGTGTGTGTGTGTGTGTGTGTGTGAGTGCAGAAGAAAGTGAAAGAGTAGTGAGAAAAAAACTTCAATTTTTCTGCACATAAAAAGCATCAATCAGTAACTGAATATCCCTGTGTGTGAGACAGACAGAAAGCATCCCTGTGTGTGAGACAGACAGAAAGAGAAAAAAAAAAAGAAAGAGAAAGAAAATAACTAGTTTAATGCATTTTAATGTATGTTCGTGTGTGTGTGTGTGTGTGTGTGTGTGTGGGTCAACAGAAGAATAGGAATATCTAACAGTTTTGAATTTGATAGAAAATTTGAATAGTTTCAACATGGGAAATTTCTTTTTTTCTTTTCTTTCTTTTCCTATATTATTGTTTTACAACAATGATAGAAAAAGACAAATGTGTGTGTGTGTGTGTGTGTGTGTGTGTGTGTGTGTGTGTGTGTCTTGCGCCACACTGCATACAACTGCAGCTTCTTTCCAATCAGCATTCAGCCCCATGCTGCTCCCAGCGCATAAAAATAACTTCAGAAGCATCCCCCTCCTCCTCCTCCTCCTCCTCGTTCCAGCACCAAAGGCTTTTAAAAATACAGCAAATCTCATCCCCACCCTTAAATACCATCCAAACCTTAATCAGGCCCTTAACAACACCTTGCTCGAGTAGGTCTTCCTCTGATTAGAGGCCTTTCTTTCTTACTCTCTCTCTCTCTCTCTCTCTCTCTCTCTCTCTCTCTCTCTCTCTCTTTCTCTCTCTCTCTCTCTCGCTCTCTCTCTCTCTCTCCCTCCCCCATCTACACGTTTCCTACAATGCCACTCTGCTAGGATATATAATGAGAGAGATGAATAGTGTAGTATGGTGAGGAAGTCAGCTGCTAAATTGTCAGTGCTGTGTCCTGAGAGAGAACAGAGTGAAGGCGAAACAGTCAGTCCTCAGCAGCAGCGACCCCTACTGAGTGAACACCTGTTCCTGACCTGTGAGATACACAATACTGTACCAGAGAAGACATGACAGGGCAAAGGCACTGACCATGAGAGAGCTGCTGACTGGGTGCAACTAATGTATTGTCATGCAGTTCCTGTTACTCTTCTAGTTTTGCAGATATACTGTTTAAAACATGACTAACTTTCTTCATCAAATGTACATGATTTCAGTATTTAACATTGTAAGACAAAATCTTCAATAGATCTCTGAAGCCTGCAATACAATTCAGGTTTTTGAGTTCGATTCAGACCAAAATATGTCCAGATTTAGTTAGAAGATCTATAAGATAGGAAAGCTATGAAAAATAGATGGATTGAAAAATACTACTACTAATAATAATAATAATACATTCATAAATATAAACCTATATTTTTAAACAAAATTAAAAGAAGACTTACTTTAGTGCTTGCAGAGATTTTGTGCTTTGAAATAGCTTTTGAGTTCTGAGTTTATGTTTAATGTCATGAATATAAATACGCTAAATATGCCATTGTGGGAAGGTATATATTTTGATATATTCCTATATTCTAACACATTTACAGTAGCGTGCACTGCCTGCTACACTATATGTCTATGTACACTGTAAGCAACACCCAACACCCAACATTCCATGACACATGGAACATCCCATTTCAAAGTTTTTCTGCTACAGTATATTGGTATCCACCCCTCAGAGAAAGCTTTTCACAAGATTTTGACTCATTGCTGTGGGAATTTGTGCTGATGCAGCCATTAGTTTCGAATTTATTCCAGGTTATTCAATAGGGGTGAGGTCAGGGTTATGGTGAGGACATTTAAATAATTAACTCCAACCTTGAAAAACCATGTATTAATGGAACTCAATTTGTGCACCAAGGCATTGATGTGCTGAAACATGTTTGGACCACTTAGTTCCAGTTATACAAAATTGCAATGCATACAAAGACATACTAGACTGATGAGGGTGTTTACCATACTGCTGAAAAAGCACACATGCCATTCGTTCATTCAATCAACAGGCTCCCTTAGCTACTTACAGTATGTAAATTCAGTGAAAAAATAAATAAATGCAACTTGCTATGTTACTAAGAAATAATAAATTATAACCGCATCTGTAATGGGCACTTCAGTCTTCCACACAGACATAACAATAGTAACACAGAACTCAGTAAGAGTGACCATTGAATTCATGGTCACCTCTCTTACTGAGAGATTGCTCAGTGTGGCCGAGCAACCATCTCTTAGAAGAGTCCTAGTTGTGTCACACTTCTTCAATTTGAGAATTATGGAGTCCACTGTGCTCTTGGGAATTTCCAGTGCAGCAGTAATATTTTGTAGTGTTCCCCAGATCTGTGCCTTGTAACAATTGTGTCTTAGTTTGTTGTTCCAAAGGGTCTAAATACTTACATAATATTTCAGGAATTGGAAAAACGTTTTTTGGCATTTCTATAATTCTGTGTTCACTCTTTCACACAAATATATATATATATATATATATATATATATATATATATATATATATATATATATATATATATTGTGTGTTTTTTGTTTTTGTGTTTTTCCTTAGATTTTTGATGTACAGGCTATAATGGGTGTTTAATTATATATTAAATAATAGATTTTCTATGCACAGACATTAAACATAGTAAAGAACATTAAACAATGATCTGATGATCAAACCATAAGTGAGTGGGATAAAGCTTCACATCTACAGACACTTAACCCTACCGAACATGACAACACCACATTAGCATCCACTCTTTTAAAGTGACTAAACCTAATTACTCTTGTTTACATTTTCTGTTCAAAAAAGCGGGACGGGAGAAGAGAAAAACTGAGCTTTATGCATATTCATCAGCCTGTCGTGTGAGTGCTTTAAAGAGCACATAAGAATGACCCTCATTACAATAAGTCAGCGTTAATAGCTCGTAGCGCTGTCACATTTGTTAATGTCTGAATCTTAATTAATGAAATGAAAGGTAATCTCCTCTCGCTGCTATTTCCTGACTGTCGCAGAATACTTGATAGCTTCCTTGCTTTCCAGGATCTGCAAAGCTGGGCTCATTTGCAGGACTGCCGTTGTAATCATTAAGAAATGAGACTCATATTTTCTGGCTGCAGAATAATGGGGATAGACTGCCTACTGGGTTAAATGTGACAAAGTATATAATCTTCTTAATTCTGGAAAACAGCCAAAACTGTGTTTTGTCCAAAATGCAGTTTTTCTGCCAATAAATATTTCAAGATTATTTTCTTTTCAAATGACACAGAAATGCTAAATGTTTTATTTGGGCTACTTTCAAACCTAGACTTGGCTGTCTAACAGCAAAAATCACATTGTTTAGGAAACCATTTCAAAACACATTGGTAACTGTTGTGAAAGATTTTCAAATATCTTCGCAAAACAGATATAAACCTGATCATTTGGTTGGTAATCAGATCTCAGTTGACAAAACAGGGAGAAGCACTTTTATATTTAGATTTGAAGACAGCAAAAAATATTTCTCCACTCAAGGTTCTGTTACCTCAGGTGATGAGTGAGAGGCCAATGTAAATAATATGGATTAATTAAAATGAAATAATCTTTAAAACCGGCATTCAAAAACATTTTAAGGCACATTAACTCAAACATTATAACATTATTTCAATGGCGTGACTACACTCCATTTTATTTATTTCATATTTAAATTTAGAACTTGTAAACCAGTACTACATACCTTTTTCTCCATAGTTTTTTTTGTCTCGATTCTACTTTTCAAATCTGTCAGTAACTCAAAGTATTGGAAAAACTAGTATATGCAGTAAATTTGTCTATTTTGTTTATGTTTGATGGTAATGCAATTATTACATTGTGTGGTCAAACGTACAGTTATTCCAGCTGCATCCCGTGCTAACAAGTGATAAAATGCTTCAAATGCATAAAATGGGTCATACTGACCAGCTCAGGAACTTTAAGCATATCAGTTTTAAAATCCTTTTCCACAAGTCAGTTTGTGAACTTCCTGCCTTGATGGATTTGCCCTGGTCAACTCTAACCGCCATTATTGATACACTTCTGGAAGCTTCCAAGAGAAACAACAGCCGATCCACACGGATACAGACTACGCAAAACTCATAGAGCGGGGCCTCAGAGTGCTGAAGCATTTCTGTAGTGCATAAAAATGGCCTAGCATCTCTTACATCACTCACTACAGAGTTGCAAACTGCCTCTGGAAGCAACAATGGCACAAGAAGTGTGTTTCCGGAGCTTCACGAAATGGGTTTCCATGGCCGAGCAGCTGCACATAAGCCTAAGATCAATATGTGCAATGACAAGTGTAGGCTGGAGTGGTGTGAAGCACGCCACCACTCGACTCTGGAGCAGGGGAAACGTGTTCTCTGGAGTGACAAATCATGCTTCAATATCTGGCAGTCAGATGAGCGAATCTGGGATTGTCGGATGCCAGGAAAACACTACCTCCTGGAATGGATAGTGCCAACAGTGGAGGAGGTAGAGGAGGGAAAACAGTCTGGGGTGTTTTTTTTTTGGCTTGAGCTTTTGAATTCTAATAAAGACTAATGCTAATGCTACAGCAAACAAAGACATGCATGCAACTCTATGTTCACGGCAGTGACTCATATTAATACGCACTCAGTAGCTGTGATTGTCTAAGGTCCAGGCACTTATAGCAATATATAAATTAGGTTTTGAATTAGAAAAAAATTTTGAATGCAATGTTTAATTTTTGGATTAAGAATATGCTGAAACTAATGCTGGTTGTGCAAAAGAAAACCAAAAATACTGAAAAGGCATGACCTTATAAAAAATATTGAATATAGTCAAATCAATTAAATTTAAGCTCAAAATAGACTCGTTCTAGTTTCAGATCATTTTAGACAGATGTCTAAAAATTGTTTTAAAAATCTTTTATTTGGGTTAGTATAATCATATATTTGAGCATACTGAGAAATTTTTTTTTCACTTGGTAAGATAAATTGTGTGATTAACTGACACACAATTGAATGAATATATTAGAACAATACAGTATACAGTCACGAAAATGTGAAACCAAGTGAAAAGTTTGACTGCCACACATTAGATCCTACTGCTCAGAAAAAAGAGACCTTAGAGGTCAGAGAGACCTCATGATGATGTTGAGATGAGACAAATGCTGCCATTGATGAGACAAATATCCTCTGCACAAGGACTATTTCCCCTTTTCTGGAAATTGCAGCATTTTTTTTTTCAGCTTAAACCGCTGACATAAGGAAAAAGTACATTTACAGTTTTAGAACTGACATTAACTGTTGGAAAAAAACAAAACAAAGTGAGGCTTCTTTTTTTGCTTTTATGAGATAAAGAAGTATTTTCACACCAAGTCTTCCTGTTTCTTAGTGTTTCCCCACCCACAAAAAAGCTAATTTAAATTTTACACTTAGCACCAGGCTGATTTTTTTTTGCTGTACTCTCACATCCATAACAGTCTAAATGAGTGCACACTTTTTGAATAAATTCACTTCAAACTTCATTGCAATAAGTTCATTTAACAATCTGTATATTTAAATCACTCGAGCACTTAAGCTTCTTGACTACTCAATGAGCATAAATAAGTAGCTGTGATTTATATATTCGAGGCATATAAATGAATAATCTAAAAGCTTGTCTGTGATCAACATGTCCTTCAGCATGCTCTTTATAACTTTCAGTGGGTAATTCCCAGAGAAATCCCATAGGGGAAAGAGAGAGAGAGAGACTGACTGACAGACAGACAGATTTATGAGAGGAAAAAACCACATGACCATTCTGAAGACCATTCAGTTTCCAGAGGGCCCTTCAAAGTCTGTCTCAATCACTCTCCAAAAGAGTGCTTCGAGTGTCACCTTCCTCTGCGGATGAGAGACAAGCCAGTGAATGTGAGCTGCATACAGATTGAATGCAGTATAGCTGGCATTCACCCCTAGTGTTTTTTAAAGTCAACACGAGAATCTTGTTGTGAACACCTCTGGAGATAAAATTTCAAAGGAGTGATGATCACTGTGATCAGGTTCGTATCGATCCGACACTGCATGTCTTAAGTAATGCTGCTTTATGCGTATGAATTTGCAGCACTTTTTTTCCGCTCTTTGATGAAATGCATCAAGAATGCTTAGCTCAGCACTTTGGCTTGCGTATTTGGTTACTGAGGAAGAGAAGTGGCCAAAAGCTAACCGTGATGTGTGTTTCTTCTATCCTACTGTAATATTATCATCATTATCATCATTATCATCATCATTATTATATTACTATATTATTGTCCTTTTCCTCCTTTTGAATTCAGCAACGTTAGCATGTACAGAAGAATACATAATACATAGTTTTGATTTATATGTGATTAGTACCACACTGATCCAGCTATATTGAAGTAAATCATGACATTTGAACTTACCAGTCATTTTAATAGGAACATCTGGCAATCACAGAGCATCTGGCAGCAGAGCATTGTAGATACAGATCACGAGGTACAGTGAGATCTAAGTGACTGTGTGAAGGCCATTGGCAGAAATGAAATGTTGAATTATAAACTGTATAATACTAAAATTTATTAATTATGTATTATTTTTCATTTAAAAATAGAAATGGTAATAATCTAATGTCCAATATCGCTATACCAGCTATAAGCAATGTTGATAAAATGCAAATTTATCCTTGTTGCAGCGGGGGTGTGGCCGACCGCCGGTTAGTGAATGGAGGGCGAGGCCGGGAACAGGAAGGCATGGGAATGACACACCTAAGGGGAATTGTGACTAATTAATGTTCTCTCTCTTGCAGTGATCAGGGGAAGCGTATAAAGAGAAGCGAGAGGGTGTGCCAGGGTGTGTGTGTGTGTGTGTGTGTCTGCGAAAACAAAAGTTCTCTTTGTGTCAGCATTCATCTGGTTTCTGCAGTTTCCTCCCAATGTCCAGTGTTCTATTATTTATAAACAACTATGAAAGTTATTAGAAAATGTATTATGCTATTATATCAGTAACATACAGTCAGTATTTATTATTGAATATTTTTTCTTAGTCCCTTTTATGTAAGTGTTTTACATTTTCTCTCAACTGTACTCCAAAAATCTGTTTTCTAAACTAAGTCTCAAAAGTCAGTGTCATAGAAGGCAGTGCTTTCATATTTATGGGAAGGCACTTATAAGGAAACCTATCTGCAATGCGTCATGCTTCTGACAAGATACACTATATGAACACATATATTGGGACACCTGACCTTTCAAGATATATGTAGTTCTTTCCCAAACTGTTACCACACAGTTTGAGGTTTGAGAAAGTTCCCTCCACTTGAAGTAAGAGAACCATCTGTTCCAATATCTAGTGGAATATCTCAGAAGAATGGAGGTTTTCATAATTATAAATGGTAACCAAATGTATATAAAAACCTTATATGATGAATTATATTGTTGTGTCCACAAACTTTTATCCACAAACTGCATACACCGATCAGGCATAACATTGTGGCCACTGATCAGGCATAACATTATGACCGTCTGCTTAATATTGTGTTGGTCCCCTTTTTTGAGGCCCAAACTGTCCTGACCAATCGAGCATTAACAGCATTAAGTTCCTCAGCAATTTGTGCCACAGGAGCTCGTAAGTTGGATCGGAACACACAGGCCAGTCTTCGCTTTCATCAATGAGCCTCGGCCGCCCATGACCCTGTCACTGGTTGACCACTGTTCCTTCCTTAGACCACTTTTGACAGATACTGACCACTGCAGACGGAAAACATCCCACAAGAGCTGCAGTTTTGGAGATGCAATTTGGCCCTCGCTCAAATCCTTACGCTTGCTCATATTTTCTGCTTCTAACACATCAACTTTGAGGGCAAAATGTTCACTTGCTGTCTTTTTTTCATTTAAATATTTGTAAGTCAATGTGGAACAGACAGAACTCTTATAAATGAATGCATAGTCAGTAAGCTTTAAGCAGGCCATCTGAGATGATAGTCGCTTTGAATAAATTACCATATAATCCTACAATTTATTTAATAGGCTTTTCTGACAGTAGTGTGAATGCTGTACTTGACTTCAGCCTGGTGTTTATGGGACAGAGTGCACTACAACAAAAACCAAACATTCCAGCTTAATCACTTCAGAGACTCCAGACAGCTTTGCTCTTTTTTTTCATGAGTCTCAGCAAAAGCTTCCTGTCTTAAGAAACACAATCCATCTTGAAGCAACCCGGGTAATACTGCATGCTTATTACACGTCTGATCTGCCATTATTGACTCCTTCGAATTCTGTTGCCGTAAGCGAGATGCTATCTGCTTGGGTTCGGGAAACTGACGTGGCACATTAAATGAAAGATGCACAGCTGATGTAAGAAACCTAGAGTTTATGTTTATTATTATTATTATTATTATTATTATTATTATTATTATTATTATTATTATCATTATTATTATTATTATTATTATTAGTAGTAGTAGTAGTAGTAGTAGTAATAGTAGTAGTAGTAGTAGTAGTAGTAGTAGTTACAACAATAATAATAATTTAAGCTGCATTCTATGCTTTCTCACATTCTTTATGAGCCATACAATAATAGATGCACTGCAGCAGTTGCCTAATCAATAACAGAAAAGCACGGCGGTAAACTTTAGGCAAAGGAATTCAAGAGTGATTTGTAGTTTCATACATGACATATATTTTAACAATGGACAGTGGTGGAATTGCCTTACTCTAAGAGGAATGTTCTAGAAGAACAAAAGGGCAGAACTGTGTCCAAATGGTGTTAGCCAAATCTTTGGAGAAGGAGTGGCAAATATCAGGGTTAGATTTGGGCATTTTGTGGTATGTTATTGCATATTCTGGACAGGTTCAAGTTCATAGATCAGCTACAGTCTCAATTTCTGGTTGGTAGTTTCACTGTCAAATGAGTTGGGCCATTACAGGCAGCCTGTTGAAAGGCTTATTTAGAATTTGTAAAAGTGGCAATTTTTGACAAATATGGAGGAAAATCTAATTCGGTTCAAACTGGTCACAAAGTGTTTTGAGCATGTGTTGACCCAAAGAATTCATGTATGCCTGTTAAATTTTTGGGCACATGGTTCAAAAGGAATCAATGGAAAGAAACATAATTTAAATTTAGGCCCATTGGTAACAGCACTTGTTCCAAATTTGGTCAGAATGTTTCCTAAACCCCAATAAGTGTACCATATTTTACAACTTTTTACCAGACAGTACACCCTAACCAGAAGAAGAAAAACTTGAAAAAACTCAGATTGGCTTCATAAAACTGCAATCTATATTTGGTAAAAATGAGAAGTAAAAACTGTTTTTGGAAAACCCAATATAGTGAAAATGATCAATAAGAGACAACTATAGTGTCAGCCCACATGAGCACTTCCGGCATTGCCAACTCCACCACCAAGGAACTGCCCCCTTGCAACCTGCTACGCGAAAATGGCGTTTATCTTGCAGACACATATAAGGACGGCAGAAACCTCCAATCAGTGCCAGATTGTCTTCAAGGCTTGCCCTGAGTACTCTCCAGCATTTTTCCCTCAGTAACCAACCTGTTTCTGCCTGACTATTCTCACCGCCGGCCTCCCTACCACTCCTGTTTTCCCGACTCTTTGATCTGCACTATGGTTCTCAGCTCGGCTCTGCTCGCGCTTAACACGCTCTCTGCAGGCATGCAGGAAATCATGGGATTCTTGGGCACACATTTTGGTGACCGAATCACCACCGGTGCTCCGCCGCCTGTTGCCCTGGCCCTGCAGGCACCGGCCCCTGCTCCACCTACCGACACCTCGGCTTTGCGTGAACCTCAGCTCGCGCTGCCAGCCTGATTTCCAAGCAACCCAGACTCCTGCCCTTTTTTTTGTCATGCAGTGTGTTCTGATTTTTAGTATGCAGAACTCTCAATTTGGTGCGGAGTGCTTCAAGGTGACCTACATAATTTCCCTCCCGCTTTGGCCACTGCCTCGTACACAACCACCCACCCACCCAAACCCCAGCCGGTTGTCACTCCTAAGATCTCAGATTTAGCATCGGTTCCTAAAACCTATCATGACCTTGCGCCCATTTTTAGTAAGGCCTTGGCTACATCCCTGAACCAGTGCTCCCTAAACCAGTCCACTATGGGGCTGCTTGCATCAGTTTCAGCCCCAGAGGGATCAGCCATGAACCAGTATATTCAGGAGTCCCTGGCAGCAGGGATAATCCAACCATCCTCCTCCCCCAGCTGGGGCAGAGTTCTTCTTCATAGAGAAGAAGGATAAATCCCTACGCCCATGTATTGACTATCAGGGTCTAAACGCCATCACTGTCCAGAACCGTTACCCTTTGCCACTTCTAGCCTTGGCGTTCGAGCTTCTGCTTGGTGCCACGGTATTTACTAAGCTGGATCTACGCAACACATACCACCTGGTGCATAAAAAGGAGGGTGACGAATGAAAGACCACTTTCAATACCCCAGCCGGTCACTACAAGTACCTCGTTATGCCGCTTGGCCTTACTTACGTCCGGCAGGTGCGTCAGATCTTGGAGATCAAGAAGGGGCTCTATGTGAAACCCAAGAAATGTAAATGCCACACCTCACAAACCTTGTTCCTGGGATACCTGCTTTTAGCTGGAAACATCCAGATGGACCCTGCTAGGATCCAGGCCATCCGGGATTGGCCAACCCCCACCTCCCGCCTCCATCTACAAAGGTTCCTTGGCTTCGCCAATTTTTATCGATGCTTCGTCAGGGCTATAGTTCGGTGGCCGCACCCCTTCACCGCCTGACGTCCTTCCTCTGCTCGTTCCTTTGGGGCCCTGAGGCTGAGGAGGAATTTCTTGAGCTTAAGCGGCGATTCACTGAGGCACCCATACTCATCTTTCCCGACCCAGCCCGATAATTGGTAGTCGAGGTCAACGCCTCCGACGTAGGGGTAGGGGGAGTGCTCTCCCAGGTCTGTCCGAGGATAACTGTCTGCATCCTTTTGCCTTTTTTCCTGACGCCTTGGCTCCTCGGAACATAACTACCCAGTGGGCGAGAGGGAGCTCATTGCTGTCAAGCTGGCCTTGCAGCAGAAGAATGGCACCACTGGTTGGAGGGGGCAAAGATCCTCTTTCTGGTCTGGACGTGGTCACACCTCGCCATGTACTTTGTTACCGGGCTGCCCCCTTTGTATTGCAACACGGTCGTCATGACGGTCATTGATCGCTCTACCTAAGATGGCCCTCCAGCACATATTCCGCCTCGCCAGAGATATCGTCTCGGACCGCGGACACCAATTCTCTGCCCTGTTTTCGAGAGTTCTGACACCTTCTGGGCATCTCAACCAGCCGTTTATCCAGGTTCCACCCCCAGACGAGTGGACAAACCGAGATGCTCAACCAGGATCTGGAAACACACCCTCAGTAACCGACCTGTTCCCGTCTGACTATTCTCACCTCCGGCCTCCCGACCATGCCTGTTTTCCCGAATCTCTCGGCTCTGCTCTGCTCGCGCTCAACGCGCTCCGGTTCTTTGCTGCCGATCAATGCACTTCGACTTTCGGCTCAGCATTCTCGCAGCTCTCCCTGCTTCCGGCACAATTGCGGAATCTGCCTTGGATCCTAGACCCGACTGGCTGACATATAGTAAAGTTTGATTTACCCTGTGAATCAGTGAAGAGTTGAATCCTATTTCTACAACATTGTTTTACTAAGTTTATTTTGCAGGCATTTGGCCAAATTTGCTGTTGGTTGTATTGAGCACTTGAAGAGCATAAAACTAAATTGCTGTGAAGTCAGATTGCATTTAAAAGGAAATATCGGCAAAAGTATTTATAATACATCTTATTAAAGAACCTAATTTTAAACGAGTTTTACTGAAATAATACAAAAAAAAAATGCATAAGCTAATATGTATATTTTACACATTTTGAACATGCCTAATGTTCTGTGATTTCCTATTCCAGAGAACTGAGCAGGCAGCCAATGTAGCTTGAAAATAACTGCAATAATGTCCTCTGAATTTCTTTTCTTTGCTATGAACACAGACTACTGCATTCTGAAACAGCTGAAGCTTTACTTAAAGGCACAACTGGGCAGCTGTCCAGTCATACCTTGAAATACTAACCTATAGGAGCCAAATTCTCATTTTTGCTCTGCTTCTCAAATCAGTTTTAGTGAAATCTACATTCGAATCAGATGAAAAACCATCATCCACGGTTGGACAGAGATTATAGCTTTTAGGTCCACAAGAAAAACAAATCAGGCCGTCTTTTTACTAAAATGTTATAAAGTTGTAGTTGTGATCTTTCATCACATTGGTATTAAAGAGGGGAGCCTATCTTCGAGTGCTGCTGGGGAATGAGAGAAGTTGATGTGGAAGTTGTGGTCGCAGTGTGAACAGTGGAAAGATTTCAGTACTAAAGGCTTTTGGCGGGCTGCCAGGGCTGATCCCGAGGAATAGTGGAACAGCCAGGGGCAGCACAGCTCCAGTGATGAGAAAGAAAACAG
Organism: Silurus aristotelis; assembly: GCF_946808225.1. Taxonomy (NCBI): domain Eukaryota; kingdom Metazoa; phylum Chordata; class Actinopteri; order Siluriformes; family Siluridae; genus Silurus; species Silurus aristotelis. The sequence continues at coordinate 10,672,373 of NC_139596.1, forward strand.
ATCCATGTTTACACACAGCTAAAAAGAAGGGCATGAGAAAAAAACAAAAAAAAAAAAACAAAGAGCAGAGCGAGGGAAAGAAAGCAAAATAAGACTAAAAAGGGGAATAGAGAAAGGTGAACGTGGAAGTCAGGTGAGGGTTTGACTGCAGAAAGAAAGACACAGAGAGAGAGAGAGAGAGAGAGAGAGAGAGAGAAAAAGAGAGAGAGAGAGAGAGAGAGAGAGAGAGAGAGAGAGAGAGAGAGAGAGACAGAGATGAGGAGAGATTAAATGGAATAAATGCAGAGACAGAGGGAGAAGCAGACAACAGAATGTAGAGCTCTCCCAGGAGAGAGGAAAACAATGGAATTACGCTACAGAATTCAATTTCTTTTTCTCTGTTCTCTACCAGCCATTGTAGTTTGTTTTTGTCTATGGAATCATATCATGAGACCTTCTGATATTCAATTTAGCTATTTATTCTGCACACTACTGAGCATAAAAAAACAAACAATTTAATCCTCTTTAAAAGAAAAAACCCAGAGGAGAGTCTTGCACATCAGTTCTCATAGCAATATTATAAATGCAAGATTAACACTGATCGTTATGGGGATGGAGCCATGTGGAGTAACAACCGTTAGAATGTTTCCTACTGACAGGAGTTAGAGCTCTTGTTGCATGTCAGACCCTTTTGAAAGCTCTGTGATATACCAACATTCTCTCTACTTTTGCCTCATGTGAGTTGGCAGATGTGGCCAGCTGTTTGACAGTCGGAGTGGAGTAGAGCTTGACCAAACAGACTCACAAGAAACAGAAAGGTCGTTGTGGGCCCTGCAGATGTAAACACAACGATGAAGCTACAGCTTCTTCTTTGACAAAGCTCAAGGCTTTTTTTTTTTTTTGCTTATCACCCACAATGGTCTTAGACAGCTCAGGGAGAACACTGGCTCCAGACTTGACAATCTGGTCAACGTGTGGAAAAAAAGATTGAAGTGTGATTTTCTGACTACTAATTTTACTGAGGCATTTGTTAGTATAAGAAGGTTAAGCTGGAATAGATGGTAGGGCTTTTAAGGGCTAGCACAAGCTGTTTGGGTTTGTTAAATAATCATTTGGATGTTATTTTATTTGCCTATATATTTGCAATAGATTAATATTTTACATTTAAAACAGCATTAAGTAGCATACAGAAGCTTGTCACCTGGAATAGTTTTCAATTCATAGGTGTACCTTTCCAAGAGTTCATTATTGACATTTGTTTTCTTCTTACAGTATTGTGCTTTAGACCATCACTTGTCTTGTGTAGAGGAAATTGTTAGTACAGAGTCAATAGCCCTATTAGTGCTACTCAGTGGCGGCTGTGCATTTGGTACCTGGGCCTTCAGTGGGGACTTACCCGACTTAATCCACCTCTTAATACCACCATCACGTCGCAATTATAGAAACCATCAATACTATACACAAAAGCAATATAACAACACATGGCATTACAGAGAGAAAAGCATTTCACATATAGAGGGTGAATACCAATTTACTAAAGCAAGAAACCCAGTTAAGACGGCAAACCTCTACACTACAACTGCAACTGTGCACCTACATCATCTGGAGCAGTTCAGAATCAATATTTGTCTAATAACATGACAAAAACTTAAAAAATGTAAATAAAATACAACAATGTTGGGCAGTAACGCGTTACTAGTGGGCGTGTCTCCGTTTATTCAGGTCTGTGCGGCAGTAATGGTGAGTCGAGTCGAGAGCAAGACGAGTTTCTCACAGTGGAAATATGCTCATTATTTCATTTTGGTTGAGTATAAAGACAAAAAATTTTAAGTCAAATGTAAGTTGTGTCTTTCTGGTTCGAAGCTTGTATCTACTGCAATAAACAGCAACTCCAATTTGTTGAAACACCTCCATGACCTCCATGCCTGAGAAGCTAAAAGCTAGAAGCTAACCCGGTGTTCTGTTCTACATTGTTGATAGTTTTCATACTTCAGCTGTGAAAGGAACATGTTTAAGAGCTCAACACAACAGCAGAAGCCACTTTAGTTTTTAATTGTGAATATATTATTTAGCTTGTTTTGTTATTTATTTCAGAAATCCTTGTGATATATTCAGTTTGTGCTGCTCTGACTTTAATAAAATAGTGTTTAAAAATGACATGTGTTTAAGTCAGTTTTGTGTTTGTGTAGATCATAACGCATAAAAGGGCATTAATGGGAACATTAAAGAACGTTCTTTAAAAAAGTAACTAAAAAGTTACTTTTAACGGTAACGCATTACTTTTTGGTGTAAGCAATCAACAAAGTAACGGAGTTACTTTTTGAATGAAGTAACGAGTAACTGTAACTAGTTACTATTTTTTAGTAACACTGAAATACAACCTACTCACCAGAGATGCAGACTCATAATTTGCACCGCTCCTCAGAGGCTGTAAGCCAGTGGTACCGCTCGTATTCACTGGTCTGGAAGTGGCGAACAAAATCTTTTTCGACCTCTACTCACAATGTCTAGCTTTTCTGGAAATTGGATTTTTAAATATGTCCGAGACCGAATCAATTTCTCTTCCTCCGTAGGCATAAAAAAAGTCGAACTCAGATCTATTATGTGTGCAAAGCGAATTTTAAATCTGATTAGTTAAAGAAACAGGTTATATTCCAAATGGTAAAAGGGCCTACAGGACAGACTTTGTAGGCCCTGGGCAGATTAGATTGACATGGCAGCACATAGAGGCTGAAATCTGATTGGACAAAAAATCTAACATCCACATACATGTACTGGAAGCAGTGCAGCCAAGAGAAACGCTATGAAATGAAGAGAATAAACTGGTGGGAATTAATACAATTTCATAGAACAAATATTAGAATTTAGGTTGTAAATGTAGGTCAGTGCTTCTGACAGTGTTTAGGTCAGCAGAGAAGGCTTTGCTGGCCCTGACCGCCCGCCACTGGTGCTACTACAACTACTGTACAAATCCACATTATGGCAAGAAACATTTAATTAAGTAAAGAGAAATTTTATTACTTTATAGAAATGAAAGTCAGTCAATATGAAAAATCTAAAGAACTTTAAATGTATCCCCAAGTGCAGTCTCAAAAACCATCAAACAATTTGACATCCCGGGAAAGAAGGACCAAGAGCTACCTCTGCTGCAAAAATTATCAGCCTCATAAACCGCCGATTTACATAAATGATTCTCAGTGGCGGACATAATTCAGCCTCCACTGTTCAGAGGAGACTGCATGAGTCTGGCCTTCATGGTGGAATTGTAGAAAATAAACCATTACTTTAAAAGAAGAGCAAGCAGAAAAGACTTGCTTAAGCACACTGAAGGTGTGGTTGCCAGTGTGAAGCATAGAGGAGGAGCTTTGCAGGTGACACTATTGGTGTCACAACTGAGGGCCAATATTGCTACCACAGCATCTTGCAGTTACATGCCATCCCATCTGGTTTGCATTTAGTGGGACCATTATTTGTTTTCCAAAAGGACAATGACCCCAAACACACCTCTAGGTTATATAAGAGCTATTTGTTTAAAAAGGAGCACGAGGGAGCATTTGATGCATTAGATGACCAGGACCCCACAATCATCCAATCAAAACCAGTTAAGATGGTTTGGGACAAGGTGGATTGGAAAGTAAAGAAAAAAGCAGCTAACAGGAACTAAACACCTCTGGGATAGTGATATGACAATGCAAACAAGAAAAGTTTCTCAAGTCTTCAAATATACAAAGTTAAATGTCTTTATTGATCAATTATTTGAAAAATAAATAAAACCACACCCTTCCAGGTCAATCTGAGCTGCTATACTACAGTATTTAATACTTGAGATTGCTTGTTATCTAGTAAAATGCTAGCTATTAAACTATTCCAAACTTTTCCATCATCATTATTCCAGCATCACCTACAACCCCAACACTCATACACTGCGGTTTACTCCAGACATCTGTAAAATGCTATGAAAGTATTTTCCAGTGGCTAGGAACTAAAAAAGAAATGTTCCTGCAGAACCTAATAATAAGGTTATAATAAGTGAGTAGCGCACACAAGCCTAATTCACATTTCTCATTATGACAACAGAGAATGTCAAGCACATGCCTACAGAAAAGAAAAGCTTTTTTTTTTTTTGCAGCACTTCTCTTTTTTCCTGCTCTGCCATTTAGATGTGCTGCAGGTACGGGTAAATAATTTATTGACAGAGCTGGAGGGGAAGCACTGCAGATGCAGAGCACTCACTGCAAAAACCCTATTACATATTAGCCTCTAACCATGTTTACTCCAATCACAGAGACTTAATTAGTGAACTTCTTTCTCATTATATGACTGCAAAAAAAATAAAAATAATAACAATTAAATACATTGCCTTTATTCTCCTTTAAATGTGGACTTATTAACAAGGTGGGTAAATGATGGTCTTATTAAGATACGTTTTTAGTCTTCTAAGGAGGATGAGAGTACGCTTTATTCGGATGGGTGGTCTTCATATAATATATAGACAAAAGTTTGTAAACACCTAAACATGTGTTGTTGTTTTTTTTTTAACATCCTATTGTTCCCATTTGCTCTTATAAGACCTCCACACTTCTGGAAAGATGTTCCTGCTTTAGATTGTGAATATAGTGATTTTATGCTCATTCATAGATGTTCTTCATGGGTGTTCGTAAAGTCAGGTAGTGAGGTAGGTAAGGTGGGGAGGCCTTGGCTGCACTCAGCATTCTAATTCATCCCAAAGATGTTCAATAGGGTTGAGGTCAGATTTCAATAACAGGCCGCTTAAGATCTTCCACTGAACCCATGTAAACCGTATTTTAATGGAGCTGGCTTTGTCCGCAGGGGCACTGTCATGCTCGGACAGGTTTGGGTCTCCTATTGCAAGCATAAGCAAAATATTAATGCCACCACTTTAAAAGACATCCATTTTATCTGTGTGGATGAGATGTAATGATTTTGTCATTGAAGTTCATCAAAATGTTAATGAGGAAAAACAAAGAAATGGCCACAAATTGTCTATAATGTAAAATATTCTGAATGAGGTATAACCAAAATCAGTGATGAGTAAACGTTTATTATATGCGATAAACAGATGGATAATACTCCAGACATGTGAAGCAAAAGCATGGGAAAATGTACTTCTCACAAATGATCTTAGAGACAAATCCAAAACAGTGATTGACTATAGATGTGAGATCTGAGGTCTTGTTTTCTTTGCTATAAAAACATCCATTGTGTATAAAAGTTAGAAATGAATCATGTTTCGTATGTGTTTATGAGCTTTGTGTGTGTGTGTGTGTGTGTGTGTGTGTGTGTGTGTGTGTGTGTGTGTTGGTTTTGTGTGTTATGTGGTGGGACAATTGTCGGAATATCCAGACGAGGTCTTCTGGTCCGTAATGCTGAGAAGAGGCCACCCAGAGTATGTGGTTTGGTTGCATTGGTTTTGAAAGCATGGAAAATCTGTCAGGGCCTGACTTCAGTGTTTTTTTTTTTTTGTTTGTTTTTTTTAACCACTGAAGCATTTCACGGCTGGGAAAGAAGCGAAACCTATATTGCAATCATGACGCTGATGTCAGTGGTGCTTATGTTTCGCTGAACATCTTCTTCAGTGGAAAAATCGTAGTGTACAAAGTTTTAGTCCTCTGTTTTTGAGTAAGAATTGAGGATTTCTGCTTCAACACAATACCAAATGAAATATAAAGGCTAAGATTTATATTCTCTCCAGTGATTGGAGGATAAGACTTACAGATAAACAACTATTTCCAATACTGAATCACTTCTTTGTTACACAAATAAGCTGTTTTACTAATCATTTTTTTTTTTGCAACATGATATGGATATGATAATTAGTTTTAGTAAGCGAATGGTGTAAATTTAAAATCAGGTTATTGCACCACTCAGCTTCTTTTTTTTTATTTTTATAGTAAAACATTTTTGAGCCAGCATTTTATTTATTTGAAATGTATGAATTTCATTAACATGGAGTCTAATTTGCATCTGTGTGTGTGTCTGTGTGTGTGTGTGTGTGTGTGTGTGTGTGTGTGTGTGTGTGTGTGTGTGTGTGTGTGTGTGTGTGTGTGTGTGTGTGTTTAGTTGCTCTCTTCATTCTTCCCACGCTAGCCCTGCACTTTGTTTCTGCTAAGTCGATGGAAACTATGTCTAGTGACAGGTATACGCTTGGTCTGTGTTCTGCCAATAAATCAATTAAGATAAAAGCACCGGTCAAATCGATAAATGGTAATTTAAATGCATTAAAGGAGGCACACTTTCCACTTATAATTCATCAGACTGAATGGATTTTTACATTTCATGTTACATGCTGTTAGGTGCATTGGCTATGCTTTCGCCCCTAGGTGTAAACGAATGGACGCTCCAGATTCGACCTTGACCAGAAAAAAAAATATATATATAAATGAACAAATGAACAGATGAATGAATGAAATCTAAGGTTATCATGCAGTATACCAGCTTCTCATTTATTTCTGTCATTACACCATTAATCAAACACATCTGTCATGCAGATGTAGCCTGTAATAATATAATAATACGTTTCTCATAGCTGAGCGCGGTAAAAGAAAAAAAAAGTCAAACCACACACTTTAATTTCTTTTAGCAGATGTCAACATACAAAATTGCTCTAAGAGTTCACCTTAAACTCATAGACTAAAGCTCTACTCCTATTTTAATTGGGACACATTTTTCTATGTGTGCTTCAACTAATAAGATATTGCATCTGTTACTAGTTAAAATGAAAAAGTTGGGGAATAATATTGCAGATTATTTTTTTGCAGGCTCAGTAAAAAAAAAAAAAAAAAAAGAAAAGGAAAAAAAAAACATATGCCTGTTCCAGAAGGTATATCATCAGGTATTTGGGTCCGTTTTTATCCTACTCAACCTGTTTTATATGAACAAAGGTTATCAGGTTGGTACCACGTAAATCCTATATTCTAGAACATGGCTAAAACAAAAACAAACAAAAAAAAACCATACTTTCACAAATGCCTTTAAACAAATCAGCTCTGCAGAGCACACCTGCCTGCTTCTCAGTAAGCTTTCCCCACATAATTATGATTTTTCAAGCATAGAAGCTCAAACGCTGTCACAGGGCTACCATGTAAGATGTATTGAACAATATTACATATAATAGTAGTATTATGATATACAAAATTAATTTTATGGTCAGAAAATGTTTTAGTTTGAAAAGATATAGTATATATCTGATATACAAGCCAAATTCTATTCATAATGTTCTAAACCTCATTGGCTGGTCAGTGCTCTACCCTTGTCTCCACATCGCCCTTCTTTTCCAATTGACACCTGTGGCTATAATCACATCTCTCATTTGAGCCCTGAGAGCAGTTTGAGATGCTAAAATAATGTCACATGGAGCCATTAAATACAGTGCAGCAGTGACTGACAGGACACTCCGAGCACTCCTGTGCTAAAGCTAAAGATGTTTTTTTTTTTAAGTTCTGCCTTGAGATGATACACAGCAGGTGTTGTTCAAACTGCCCCAGTTAGTTGACATTCACACTTTCGCTCCTGTGCCGGGAGAATTGCATCATGCTTTTATCATTTAAAGTCAGAAAACAAAAATGAATTAGTCCTCAACTGTAACTAATCCAGTAGAGCTAGCTTACTGTTGACTATTGTAATTCTTGATAACTTTTAAGCAATTTGTTACTGCAAAATTGTATTGCACATGTGCAGTAAATATGAATAAATGGATTGCAGTTCTTATTATAATGAAAATCTTTTACTATTAGTTTAACACAATGATTGATGACCTGCTACAATTATTATTATTATTTTTATTTAATTTTTTTTGCATTTATGAACTAGCAGCTAGTACCATATTTTTCAAGCTGCTACTTTTTTTCCACGTTTTGAACCCTTAAACAACGAAGCGGCTAATTTATGAATTTTTCCCGGGTTTTTTCCGGTTTCACAAACTTCAAGCCAAAAAACTGAACCCCATAACATTAGACCAATGAAATTTCCGAAAGGATATGAAAAAACGCATCTCACCTGTGAGATGTTTAGAGATAAATAGTTGTGAAAGGAAGGAGGAAGACAGTGAACAATGACTTTCTTGGTAGGCTACTGTTTAGATACAAGTCGTTGTAACGCTTTGAGTCTGGGTGAAGGGAGAGCTCGCTAACTCCAGTTGCAACAGAAATCATATTAGCACAGACAGGTTTTAAAAACTTGTGCTTTTTTATTTTTCTTGGCAACAGCGTTATGGGTTAGTCAAAGAAACTTAGAAATGAGCATCAGAAAATAATAAGCACATAATCCTCAGTCTTACACACACGCAGTAATACCGGGAGAATGCAGTGGCAGCTATTCCCAAAATACCACTATGCTCCTAAAGGAAGCGCAACATATTTCACCCGTTACACCGTGTGTAACGTATCTTTCGTTAAAGCCTGTGTAAAGTACATTAGTGTAGACACCTGCGGCTTATAGACAGGTGCATCTTATTTATGTTAAAAATTTCAATAATTGTAAAATTCATTGGGTGCGGCTTATATATGGGTGCGCTTTATAGTCTGGAAATTACGGTAGTAACAATTTCAAAAATTCAAAGTGTAATTAGGTATATTGAGGATTAAATCAATGATGCAACAATTGTACTTTTAATGTATAATGTAGCAGAAATTATAAAATGTAAAGAAATATGTTTGTCAGCCCTGGTGGTCTAGTGGTTAAGATGCAGCGCTCTCACCGCTGCGACCCGGGTTCGATTCCCGGTCAGGGAACCATCCCCAGCCACTCTCAGTGCCGGTCCCAAGCCCGGATAAATTGGGGAGGGTTGCGTTAGGAAGGGCATCCAGCGTAAAACATATGCCAAATCAAACGTGCGGAGGATCCGCTGTGGCGACCCCTAACGGGAAAAGCCGAAAGAAACTTTAAAGAAATATGTTTGTCTAATCATATGCTTGGCAAAGTAAAATCCTTAATAAACGTATTATTAAATATCGAGATAGTAGTGACAAATAGCACATTTCAATACAGGTAAAATTAAAAAAGAAAAAATGCCTATTGTTTTAAATGGAAGCTAAATCTTCAGCTTCTAAATAAAAATGTTTCTTAGATTCTTTAAGATAACATAAAACAGCAAAACACAAAACTTGCATAATCACAAACCTACTGCTTAAACCCACAATCTGCAAAGTGCTCATTAATATTTGCTATACTCCTGTACAAAATCCCTGTGTAAATTTAAAGCATCAAAACCGCCAGTCCTGCTGTTGCATTCTCTCACTAGACCTCTCCGGCTTCATTTTTTTCAGCTTTTTGCAATCACAGCAACAGCGCTAAGTGTAATAGTGTTGTGGGGGTTTTTTTTCGTTTTTTTTTTTCAGTACAGAGAAGAAAGCCTCATACATAAAATAGCTTTTAGTCAAGTCAGGTCAAGGATCAGAACATTGCTGTGTCGGAGGCCGTGCAAAAGGCAACCAGGAAAGCACGCTGGTCTTCAAACCCTCTGCTTCACACCCACCTACACACTCCCTCCCCTCTGGCGTGTTCGTCGTGACACTTCATTACAATAATTGGCCATTTTCTGTGCTCGCCTAGCCAATCAGTGGTAGAAATGCGACACCCTATTGCTCCTGTAAATACAGCATGGCTCCGGGTTTTGCACTAAAATACAACAGCTTGGACGTGAAAAAACTAAAAGCTATCGAAGTCCTTTAAACTGTAGATTCACTCTATGAGCACAAAACAAAAAACGAGGACATGTTAACTGTGCATTTGTCAAGTTCACAGTAGATGTTTAACTATGTAACTTGGTGTCAGTTTCAAGATGAATCGTATCATTCTGTGAAAATGGAGGGGGTCTCATTCAATGATAACACTGGTGAAAGAAAAAACTTTTTCATCTCTTTTTTTCTGGCCTTCTTGCCATGTGTCTCTTAGGACATTTCTCTTCCCAGTGCTATATTCTTATGTATATTAGCTTTATACATAAAAATGTGTTTGCATTTCATTATTATAAACTAAGCACCAAAGGTGTATTCGTCTTTTTCATTTTCTTTTTCTTCTTTTTTCTGTTCTGCTTCTTCTTCCATATGGCAGTCCAAAGAACATTTCACAATCTTTGTAATGAATTTGGCACAGTGACAGAGAATAGTGTCAGCTACCCACGCATGTAGGTGTACACACCTCAAATATTCTATCGCTACTAGCAGAGAAAAGTTTAACGTGTTAGGTCTGATAACTCACATCATTGCAGTGAATTGATCCCACTCCCCTCTGATTCTTTGGGTAAGGCCAAGGTTAAAGGTTTGAGTTCATGTAATCTATATTGGATTTGTTTACCATTTTCAATCATCCTTAAATTTGGATGACAGCATTAAGATGAACTGAAAAGATTGAGCAGACCAAAAGAATGTGACAGCAAAGATGGCAAACAAGAAATGAGGGCATATTTCATTAACAGCTATGCAGATTTTGAACTTTGTAGATGAGTAAATGATCCTGCCCTAAAGGGCCTCAAATAAGCTTTGTGTAAATCCCTGCTAGAGGGGTGTTATTATTCACAAATGATTAAAACTACTCATAACCACTCAATAAGCGATCATGATACTTCTGAATCTCGAATGCCTGGAAGGAGTAAAAAAAATGGTCATGGAACAAATTTGTGTTTTGCCAAATAGAAACTGAGGGTCTCACCAGCACTCAAGTACTGATATTAAACCTCTAATATGTAATATGCAGAAATATGGCATATTTAATTTGCAGCTTGTGAAGGCTTACTAAAAAAATAAGCTGGGCAATATTTAAACAGAAGCTTAATGTTTTTCTTTAAAATATATATATATCTTTTAAAGAGCAAGCATGTATGGTTCTTCCGGATTGGCTAAGAGATGGGGACACAAAGGTTCCCTTAATCACTGTTTGCTATAGTAGTAGTTGTAATAGTAGTAATAGTAGTAATAGTAGTAATAGTAGTGGTAGCAGCAGTAATATTGGTATTATAATTGTTGTCATTGTTGTTTTTGTTGTTATAATTTACTTCAGACAATCTTAAATATGAGCATGATTACAAGTCTTATCTTTAACCCCACTTTCAAGAAGAAAGCCCATTGAGTAGTTTCACTTTAGTATACAGTATGCCACACAATAACCTGACCCTAAACACACAGCTTTCCTGGCTGCTGTATCTTCTATTCCCTTTAGACCTGCCTGCCTGATACTTCTTACTCGAATAATGCTTAAAATAATGCTTGTAGATGTGAAATTGGATTAGAAGCGGATGGTTAGAGGGGCAAGCTGCGAAAATGTAAGCGCAGGAGCTTAAACCTTAGATTTAGACCCTGTACACCTGGGCCAAGAATGGGAAGGAAATGGGAAAAGGCTGATACTTAAACAGCTTAGGGGCAAAAGCAGGCAAACAGTAATATCAGTAAGTACGAGAAAAAAACAGCAGTGAGAAATACAGAAAAAGCCACATGGAATGGTGGATGGTTGAAGGGCTAAATAGTATGGTTTAATTAGTTTGCAATGTTGGGTCACTGGCAGGAATGAAGGAATGGTGCTAAGTTTAAAATGGCTTTAGTAAAAGAAATGGGACAAAGCTACCAAAAATGTCAATAAAGTCAGAGCAGCACCCTGAACCATATTCACTGCATGATGCATCATATCATAAACAGTACATCACCTGCACTGTGATAAAAAAAAACACAGATGATATTTTTATGTATAATATGTAATTGTATTGTTTTAATAGTGTTGAACAGTTAATAGAAAATAATGAATAAGCCTGTCTGAAATTTGGCTGAAATTTGACATTACAGTGATTAATAGTTTTATTGATTTACTTTTACTCAACTTACAACATTACTGAAACGATGCGCATAGCTGCTTTGACAAAATTGGTTATGAATGTCTTTAAATAATGATTGAAATATGATAATGTATTAGTGGCTTTATGTATTGAATTTTTCTCTCTCTCTCTCTCTCTCTCTCTCTCTCTCTCTCTCTCTCTCTCTCTCTCTCTCTCTCTCTCTCTCGCTCGCTCGCTCACTTACCCTACTAGCTTAAGATAACCCAGATGTCTAGGGACTGGCAGATTTAGAATGACATCATAACATCAAAAGCAGAGAAAATGGAAACAGCTACTCCAGTTTTATTCTAGCTTCATCTTGTTCCCCATGCTTGTGTTTGAACTTTAAATAACAGTGTTACTTTAGCTTTTGTATTCTGTGGATTTCCAGCTATATGTCAACCCCTGAACTTTGTTTGCTGCACCTTTATACATAGGCTTTGTAAATTGTGTATATAAGCTTTATGCCTGCCTCTACTTAAGATTTGTAAATATTTCATCAGCTTCTTTATACAAATACCTGCAGATGCCATAAGAACGTTTCACACTGTAAATTACACAAATGTGTGCCCTTAATAGCTGCCTGGAGTGTGTAGGGGTTAGTATCTTTTACTTTTGCGAATCATAGAAGCATAGGGCTTTGGAATCTGACGATGAATCCAAATCAGATCAAATAATTGAACTGCACTACTTGTTAATGCGCATGTAAGGCAAAGTATAAAATGTATATTTACATTCAAAACCTCTTTTCCTTTTAGCCAACACTCTCGATTCCCCCAGTTTTTCCATTTTGCCTTTATTTTTCCTTTTAATAGGTTTTTTCATTATTTCACAAATTTCATGAATGACACAGCTGCCACATTCAAAGCTGAGCTTGTTCCCGCTGATAAAATCCTATGAACTTGGCTTTCTCTATCCACATCAGCAGCTCTGCTGGTCTTCTCAGCTGTCATTCATTTATTGGAGAGCAATTATCACATTTCTTTTATCATTTAATTGCAGGAATTATGCAGACCCGTGATTTTATTTTTGACTTCAGACATTCAGTGATTGATTTTTTCCTCACAATGCTCCCAGTTTAGCCTTTAGAAAAAAGATCATTCAGCCATTGCAATGCTGCTTGCAGTAATTTCCAGTTTGGGGTTATCAAATGTACCATGTTGTGAATTTAGTCTCCAGAGTAAGAACAAATATTGACCATCCAAGTGCTCGTTCTCTCCGGAAATGTGCTAAGGTGGAACAACATGCGCATCATTTGCAACATCATGCTTGTTTTTAAAATTCATTTATAATGTATGCTCTAGCTACTTCCAGAGCAGTGCCCACAAGTGTCAGGTAACCAAAATGGGCAGATAATTTAAATCACAGGAGAGGATTACATCCAAAATAATCTACTGAAACAGTAAACCTGGTCTTCTTACACTTTCACAATATGGCTATGAAACAAGAGCCAGCAAGAAGACCCAATATCTTTAGTAGTTCCTGTCATTATAATGGACAATTCATCTCTCATTACAAGTAAATAGACTCAAATTCCCGAAACTGCTTCTATTCAATTACTGTATCCACTTTGCACTGTAAAATCAACAGAAAAACAGTCACAGACAAATAATTAGACCTCCTTTTTTTTAGACAGAACAAGAACAATACATCTACCAGTACAACATGGTAGACGATTGTGAAGTACAACATTCCAAAACATTGCAAATAATCAAATAGATTTCCTCAACTAGGATTATGGTGGGTGGTCTGAAAACACTGTGATTTTTAGTTATTCATAGAACTATTATTTATGCAATATATTCTGACTCGAAAATTCTTAACAAATCAATTGATTTAATTTGTATGATGAGCTTCAAAACTTAGGGTTAGGGGTGAGGTTACACTTCTCCTTATTAATATTGTGAGATGGCTAATAAAGGATTACATTAAATATCTAGACTTTAAGTGATAGAAATGTATCCGTGTAAGGTTTAATTATTTTGCACCAATATCATATTTTCATTGTATGTTTATTGTATTAAGGCTACTTGTAAAATCCAGCTGTGTTTATCTCATTCATCATTCTTGATTGAATCCAGTATTTTAATTTACTGAATAAGCAAATATCTCACAGCGATTATCACCATTTTTGTTCATTTAACTGGAACACTTTGGGATAGACACAAAAGTCTGAATTTAAATCTTCTCTGAAGCCCCTGACTCAGCTTCTGAACTTAGAGGCATCCTGTTTCTCAGGGGGTCATTGCTAGATGCAAGTACATGCTTCATTAGGATGAAAGATTGATGCTCATTGGTCTTGCCTGGATTTCATATGTTTCTGGAGATGCTTGGGAAAACACATATCAACATTTTATATGTTATTGACTCTTTATTTGTCCCACTTAGCCACACAGCCTTTCTATATGAAGATCGAAAACTTTTCAAAGCGGCAGAACCTCATAACACCTGAAACAACATTAAACATGGCTTTGTTCTTAACATGCCCATAAAAGTGATATTTTGTCAGAAAATGTATAAAACTACAGGAATATGCAGTATGTAATGTGGGTAAGATTTATTGTTTAACAGGTCAGCACCAGTTGGAATCACCAAGAGCTATAGTAGATGTTGGATAGAAAAAAGTGTTTTACACATTTGTTCATCTTGATATGTATTCATCTTTGAAATTTAAAAATATTGTTAAAAATAAATAAATAAAACTATAAGAATAACACTGAATGGTTTACATTTATTGCAGTTATTTGTTGTCGTTTCTATGCCTAGCTAGCTGTAAATCCTTTTTCAGTTAGCAGTTTATTTAATTTTGGTAAGAAATTGCGTTCACTGCTAATGTTGACCTGACTTTAGAGAAACTAAAAATTTAACAAAAGCTCAAACCGGTGCCCAAGATTTTAACTCAAAAGTCAGAGAGACAGAGAAAAAGGTCCATTCAGCTCTCTTATTACAGAGGAAAAAAAAAGATCGACTCTGAATTTTCCCATAAAATACATTCCATTCCCCTATTTTAAAACCCACAGTCGGCTTTGTATTACACCACAGATGAAACGTTGTGATACAGTACATTGCTTAACCCTAATAGTTTTCGTGTCACAAACATCACATACAGCCATTATTGGCCATGCTTGTTTTCCCAGTGGGAAAAAGCAGCACAAACCATATACAGCAATTTTAAATATTAAAATATATTACATATGGTTTCGTTAAGCTTTTTTAAAAAAAATTATTTATTCTTTTTACCACAAGATACACAAAAACATATGATTTATTATTATTTTTTTAAATTAGAAATAGATTGGTAAAATACACAATACAACGGAAATGCACAAATGTGCAACCTAAACAATTGCTCCATATTATGTTAGAATTATAAAGAGAAATGGAATAAAAAAAAGGGATACGGAGACAGACACATCATTTCCATCTGCTATTAACACACATGCAAACTCACTGAAAGACTCACATTTATTTACTCACATTCAAAGACAGCAAATTATTCAGTGTGATTTGATAAATAACAGTTTATTCAGATAATCCCCCTGGAAATACTTTACAAACTGCCAGAACAGCAATTGATAGTTTGTTAACTAGCTGTCAGGTAACTGTCACCACCCAGCTATCAACTAACCGAACAATGTGTGTGACATTTTGGAAAATAATCGTTGCATATTGCTGTGACTGAATTCTGGGGCCATAACAGCAACTCCAGTGCCAAAAACAGCCAACAATAGCATCAATATATTTCACCAAAATGACATTGAAAATGTATTTAATTATTTAATATTTTACCTTCGAGTTTTTGCAAGGGTGTTATAGGACACGCAGCAATTTAACACTGTGGTGGTCAGTGTCAGTGTGCCTAACAATGTAGCTAATCTTGCTACTTAGGTGTAATTTGCCACCAATGGGAATGGCAGTATTTGGTTTTGAATTTCAACTGGATATTTCATTAATAATTTGTAGTGAAAAATAATCTTGACATTGTTGGAGTTCAGCAATAAAAATGTTTCCATCTGTCTCTCCGTTCATTACTTCTTCAACAGCAGCGATTGCTTCAGTGGAAAATAAAATATAAAGCATATAACATATTCAATTGAATTAAAATTGTTTTATTATTATTATTGTTTGTTATCTTTTTGGGGGGATGCAGCAGTAGATATCAAACAAGCTGTTCTGACAGAGCCCGACAGCTGAACACAGGTGTTTAGCCTTATATCTACTGCTAGCCAATATGAAATAACAGGACATGATGACAAGAATTAGTGTTCACATTGTAGCAATTGCACCATATAACTACTAGCTTCTAGCTACTTCCTTCTAAGACTTTGAAAATGTCATAGTTGATTTCTCACAGATTGATATGGAAGCTTCTGACAGTATATCTAAAGTTTAGCATTATTTGAAATCATGAGCACCTTGTACTTTGACAAATTACAATTGCAAAGGAGCTTCTCTAACTTTTCTTTTCAGAATAAAGTGTTACCATAAGTTGGACTACATCGTTAAAAAAAACGAAAAAAAAAAAAAACCCCAGCAGACTTTAATCCACTGCTGCATTCCCCAGACCAGTGACCTAAATGTACTTGAGAGAAGATTGTTTCATGCTGTGTTGTGGCCACCAGACCACATCAATTCCATTTGCGTTTATTCATTCAGCAGATGCTTTTATCTGAAACAACACTGAGCTGAGCATATAAGGGTTAAAGTTGTGCTCAGTGGCCCAGACTTTGTAGCATGAACTCTCAACTTTTTCAATCAGTAGCTCAAAGCCTTAATCACTGCAAACCCAGTGCACAGTTACAGTTTATTCCTGTTCAAATAAGCAGCAAAGTTTTACTGCATGAATCAGAACTCACCAGTTGGCAAGGGTTTATGACACATTCAGTAGGTGTGTACTAGCAATTAATTAAAGAATAAAACTTTCTTTCGGCTTCTCCCATTAGGGGTCGCCACAGCGGATCACCCACATGTTTTTACACTGGATGCCCTTCCTAACGCAACCCTCCCCATTTATCCGGGCTTGGGACCGGCACTAAGAGTGACTGGGGTTGGTTTCCTGACTGGGGATCGAACCCGGGCCGCAGCGGTGAGAGCGCCGCATCCTAACGACTACACCACCAGGGAACAGCAATTTAATAAAAAATATTCATGCTTAAAATGATATTTTGATATAATAAATTAAATACATTTTAACTTAAATACACGTGTCTTACACATTTGCATTATTGAACTCTTCACACAAGTGCATGGTATAGAAAAATAAGATTGTATTCTATTGTGCATTTTATTAGACCATACCCATAATCACTCAAAATCAATGAAAAATGCTTAACATTTAAATTAAAAAAAACCTGTAAACCACAAATCAAACATTCCAAAAATGCATGTTGTTGGAACTTGTGGATATGTTTGTGACTCCCTAGAGGCATGCTTCTCTCAATTTCATATAATTTTCCCCAAATTATATCTTGTAGCTTAAATTGAATGCAACCGGAACCACACTATTTAGATTTCGGTACCAATATTATGACAAAACCCGGGAGAAATGTCGCTGACATTAAACAAAACACAGTAAATACAGATTTCATATTTTCTTCATGTTCCTGCAATATCTAAAAAACCCTGCATGTCATGTTGCAGCATCAACATCAGCAAGAAACTTAGATTCCCCGGATGCCAAAGTCCTAAACTTTGACTGCCATATACTAGACTTCTTAAACTTCCTGAACTCACAATCTTTGTCACTATCTTTCTAACCACATACACCTGGACACAATCACAGCCACGCAGTATATAAGATCTTATGCCAAGTCATGATCAATTTATATAAACTAATACACTTTATTTTGCAGTTTGATGATTGCTGTTCATCTGGCTCTTTTCACAGTTCATGGACCTTTTAATATCAAACCTCATTTTGTATTTGTTAGTCACAAAAATAAAAAAATAAAAGTATTGTGTGACTCTTTTCAGGACAGTGAAAGGGTTTTAAAGGTGCTATAGTCTGTTATATTTAGAACATGGCACCAGTTCTTAAGTAATTGTACTAATTGTCTGAGATAATAATTTTTTTTCTATTTATATTTTGTCTTTTAGTTCTGAATGCTTATAGTATTTGTATTTGAATAAGCTTGCTGTCAGGTATTTTTATATATTCTCTACATGCCACTATATATTCTAGGGCAAGAGTTCCACAGACTGGTTTAAGAAATACAAATAAATAAATTAAACTGTTAAAATAATAATAATGATTACTCTTCTCTGATGCATCTATACCTTTATTATTTATACCATATGTGCAGCTGGAACCAAATCAATTACATTTAAACATCTGTCTTTGTCCTTTGTGTCAAACAAGAATTGTGTGTGTGTGTGTGTGTGTTTGAGAGATAGTAATGCTGTCCATCTGCTAAATTATTTGTCACAAGATTTTTTAATAAAAGATCATTGCTCTTACTGTGCTGGCAGTGGATGCCGTTAAAACCGGTCACACACTTGCAGACATAACCGATGAACGTGTCGCCCCTGTAGGTCTCGCTGATTTCACACGTGCCTCCGTTGTGGCAGGGGTTCGGGTGGCAAGGTCCTGCAACACAAATATGAATGTTAAATACAAGCACTGGATTTTATTTGAATTTCATAGTGGTTTCAGCAATACTTTTTTATTGCAAACTTTCTCTAAATGGTTATATAGATTTTTTTGAAAGAATGCCTTTAGCATTTATAAAGACTTCGGGTCATTGCTTTGCTGTTTCGTTCTTTTATTTTTTATTTATTTTTTTTTTTTACAAAGAGTAAAAAAAGAGGCAGGTGAGTTAAAAGCAGTTGCTACTTAAATAATCAGAAAAAGAAAAAAACGTGAAAATTAAAAGATACATTATATGGACAACAGTTTGTGGACATGTGACCATATGATTCACTTGCTTTTTGAAAATCCCATTCCACATTTATTGCCTATTCGCTTTTATAATAACCACCACTCTTCTGAGAATATGTTCCATTAAAATGTGGAGCGTGCTTGTGGAGATTTATGTATAGATTCAGCCACAAGTGTGTTAGTAAAGCTATGTATTAATGAAGGGTAGGATGGCCTGGGGTGCATTCAGTATCACTCTGTGGTAACAGTTTGGGGAAAAACCATATATGTCTGGAAAACTAATGTCCCCATACTTTTAGTCTATATAATGTATGCACTGGTATGGATAAGACTATAAGCTGCAGTAACACAATCAGGTTATAAGATTCAGAAGAAGATGGATAAAGATGAGTATTAATGTATAGGTCATCAGAGGGGTAAAGATTATACCTGGGGAACACGACCATTTTGATCATACAGCGTTAATTTCCTCTAGTTCATACCTCTCTGAGATAAAAAAAAAAAACCCAACTTATCTCAGCATCTCTCTGAAGCACAGTTAATTTCCGAACAAGACTTTGCTGTCCATTTAAACACGCTTTTGAAAACGTTTACTGAGAATTAGCACTAAAGTGGGAGATCTCTTAAAGTTTCCCACTTACTTCACATACACACACACAAACCCCAGGTCAAGGCTCAACCAAATGTCTGATTAATCTTTAATGAGCATTTTTTTGCCTGCTGCTAATACTCTAAAGCCAATATGTGTATTCTGCAGCTCAAGAAAACACTAATAAAATGTGCCTAGAGAACTACAACAGTCCAGCACAATACCTTAGATCTAAGAGGGAAAAAAAAAATCTTTACTGTCAGTCATGACCAGTGTACCTGCACTGCAGGTCACAGTAGATCATAAAGACCACCTGAGACTCATAATTCATGGGCTATCAATACAACGCTGATGTTTTAAACATAAGGGGACCTGCAGTGAATTGCATGCTGTCAAATCCTGCTGGGCAAAAAAGCAGAATAATCTTTCACAAAACCACTACCTGGTCCTGCTATCGAGTCATTGATGGGCAGCAGACATTTAATTGATGTGTTCAGAAATAAAAACCTTGACCAAATTGTACTTTTTCTTTTTTGATGTTAGAGAACTTCATTCATTGACCAAAATAGGCCTTAAAACATATTGCATACAAATTGAAATGCAATTTCTAAAATTCATCTGATTCACAATCTTGTTTATATAATGTTCCCAATTTCAATCCGATGTTTAAAGTAATGCATTACCACACAATGTCCTATGGTAATTACATTTATCCTCCACCCAGCTATATAAAATATAAGCAGTGAAATGGATTGAAATTGCGAACAATGAATTTAATGTGCTGTGCTCGTCTCCTAGTTCAGAAGCCTGATTCTCAGGAATGCTTTCACAGCAAAATGAGCAAAAGCCAGAAGAGCACAGCGATGATGAGCAAATCCAGACCCTCAATATCTTTTTATTACTTGTGTGTGCACTGACCTTTCTGTCCAGTGCAAATACTAGAGCCCATCATGCCTATCACTTCGTTTCACTCAGACACTGATTGCTGTCTATGTTGTAGTGAAACTGTGATGGAACAATATCAGAGCAATTTCCTATCTGTTATCTTTAATCTGTTAAAGTCCAGCCAACAAAACGGTGGGCTGCAGTACACTGTGCTCAACATCTATTATTGCTAATAAAAAGCATTAGAGTGAAGAACTGGTCTATTTTGTTTGTCAAACTCAGAATAGATAAGGGTTAAAGGGACATTATACTTGGCAATCGTGCTGGAGTTTCCTAGACCATGGGGTTTTAAGAATATTTAAAAAAAAATTTGAATGAAAAATAATTATAGTTGACTGAAGAAAAAAGTCATAACAATACAAAACAATGTGCGGTTGTGTAAAATGCTGTAGGGATTTCCTATTGTAAATCTGATACAGGTTCATTTTATTTATTAAATCCTACCACAATTGTCTGACCTGGAGAAATGAATCAACTAAAACATAAGGAACTCTAAAGCAGAAACGGGGCTCCAAAGTGGCTAAAGTGGTCCACTCTGGAATTGTCTGAAAGCTAGTGAAGAGCTTTTTTAAATAATTATATGTTAGTTGTGTGACTATATAAAGTATGTGTGTTAATAGATGGATTCAAGAGCTTTCGAGTTACTAAACTTCTAAAGTTCAACTTTAAATGTTAGCATGTGTTAATGTTATTAGTATCTCTATAGTTAAACTTTATTGAATGCAAGGTATTAAAACAATGCATTACATGCATAGTTAATACAATGCTGTGTTCAACTATATGAACTCCACAAATACATTTTACAATGTGTTTCATATAACACAACAAAAGCTTCTCTCAAATGTATTGATTTGTATGCATTTATCAAAAATATACAGTATATACCGAAGATACAGTACTTATGCATTACCTATTTTGTATAACAGAACAAATAAATAGTCTACAATTTATTAACAAAATTAGTGTGCCATATATAGTTATGCACATGTATCCCCTCTATTTCAAATTGGAGCTAAAAATTCATTGTTAAATGAGTTCTTTGGTAAATGGCTTTGTTTTTGATGAATCGCATAAAGAGAACATACGAATGACACTATGCAGAAGTGCTTGAATGACTTAAAAAGCATCCAATACTTTTAGGAAATTCAATTAGCTTAACAATAACTTAGCAAACTATACATGAAGACCAGTGAAGAGATTAGCAAGAACCCTTTACTTATTTTTACTGAAGGAGAAACCCTAACAATGTATGAGGACACAATGACATTCTCAATCAGTCCAAGAAAGTGACATATTTCAACATTAAAAAGTCCCAAGAAGCAAAAGCCTCCTTTGAGAAAAGCCTGTCACATAATTTCTACTTCTTTCGATTAAACTCCAATCTTTTTTCTTAACCAAGCAATGATGGCAAAGGGAATAATGTGTTGGAAGACACACATCCAAACACAGCCAAAAAAACACCTGCAATCCCTGATTAACACTGTAGAGCAAAAGCCCCACCCCTTCCATAAATATCAAGAGTCCATAAAAGATTTTGACTAGATATAAATCATTTAACATTACTGATACCCACTTTTCTGTCACCAGTATGAATACACTGATATTACCACCACAAGTGTGTTAATGCAGTCAACATACAGTATAAGTTGAAGTGTTTCTATCTGATAAAAAGCATAGCCGGCCCTTGGTCGGCCCTACCAGAATCTGAGGGCTTTGGCTCAGTAGTCTCATCCCTAACAAGATTTGAGGTTAATTAACAGAACGGAACGTGTATACTAGTGTTGGCTGCATTCCATTACTACATCTGTGCACCACTCTGGAGAAGATAGAGCTAGCACTTCCCCTGAATTCTGACATGACAGTGTATAACGCCACAAAGACACCCTGACAGGCTCCCTAATGAAGAATTCATGCCACTGCTAATCTCAGCAAAGACACACCAAACTAAAGGCAAGACAAAGAGATGGATAAAGACAGACAACAAAAAAGCAGTAAGTCACACTGCATATTTTCATTGTGCCCTCCGTCGAGACATCGCATGGCATCACAGCTGATGAAGCAGAGCTTTGTGTTTAGTTCCAGTTGCCTTTTGTACTATAACAGAACAAAGCGTGTCAGTCGTTGTGTGATTGATGTCGGCCAGCATAGGCAGCACCGCAACGTGTCACAAAAAGAGCCTTATCAACCAGCCAGAGCCAAGCTACTATGCCACTCTGTGAAACCTGAGCTTTGGTTAAACACAACCAAGTGTCCTCGGTCCTCTTTAGCAATCAATCACAAAAACAGAAGCCCTTATCTACACGTCAGCTTTCCATCTACCTTTAAAATCCCATTAGAGCTTCCATTTCATTGCTTATAGGCTCTGCTTACAAAGATCAGTCAGCATGCTATTTGGACAGCATTAGTTTATGTCAGAGTCTTATAACATGGATAAAAGAATTAACCATGCCTGCTAAAAAGAGATTCTGCCAATTTTGTGCTTCCTGAAGATGATATAGTGTTGGTTAAAATCAGTATTTTGACACTTTAAGTTTTGCTTTTCCAAACTCATTGAAGCACAGCAATCATCATTTTATGCCAGTGTGAAACCTTTCTCTGGGTTCATTATTCTGTAATGCTGTTGGAAATCTGGCATGTTTACGGCATAAAAACAGTGACAGAATGAAACTTCTTGACAGATCCCCTGAAAGGTTGAAAGATTCTTAGTTTGAAGAGAAGGTCCATGTAGAATCTAGTTATTTAAATGGCAATTAAAAGGACATTTTTATCATCAAATAGCACCATGCAAAATGTTAGTTCTGTAACCAATAATATATTAATTAATTGTTAATGGCTAATTGTATTGAAGGGTGTTTAGTGTGGGGATTTTGGGGTTACTGATTTTCTGTAAGCTCTTAAAGAGTGTGTGTGTGTGTGTGTGTGTGTGTGTGTGTGTGTGTGTGTGTGTGTGTGTGTGTGTGTGTGTGTGTATATATATATATATATATATATATATATATATATATATATATATATATATATATATATATATATATATATATATGCATACTCAGCAATAAAACTTAAAAACTTACATTTTTTTTGTGGTTGGCTGCAGCTTCTGTAAACCTTGGTAGTGTCCCTGTAGTATAACTAGTTGAATTTCTTTGTAAAATATGGGGAAATTCCTAATGTATGTGGAATGACCAAGGTTGCCAGATCTGTGCCAGAAGCTGATCTGATCAATATTATTAAAAAGACATAGTTTCCCCAAATATTCTACAATGGTTTTGTATTATTACAAACCACTTTGCATGGCACTACAATTGCACATTTAGTCTTTACACTCGTTTCGTATATTGCATGCAAGTTTGTTTTGTGCAGAATGCAAATAAAACAGCAATCAGCTAACATCTGGCCATGTGTCTCTAGAGAATAACAAAGAAAACAAAAAACCTGCAAAGTGGCAAGGAATACGGTAGAGTAGTAATTAGTGTAACCTTGAGTGACCTCCATAGTGATGTTCAGCAGGGCTAAGGAAGCTTAGCCAGCTTCGGCACAGCTCAGAGAGTAGCAGCGTGACGGGCAGGAGCTTTGGACTAAGGGGTCAGCTCAAACCCAAATCAAAATGAATGGAGCTCAAAATGCTGTACTTACAGTGCAGAACAAATGGCAAGGTCACATTCAGATACAGGAAAGAGAACCATTCCAATGAGTATATATAAGGCTCTTCATAGCCATGATTATTCATGCAATAATATGAATTGCAAATATTCGTTATTAAAGAATGTGCTGTTTAAACCTCAAGCAAATACATCTAGGGGGTATTAGAAAACATTAATTCAAACTGAAATCTAGTAAAAAAAAAAAAAAAAGAGAGTGATAAATAAATACATTTACTGAAACAGGACATGCAGTATATTAGGGTTTGGGTTCACAGATGCACAAATTACTAACATTAAAACATAAGTGGCAAAATTGTGGTTGCTGGGATATTAGATAAATTAATTAATATTAGTATGTCCTAGTCATATTAGTTAAAAGATAGGCATTTTTTTTCCTTTGGATGTGCCGTTACTATTACATTTGCTTTCCTAAAGGCTAATTTTAAGTGCCTCTTTATTTTCTTGACAGGTTGTGAATCCTCATACTGTATGGCTCTGGTGTTGGTGAATACATTTTCAGCTTATTTTTAAACGCAGCATAAATACAGTTACATTTTGGTTTGTCTTGTTTTGTTTTATTATGTGCTCATTCAATAACCCTGAGGGGGATGCAAAATTTTGCCCTTAACTGTCTAAATGGTGTGCGTGAAGCATTTCAAACTGAGATGGCAGTTACGAAGCCGCATAAGTAACTGTGTGTTGGGGTTTTTTTACAGCTCTTTTATGGAGTTTTCTTGTTTAGAAGCATTTGAGACAGGGATTTGTCTTCTAGATTAGTACCTGTTTAAAACCAGAAAGGGAAAAAACCTAGGATAGCAAATGCTAAATGAAGTAGGAAATGTAGTTTCTTTCTTTGTTTGTTCGTTTGCTGTCAAGTCTAATATGCTGTAACATAAAAGCAATAGGCAATAAAAAAAATAAAAAAAATCAACAGGGGACTAAGAAAGAACATGTTAATCATTTAAATAATCTCATAAATCTAACATTTTGCCAGTATATTGCATCATAAATATTCCTTATTGAAATTATCATATTAATCGCTGCAAAGTGACTTTCAGCCACGTTATTTGGCAGTTAATCATAAGATATTATGCAGTGACAGTTAATTTTGTGAAATACCAAATCAAGTCATGTGCAATATAACTATATATTTTTTCAATGATTTCTTAGCAATGTTTATTTTCTCAAAGTGGATTTTGATCCCACTATAACAATATAACCACAATTACCATGATACTAATAATACCATATAGAAGCACTCTGATTTACAGACATTTACAGTTATGAAACAAGGTATACACAACTATTTTTCCCTCTAATTCTTTTTTGTTTTTTTTGAGGTCATGCTGTTCCTATTCTGTCAAGCTGACTTTTCATTTTAATGCATCAGCAACATTAGAATTGAGAATTTTTAAAAGGGGCACTTTATAGCTTCACTACCGTACAGTTTCATGGAGGTTTCACACAGGTTGGTGGCCCATTAATAGGAAATTGTGTCGTGCTCAGTAAAAGGTTACATGGCACGCTCATGGCCTGATTATGTCTCCATTCTTTTATAGTGGACTGCTGTACTAGGCTCTTTAGATTGTGCCACTAACAGTTCACTAGTCCCTGGCCTCTAAACCCAATTCTGACTGCATCTGAAATGGCACAAGCTTTCATGCCCAAGTGGCTCTGTTCAGGTTAAGCATTTTGTTTCTCTCATGGTGGCTCTAGTCATCCATGACAAAACAGATGAGATTCAGTGACATTTGACTACAGCAAACAGGAGGCATCCGTGACTCACAAAGCATAAACCCTGTGAAAGGAGGTAAATCGGTGGTGACCCATACATACGCAGTGGCAGAAATGTCTCTTAAGGGATGGAAGAGAAAGTTCAAGCTTACCTTGGGAAGTCTCTCTTTCATATGCAAGGATCTCCAAGAAGTAAAAGGTTAGACATATTTGCCTAGACTTTGAGAGAGGAAATTACAACAGGCTTGGCTGAACTGGGGTTTCGACCTAATCTCATGAATAATGTGTTTGGATTTAAAAGATCATGTGACTGGAATCCTGAAAAGAAAAGAGGAAAATAAAATAGAAATAAAATAAAATAGAATAAAATATAAAAAAAGGGGGTGTGTAATGCCATGCCAACCTCCTATATCTTTATATCACTGGTGTTCCAAATAGACATATATTTAGATTTAATGTTGAATTGGGCATGGTCAAGACCTAGAGAAAATCGTCTGAACCTCATTAGTTCCTCAGCTACAGTACATCACTGAAGTTTATAATAGATGTAAATCAAGTACTTTATGAATTTTTCTTGCAAGATTTCTCTGTAATGTGGCTGAGTAAGCAAGCATCTTATAAGTCAATATCATTTCTAATTTTGTATTGTTGACTTGCCTTTTGCTAAAGAAAATAATCTGAACGCTGCTAGGCCTGCTATCAAAATCTACTAGAAAGCTGGGACATGCTTCCAGTGCTGTTTGCCTGGGTCCTTTAAGCAACAAATACAATACAGCTATCATTTTCCAGTAAGATTTAAATTTAATTGATACGTAAGTGGTATGTTCATCTAAATCAAGTTCTTATAGTTGTTACTTTAATCCGTTTTTGCTCATATGATCATATGCAGCCTTATGGGCTGATCTGAGTTGGGTATATAGAGCAGCTTGATAAATAAATTCATATTTATTTTGTGTATTTTGAGCGAGTCTGAGATCCAGAGTCTATCTAGCCTCCAGTCCTGACTGATCCATGCTGATGTTTGACTTCAGCTTGGAGCCTCCTTCAGCAAATAATCACTCACTGCTTGGAACTACATGGAAAGCATAAAGATTGCTATGGAATTTTCCACACAGATACTTGTACACTATAGATGGCTATGGACAGATTCACTCAGAGAGCCTAAAGTCTAAACTTACCCCAAGCAGGACATGCTAAAGTCTGAATCATTATTATTATTCAGTAGATCACTTTGCTTAGATACTATATTAATCCTTAAGTGACCATCAGCATAAGAAAATAGTGCTCTTATTCATGCCTGTAGTGGTTAAGTACAAATTATTTGTTTATTCCAAGTAATGTATTTATGTCCAGATACAATGTTAGTATTAACATTAACAATTAACTCTAAATGTAACCCTGAAACTGTTCATATGTGTAAGAATAGTGAGATTTAACAACATTATGGTTCTAATAACACTGTTTTAACCATAATGTCACACTTGCATGTTGTGTAAAATCATGTATCACAGCAAAGGCACAATGGGGTGCAAAAAAATAAAACTAGTTCTACAGTTTCCCAACCTCTTTGATTAACTTACTTTTTTTGGAAAGTTTTATGCACTCAAAGATTATGGTTGCTAATTTTCTTTGTTGTTGTTTCATCTTTCCCCTAGGAGACCTCCAGTAAAAGCATTGTTCAGCAGTGCAGAACTGTTGCTAACAGTCGAAATTTTGATTCAAGAACCAGCTGTTTTATATGCCCTACACAAATGGGAATGTCTAAAGATATAATTGTTTCCTTCCTTATTAAAGGGATGGACAAAACAGTAACACCATCCTCCATTGGTATGCAGTGTACAAGCATAAAAGGGGTCAAATGGCAAACTCAGTACTCAGTGGTCCCCTCTAAGAGCACTTGTGGTTTTGTTTTGCTGCGAGTGCACTGACCCAGCGAGAGCTCATGGTCATGTAGGTTCAAACATTACCAGGCATTAAACTTGTAAATTTGTAGTGTTGCAAACAAATGCTGCCACAGCAGTCTCATGGGTAAATGCTAATTGCACCTTCGACTCTTAAATGTGTCAACACTTCTGCAAAGTTTACACAAATACACTACTAAACCAGTGATTAAGCAGTGAAGAGCTGCGAGCATAAGGGCAGCACCTGTTCAACACCCATGCTGCACTTTCATTTTGCACACGCACTCACACACACTGCTAAGTGGATGTGAAAATTAAACATGGCTAACAAAAAAGAAGTCCTAGCAAAGGGCAAAGAAGGGCATAATCAGCAAGTTGCTAGTTGAGAAACGAGTCCTTCTACCACATGCAGGAAATAGTTCTACCGAATGATCACACTTTTTTGAATAAATTGTACAACACTACTCATTTGTAACCTTTTTACAGGTCACATTGTCATTTCTAATACATTCTCATACATTTCTAGTTATGAGGCCACATTTTTAAAACACACAGCGACGTCAGCCATAAATGCAATTAATTATAACATGACATACAGTTTCAAAATCCATTCTGCTAGTGATCCATCCATTTATCCATTTTCCTTTACAACGTATCCCTCGTAGGCTTGACAATGATTAAAAAATCCTATCCCACGAGACAGGACGGAAGCACGCACACTTTGGAAAATGCAGAGATGCCAATGAGCCTACAACACGTGTCTTTGGACCGGTAGTATGCAGAGTACCTTTCTGAGAGTGCTCTTGGGTTAAGATTGTTCTGAGACACAACTTTGCCACATACTAAACGTTGTATTGAAGAATGTAAAGAAAATCAAAGTGGATGTGAGAAAAGCGTGTGGAAACAGAGCTTACATCTGGTTATCCCAAAAATCTGACTGGTGTAATACAGCAGAAATGGAAGAGTTAATAAAGAGTTAATCAAACAGCTCCAAATATGTAACACACACAAAAAATCTATTATATACACATTCCGATTCATTTACGTTTGCAGTACCATTACAGCATGTGAACTCTATATTTAGAACGAATTTGAACTTTTAATATAATTGTATATATATGTGCTCTTATCACTGATGCTATGGCTGGAATTTTACAAGCTGTGAGGGTTATCATTTAGAAGATTATTCTTTATTAAGATTGAACAGTCTGTTATTTAATGATGACAGAAATTAGGCTAGCTTTCAAGTTGCAAAAAAATATGCTGGTACATTTAAAGTCTCTTCTCATATTGTGCTGGGAATTTAGTGAAAAAGGTGGAATTCTTTATAAACATCGATGCATGCTAATGTGATCACATCCATATACTTTAAAATCTTTGTGTTCGCAACCTGAACACATCCTGACAAAACCTGAAACAACCTGAAAAAGAAACATATGGGGATAAAGGAAAAAAAAGGAAGATTGCTAGATGATAATGAGATAATGAGATGGCTGTTTGTCGAAAATCTAACCGATACATTTCACATAATAAGAATGTAAAAGGTTTGTTAGCAGCTCTTATGGCAGATTGAATAAAGTGGTTTAATTAGTCATGGGTTACAGCATGCCTAATGAAATGAGAAAAGCTCACGTATAAAAATCAATCATAGCAACATCTTGCCATCCCATTCAGGTCAGTGTCTACACAAGATTCATATTTACACATACACATGATTTCTGATTTAAATACAAATTCTGATCTTAAGAATGATTAATTATTTTTTTATAAAAAAATAAAATATATATAATATTCTTATTCAACTTATTCAACTCATAAAAAGAAACATTCTAAACCAAAAAACAAAACTAAATGCTGTTCATAACTTCATGATAAGGTCCCAAAACCCACTAGCAGCACATACTCACTAACTGCACACACATTTCATGGTGTTACTAATAATCATATAGAATTATATTTATGTAAGATTAAAAAGTATACCTGACAGCATTAATGTTGTATAAAGTATTTTACATTTATATATACTTAAAGTATGTAAGTGTAAATGACAGGACGATTGTATGTTGTTTTGGTACCACCGAAAAGTTAATTATTTTTAAATGACAATGTGTTGTATTTCGTCATATTTTTGTAAGAGTAGTTATTAGCCATATTATTATAAAACTTATTTTATAAATGAACAAACACTGTACAGAAAGCTTTACAATATTACTTTTATATTTTACCTAATTTCTTCAACAGAATCCCTGTATTTTTTTGCAGTAAAACGCATATTAAAATAAGTGCATTAATATATATCTGTGATTTGAACTGCAGTCAGGATCGCTGTTATAGAAAAATAATCAATGTCTTTTACACAATTAGATTCAAAAATAACTGCATAATAAAGCCAAAAGTTCAAGGTTAGTAAAATTATTCTTTTGTAACTCAATGTAAAAAATAAACAATAAATAGAAAACATTTTGTGAGTGAGTGGGTGGAGTTTTTCATGTCTACTTTTTGCTGGTTTTGAGCTTCAGTCTTTTTACATGCCGCTGAACTGAACCTGAAACTTCTCAGATGATATCTTAATGTATAGTATTTAAATACTGGATTGCTAACCCACACAAAAGGTTTAAATGCCAGGCTTTGTTTTATTCTTCATACTTTTCCCTTTTTGTTAATGTGTAAATGTTTAGTTTATGGTGTTTTCTCTTTAGTTTAGTTTGTTTTTTCTTGTTTTGTGTCTTGTATATGTAATTTGCCACTGGAGCCATTTCCTTAAACATTCATTTTCAAAGGAATGAGAAGAAAGTGAGTAATATTCAACACTGTCAGATGTGGCTTGTGTAAATGCGCTGTTTTATGTATAGCATCATGTTTTAGTCCTTTGAGGTTATAACATGTGCTAATCAAAAGCTTCACTTTTCAGCAATTTCCAACAAGTGTTAAAGAAATACTGTAGAGCAGAAAAGTTGTGTGGGAACTTGAGCAGGTTTACAGGAATAAGTTGGACAACATAATTAATTTGAAAAACTGAGTGCATGGTATAATTTGAGTCTATTAATTAATTGTAACCCATTGACCTCATTTAAAGTCTGCAATATTTTTTGCAAGGCCCTTAACCCTCTATGCTCCAGGGGACCCTTACGAGAAAATAAACCAAGGACCGTGACGTCGGAGCGACGTGGGGCCGCCTTCCCGTGGGCTCACCACCTGCAGGAGGGACCGTAAGGGACCAGTGCTGAGAGGATTGGGCAGCAGTCAAAGGCGGTGGCCTTGACAGCCCGATCCCTGGACACGGAGAAGTGTCTGGGGAATCTGCTTAGACTGCTGCCCCCGCGACCCGAATTACGGATAAGCGGGAGAAGATGAAATGAAAAAAATATATATTTTTTGCATAACCTTAACACTTACCCTGATTCACTAATTATTTGTAATTTTTATTTTTGATTCATTTGTTGATTGATTAATATATCTACATACTGTAGTTTGCAATAACTTTTTTACACCTACTTATGTAAAACCTGTGATTTCCTGAGCAAACACAGTCAGTATTATCAGTTACATCAATGCTTTAACAAACAAAAACCGTCTATTGCTAAAATAAATAGTAATCTTTATTCTTTTTTTATACAGCATGTAATCTTTACTTATTGTTTTGCAGTTATATAATGTCCACCTGTATAAATCAACTTTTTGGCAGACTGTGGAACACATTAAATCCAGGTTTTTAAAAGACATAAATAATGGGTAACTGTATAGTGTATGTGTATATGCAGTGTTGGGCAACGTTACTTTTAAAAGTAACGCATTACAATATTGAGTTACTCCCTAAAAAAGTAACTAATTACGTTACTTAGTTACTTTTTATGGAAAGTAACACGGTATATCTCTTTCACGCCTTACAGGTGTAACAGGTGTAATATAGATAATTGGCATTAAGAAATAAGTTATATTAGGGCAAAAGACATGTGTAGGCTGCACACCGGTGATGTGGAGGGAGAACATACCTTTCACTGTCAACTCATAAAACTTCGTGCAATTCCGTAAATATCACCTCGTCCTCGTCTACATCATTTTCTGCTTCATCATCAGCTTGAAACATTCTGAACGCTTTTACAAAGTTCGCGCTATTATCAGTGACCGTGGCAGTTTATCTTCCCACAAAGAGCAAATGAGCTGTGAATTTGCTCTCTATCTCCGCTGTGATGGCGTCGTACATGTGTCTCTCACAGAAAACTTTTATTCTGAGCAGTCAATAGAGCTGCAGTGGTGGAAAGTCGGCAAAAGTTTTCTATATTTTTTGTCTCCATTTCCATATATTCAACATTATACACACACACACACACACACACACACACACACACACACACACACACACACACACACACACACACACACACATTTGTAGTGCTGTGCTTTGAATGCAGATGTTTTTTTTTTTTAAAGTGGTATTTTTTGCAGTTGACAAGAGCTTTTCACCAACACATAATCTACACTTAACCATTATTCCTTTCTCCTTTTCCTCGACTATTTCAAAATAATAAGAATACTTCCATCACAGTAATGTAATTCTCCGCTTCTGACCGGCTTCTGTTCCCGCGGCTCGCACGTATGAGTGCGCGATTCTACGTGACTACGTTCTGATTCATTTATTTTTTTATGCAAAATAATTTAACTGAAAAGTAACTCGCGTTACTTTCTAAAAAAGGTAACTCAGATATTAATGTGTAAATGTATAAAGTAACGCGCTACTTTACTCGTTACTCCAGAAAAGTAATATTATTACGTAACGCACGTTACTTGTAACGCGTTACCCCCAACACTGTGTATATGTATATACACTATACACAAAATGCCTGTGACTAGGTATGAGGCGGCAGTTTTCCAAGAAGTATTAGCGTGAGAAGAAAAGCTAGCGTGTGTAAAATCATAATGTATAAAAGAAAATGTCAGTTTCAGGTTGTAACGCAACAAAAGATGGAAATGTTCATGTTCAACATTTATGCAAGACTGATTCATTTTTGGGGTTATTTGGTTGATTGACTGACTGATTGATTGATTGATTGATTGATTGATTGATTGATTGATTGATTGATTGTGTGCTTGATAAGATCAGTGAGGTCATGGCTCAAGGGCACAGGGGCATTTTTTTGCTAAAACAAGTTTAAATTCCTTTGCTATAGTGAAGGGAAATTATAATACAATATCATGATAAAACATTCTAGACAAATGTGTGCTTCCAAATTTCTGTCAAAATCTTGCATGTAACAGTCCACAAACTATTTTCAGTGATTATACTCAAAATCTCCTGCGAAAATGTTACCTGAAAAGTGAAGGGCCACCATGTTTAGAGTGTTTTAACTCTTAAAATTTAATTATTATATATATTAAAAAAATGCTCTACTGAAGCTTTAATAAAGACTGTATAAAAGACTACAGAATATTAGATTGACTTCAATATAAAATAAATCCACTTATCTGCTGCAGACGACTACAAGGCGCAAAAAGCAAGCTATTTGCCAATCAGAAATATGCATCTAACTCTAGGCCATTATGAAATCTATTCATGCTAAACTGTGAACACATTTCCCATTACACTAGCAAGAATGGGAGTTTTTAGGATTGGCTGATAGGGGCTATGGCATTAGAGAGCTTTTATAATAATCCATGATGATTATCTTTTCCCTGCTGCATGCTGGATGCTAAGTGCATCAAGCTACATCATCAGCTCCTTGTAGAGAGTGAGCTTCGAGCTGGATGGAGCCAATCAAAGATGTCCTGTAGGGCACTCAATCAGTAATGAGTAATGTAGGGAGTATTAGTGAAAATTACATACTGTATAAAACGCTCTTTTTACAATAGATTATTTTGCAGGAATTGCAGGTTTTTGCTTGTTTTAGCTCTGATGTTATTGTGAGAATGACTGCTACAGAAAAAACTACAGAATGTTGCCTAAATATCTAAATTTTCCATATTCCACCTTTGCACTACCATCTCCTTTTCTACTTTTGTATTGTTAAATCTGAATTGAACTGGATTATGACTATATGTCATAAACAACATACACAGAATAACTCATAAAGAAGTGAGAGGATAATCTACTGTTCTTTATATATTTAGCACAGAAAAGTGACAAATCAATGACATATTGTAAATGAACATCCACCTTCATTAGGTAAAACCTGTTCATTATTCCTGGTAGTTCAACCTATATAAATCAATCAGAGTAATAAGAAGGTGGTTTTTTTTTATAGAAAGAAAAAGTCACAACCACAAAGAGACCATTCACTAAAAAACTGTGACCAGGTAAGAAATGCATTACTCAGAAAAACAACCAATATGACTGATTAGTAGAATCAGATGTATAAACTCAAGGAAGTCTATTTCAGTGCCAGATTTTAACAAAACAGGTAAAAGTTTAAATAGTGCTTTTATTGATTAAACACCGCATATGTTCAGATTTTCTTTGGAGTACGAAGTAGGAATGGGAGCCATTGTGTGTCACATCTGCTACCAACAAGCAACAAACCAGAGCCAGAGATTTTACTGTGAAACTCTGTGGTGATTAAGACAAGTACTTTGTGCATGCTCAATACTAGTCACTGTGACAGTGTGTGTGTGTGTGTGTGTGTGTGTGTGTGTGTGTGTGTGTGTGTGTGTGTGTGTGTGTGTGTGTGTTTGTGTGTATGAGGAAAAACACCTCACTGTCTAAATGGCTCGAAGTTCTCAACCAAGACAGATTTTCACACACAAAAAAAAAAAAAGCCATCACTGGTTCCTTTACACTATACTGTAGCACAGAACAAAAGAGAGCAATATTCAAATTAGCATTAAAATCAGCCACTTGGAGGTAAAATAAGAGATTTTAAAAGATGGAAAATTATAGAGGCAAAGGACATCATGTAGGAAGGGGCGTGCATGACAAAAATAGATGACAGGAAAAAACTAAACAAAATGTCAGGTAGAAGCTAAATTAGGATAATGGAACATGATGCAGGCCTGGAAATATCTTACCTGAATGTGGATCTTTTCCCTCTGTAGCTGTTAAAGGAGAGAGAGAGAGAGAGAGAGAGAGAGAGAGAGAGAGAGAGAGAGAGAGAGAGAGAGAGAGAGAGAGAGAGAGAGAGTTAAATTCCACAGTCCATTCCTTTATTTATTTCTTTTTGTTAATAATTCATCCTTTCAAGTTCACTGGGTTATCAAACTGGCTAATAATAAAATGCAATTCCTTCTTCCAACCAGAAAACATAATTATAATAATCACAGCAATTGCTGTCCTCATCCATGCTGTACCAAGGACAGAAACCAAACAAACTCACAATTAAAAGTTATAGTGCATTCATCACTACACTGCAACTATCCCATTATAACAATCTGTGCTAAATCTAAATTCCCAGAGTTCTCGCTTGCCAGGAGTTAATGCATTGCCTAAACACCACTGCCCTCCCCATGAGGGCACCCAGTGTTTACTTCAGCACCCCGTTTATTATTCTGGGGCCATGTTCCGATCAGCTGCAAGAGCACAAGCTGCTTAATCATCTCACTGGCACCAGAATATCAGCCTGAACCCCAACACATCCGGTATCATTAGCCTCACCTTCCATCATATCAAGCACATGGCACAGCACTGGGGCAGTGTAATTCCTCCTGCTCTCAAAATGTTTCTTAGTCATTTTTTATTCTATCATCCATCTCATGTCATAATGGTGTCAAGGTTAAAGGTCAAATAATGATCACTCGAAGTGCTGTCGACGCAAGCTCTTATAAAAACATTCATTAGTGTTGTTGAGGAATAACAGAGCTCTTAACCTGCGATAATTACATACCGCGTTATGCGCAGTACGGTAAATAGCCTGTTTTTAACACGTAATTAAAGGAAGTTATTTGCATGTCAGATTCTAAACTCTATCATTGCCTTTAAAAATATTCAAAAAGTGCAATAAAGTAATTAAATCAATGACTGACAGTGAATGCATCAGCTCCTTTTATTATTTTCCTAAAGAATCATTACATGGCTTAGAAGATCCTGAGTGGCCTGCTGTAAAGCTCTGAACTCAACCAGATTAAAACACCTTTTGGATGAACTGAAACTCTTTCTGCACCCCAGGCCTCGTCACCGTACATCAATATAACAATATTAATGCTCTTGTGGCTGAATGAACACAAATCTTCAAAAGCACACTCCATAATCTAGTGGAACATCTTCCCAAAAGAGTGGAGGTTATTAAAAAAAGCAAATAAAGACTTAATGTGGAATGGAATGTTAAAAAAATATATATAAATCTTATGGTGAGGTGTCCACAAACTTTTGTCCATATAGTATATTCTTTATTACATGTCCATACACATATTAATTAAGGTTGTAACAATTAAGGCTGTGTTGCATTAAATATGTATAGAGTATACACCATTATGTACTAAGTAGTTTTCATGTAAATTACTATGTACCGACCGTATTTTCCGGACTATAAGCCGCTACTTTTTTCCCACGCTTGGAACCCCGCGGCTTAAACAACGAAGCGGCTAATTTATGGATTTTTCCTGGGTTTTTCCCGGTTTCACAAGCTTCATAGCCAAAAAACCGAGACCCATAACATTAGACCAATGAAATTGCGGAACGGGTTCAGGTAAACCAATGAAACTCTTTATATGAAATCAGATGTGCTCCCACTAAATCAGACCACACCACATCACAAATATGGATGAGGGACGTTTGACCTGCCACTCACTCACTAACTCCAGTTGCAACAGAAATCATATAAGCACAGACAGGTTTCCAAAACTCGTGCTTTTTTATTTTTCTTGGCAACAGCGTTACGGGTTAGTCAAAGAAACTTAGAAATGAGCATCAGAAAATAATAAGGACATATTCCTCGGTCTTGCACACATGCAGTAATACCGGGAAAATGCGGCAGCAGGCTATTCCCAAAATGCCGCTCTGCTCTTAAAGGAGCCACAACATATTTCACCCGTTACACCGTGTAACAGACACTGTCTTTCGTTAAAGCCTGTGTAAGGTTCATTAGTTTCAGTGTAGACAGTGCGGCTTATAGACAGGTGTGGTTTATTTATGTTCAAAATAAACAATTTTGTCAAATTCAGTGGGTGCTGCTTATATATGGGTGCGCTTAATAGTCCGGAAATTACGGTAACTAACCAGTCAAACAAAACATTACTTTTTATTATTACATCTTTACCACTAAAATGCTGTTTATCAGCGAGTAAGCAACTAATTGGACATTACTGTGTTTGTCATACAATCATATATACATATATTACAACTCAATGTTTTACGGATTCTCCAGAGTTAAAAAAGTGTTTCATTTTTGGTATTTTAATCATTACGTTCAGAATGATTTCATGAAATTAGAGCAGTTAATAGACTAAACACTGAGAGCATGAGAACAAAGATGGCAAGCGGCTTTGAGTAGTTCACTGCTCTCTGGTTTAACCTGCCAAATCTCTCTGTAATCACTACACAGATGCAGATGATTCACTCCAATGTCTACTGCCAGACAACAAGCACAGATTATTTTCTTTCAGCCAAAGACACATGACCAACACACACAATACAAAATACTATATTAAGCCTTACTGAACAAAGTTCGTGTTAAAGTTAATAAGTGGGGTTAGTGTTTGAATCTCTTTGCATGAATTTTTATAATGACTCTTTATTTTAATGAATGACTCATTTACAAATTTCCAATTTACCAAAATCGCACCACATTGCTTTTACACATTATGATTTTTCGAGTAAAAAGTTTTAAACTTTATCTATTATATGTAAACCTAATACAATAAATAGTATATGACATCTGCTTCATGGTGATCTAAATACTACACTCTGAGGTCTCAACCACACATGTGGATAGTTTTGGGGAAAAAAAAAAATGTTTTCCTCTCTTCATTTTCTCTTCTGTCCACAAAGTACAAAGACACCCATGTTTTTGAACACAAAGCTTTTTCTGTCTTTTCATTTCCTCCAATGTGAAAAAGTCAATTATCGTATTTTTTCCTTTTTTTTATTATTATTTTAAAACGCTGGAGTCATTAGGGTCAACTTGCTGATGTGGTTTTGTGGATTTGAAACAAAGGCTCCCTTTTTCATGTCTGTTGTTCATGCAGTTCTTTGGGGTCTGTCATTTTTAATGTTTGCTATTAAAATTTGGCTTTGTTTTATTTTGACACTTTTGTTCAGAGGTGTCAGGATGTAATATGCATGGTACGGCTTCTGAATCCACCACTCTGGCAGTAGAAACCACACTGCAAATTAAGTACACTTTGTATTTGTGTAATCTTAAATGCAAAGACACAGGAAGTAGTAGGAGGGCTATTTTAGGGGCGTTTGACATAATTGTTTATGACATATGAGGACGTCGTGCTCATTTCAGAATTCTTTTATCGTTTTTGTTCATTTATGTGTAAGAAGAAAAAAAGCTGATAATGTGAACTGGAACCTCTGTGAAAAGTGTCTCAAAAAAAGACAAAGAAATGTTTTCAAAATGGTCCATGGACTGAGCATGAGAGGTTCTGATTTGCATACTGCAAACTATATCAAGCTGTGTTTCTTTTGGTTTTGTTTTTCTTTTATTCTGCTGCTCTTTTCCTTTTTAATTTCCTAGGTTCCACCTTATCTCTTCCCTCGGAGCATCACTATGTCCAGTCACTTGATTCAGGCCAGCTTTACACAGCAAGTATTTCTGTTCATGCTGGTTTCCTGAGGTTTGGGTCCAGAATCTGAGATATCAAATTTAACATTTGGAAATTTCACATAGAGAAGTTTTGGGTTCTTTAGTTCTCCAGTGGAGCTATGAGACTAATGTTTGTAGCAAGCAATGGAAGTTTGTGCCAGAAAAACTTTACATTTGTGTTGAAGCATTACAGCAAAATTATAGAAGCAAACATCAGACAGCAAACATGTCTCGGCTAATCGATCATGTTTTGGTTCAAGAGGAAATTGTTTAAATTTAATTTGTGGTCATTTTCTCCTCTTCATAACAAGCTGAAATGATATGTCTGATGTTTTAGAAACAGGGAAAAAAAAGAAACTTACAAGAAAGAATCTTAAGAATGTTTGAACTAGTACTTTTATATACAGTGATTATGAAATGTCTTATTTCTAAATCCCAGTAATCCTAAACCCATTCTTGCCCACACTTAATATTGTAAAAAAATGTGATTAAAAATTAGCAAAACATTTTTTTTCTCCACTGTAACAAAGAACAAAGAGGATTTCGATGCCTTTCTTCATATTAATAGATAAAGCCTTTTCAGAGTATATACCAGCACTGTGCCAAAGTCACGCACTGTCATCAGCATGATGCTAAACATTTCCAGAGCTCAGCAGATGTTAGACGCTTTTCCACATCTGGGTGACAGATTAGCACAAACTTCCTCTTCAAAAGCCTGCACGCTAGTTAAATCAGCTCATGGCACAAAGAGGTCTACAATTACAGGCTGCCTGGTTTTCTGATGTAATGGGTAAATTCCAATTAAATTCCAGGCATAAGAAATATACAACGTGAGCCAAGCTTCTACACAAACACATACTCCCTAAATGACACATCTCTGCTGAGCTCTCCCTTAGTGTAAAAAGGAATGCTGATTCTTGGCTAAGCTTGCAAGCTTCCACCATGCTGGATAGATACAATTTGTTTTGTGTGCCATATTGTGCATTTGAACTTTCAGTATTGAAAGCACTAGAGCCACCCCTAACTTTAACTGGAGCTATAACAGTTCAAACTGTACCTGCGACTTTGCACCTTTGTACATTTCACCTGTGTGTGGTGTTATGTAAGGTGTCTGAATGGAGTATAATGAGGTCTTAAGGGTACATTTCATGCATCGTTTTAGGAAAAGACACATTACTAAAGGAGCAAAAGTAAGAGTACAGTTTAATACATTTTCATCTAAGAGTGAATTGCAAATAAAAAAAAAAAGATCCCTAAAGTCAGTCAGTAAGCTGATGTATAATGTACAGTAAGATAATGTATACATGGTGCATATGAGGATGCCTGTGCATCAGTGTTTGTCTTTTCTTTTTTGATTATTCATCTTCACAGAGTAAATAGCAGATCCGCAGATTATAAATTTCACACTGAATTTTCAAAGTGTGCAATTTGCCAGAAGTGAATTCATCTATACAAATTCTTTCTGCTTGTATATTGCTAGTAAGAGGATTTGCTAAAGCACTTGTGGGAGCAATCTGAATTTGCACATTAAGACAGCAGGCTTGCTGACAGGAGCAGATGCTAATTGAGCTATTCTTTCTTTAAAGCCAGTTTAAAGTCCCCAGTCAGAAGTCGCTGCAGCTGGTAGAAGTGAACTCGGCAACAAGAGGTTTCTGAACATGAACAACTCACTGAAAAAAAAGAAAAAATTCAATATGTTTACCATGCTGCTGGCTGCTAGACTCAGATCTAGCCCCTTGACAGCATGAAACTGTTTTTGATCATTTGTAATTGGATGTTGATGCCAGAGAAGAACTAATCCATCTTATTTCTTAAATTAAACAACTGATTTCTAAACCTGTAATCATGAATGAAAAGACTCAAGTAAAATAAAAGCGAATGAAAGAGATTTTAAAGACAAAATATTGGGGGAAGTAAACATTAACGATTTTTATCAGCGTCTACAAATTTTTCATTAATGATCAAAATGCTGTTGTTATTGGACACCAGCTAGTGGGCCATGTACTCTGCAAGTTAAAATCTAATTGGTTAAAGCAACAGCTTCAAGCAACATGGATTGTAAGCTACAGGACACCTACAGTGTTCACAGTAAAGGCTCAAGGTGGGCAGATTTGACAGACCTTTGTGATGTGACAGCTGAAATCTGATTGGACGGAAAATCTAAATAAAAAATTTCATTCAGATAGGCTGCTCCTTGAAGCAGCACACCCAAGAGAAATGCTATAGAATAATGAGAATAGACTAGTGGGAATAATTAAATACATATTTATAGACAAATTATTCTAATAGAGTTTAGGCAGCAGAGGAGACCTTGCTGGCCCTGATGGCCCACCACTGGTTTTTAATCAAATCAAACAGTGTTTAACTGTACAATACTGTAAAAAATTAAGCATCATTGTAAAATTACTATTTTTTACAGTGATCGTTACCGTTATATCTCTGATAGAATGGGACAATCAGCAATGAAAGTACCAAATGTCTTTTCTTTCTTTTACATTTAAGCTCATGATTAAAAGCAGCATTTAAATAGCAGGCAGAAATTCCTCTTTTTTAAAATACAAAACTGCAGTACTTATGATTTACAGGCATACAGTCATTTTATGGTATTACATATTTCAAGTGGTCTGAATAATAATTTATTTTCTAAGCACAGCTTCCTTTTTTGCCTTATGCAACGAATGGGCAAACTCTGTTGAGGAAAAAAAAACAAAAAAAAAAACAAGCACCCACATATACTTGGTCATATCGAAATCATTCCATATTCAGAGTATTTTGAGGAGAAAGATTGCAGCAAATTGTCACCAAGCACAAAGTTGAGTCACTTCTGCAATGCCCACACCGAGAAAATCTGATCTGAATATTTGACCAATTTATTTCTTACAGAAAGTCTATGTGGGCTCTAAACATGCTGTTTATTGTTTTTTTCTTTATTTACATTATATGCTGTTTATCTTCCCATGATGCGGTAGTCATTTTTCAAATTCTCTGAAATTAATCGTGCCAACTCTCATGAAGTACAGTTACAGTCTTCAAGAGTCAATGTTGCATAATGCATAAGTAAATGGGGTAAATTACATACTTTTCACACACTGTTGCATATAGAATGTGTGCAATTAACATTAAGAGGTTCATGCCAGTATTTAATTTGTGCCAGATTATACTGAAACAGATTTAGGTTCATTTTAGATTTGGAGTAAAATAGAACTAAAAATAAATTCAAATATTAACACAAATATGTAAATATATAATGCACTGACCAGGGATAACATTATGACCACCTGTCTAATATACTGTTGGTCCAAAATTGGCTAGCAAAACCGTCCTGATGTATCAAGCAGTACCAGTATTAACTTCTTCAGCAGTTTAAGCTACAGTAACTCGTCTGTTGGATTGAACCACATCTGCCAGCCTTCGCTCTCCACATGCATCAATAAGCCTTGGCCGCCCATGACCCTGTCGCCGGTTCACCTCTGTTCCTTCCTTGGACTACTTTTGATAGATACTGACCACTACAGACCAGGAACAGCCCACAAGAGCTGCAGTTTTGGAGATGCTCCGACCCAGTCATCTTGCAATTACAATTTAGCAATTGTCATATTTGCACAAATCCTTACATTTGCCAATCTTTCCTGCTTCTAACACAGCAACTTTGAGGGCAAATTGTGTTATTCAATTTACCTGTCAACATTTTATAATGTTGTAATGTTTTACAAGACTTTTCGTGATAAAATATGGATATTAATTTGACAAAAATGTATGCCTTACATACTGAACATTTACTGGACCTTCCCCACTGACTTGCTTAACTTTTTTTTTATTTATTTATTTTTTACTTTCTTTACTCTTTACTCATACTACACTGATTTATTAACCCCTTAATAACCTCTTTCTTAGGCAGGGCTAAAGTGAAGCCTTCACCAGAAACACTGGAAGTGAGGCAATATAAATCCAACGAT
The DNA here is from genome assembly GCF_946808225.1 of Silurus aristotelis. NCBI lineage: Eukaryota > Metazoa > Chordata > Actinopteri > Siluriformes > Siluridae > Silurus > Silurus aristotelis. The sequence goes on from NC_139596.1 coordinate 10,714,495, forward strand.
GCACATTTTGTACGGAACTTTACATGAAAAGTAGGAGAAACACTGCTTGCAATCTGAACTACAATTTGGTCAATATATAAATAAGAAGATGTTGGGATGTTGTATGTTTAAAATAGTACTATCAACAAATTTTCAAACAACTCAAAGTGTACATGGTGTAACTGCTCATAATGTACAAGAGACAAATATTAAGATATTTGCCAATTGCATCTTTTTTATTTAAGCAGGAAAGATTTGACAATTCGGCATCATCCATTATGTCTGACCAGGAAAGGCTTGATGTACGGTACGGTATGTCCTTTTCAGGAAGCATTGAAAAAATTAATTTGTGACAGGATAATTTCCATTGGATTCAAACCTGTGATGATGTAAAGTAGAGACCATATACTGCTTTATATTTGAATGGGACAACAAGTTAGACAAAGTGTAACAGGTAAAATATTGTACATCTCAGTAAAAACTGTTAAAAGCTCTTTTTGTTTCACACAGTATATATATATATATATATATATATATATATATATATATATATATATATATATATATATATATATATATATATACAGTGAGGAAAATAAGTATTTGAACACCCTGCTATTTTGCAAGTTCTCCCACTTAGAAATCATGGAGGGGGTCTGAAATTGTCATCGTAGGTGCATGTCCACTGTGAGAGACATAATCTAAAAAAAAAAATTATTAAATTTAATAAAAAATAAAATAAAAAAATAAAACTATTTATAGGGGGAGTGGTGGCTCCAGCGGTTAGGGCGCTGGGTTGCCGATCGGAAGGTCTGGGGTTCAAGCCCTGGTATCGTCAAGCTGCCGCTCTTGGGCCCTTGAGCAAGGCCCTTAACCCTCTATGCTCCGGGGGTCCCTTACGAGGGAAATACCAAGGTCCGTGACTTCGGAGTTTTGTCGGAGTGACGTAGGGCCGCCTTCCCGTGGGCTCACCACCTGCAGGAGGGACCATAAGGGACGGTGCTGTGAGGATTGGGCAGCAGTCGAAGGCGGGGGCCTGCTTAGACTGCTGCCCCCGCGACCCGAATTACGGATAAGCGGGAGAAAATGAATGAATGAATGAATGAATAAACTATTTATTTGTATGATACAGCTTCAAATAAGTATTTGAACACCTGAGAAAGTCAATGTTAATATTTGGTACAGTAGCCTTTGTTTGCAATTACAGAGGTCAAACGTTTCCTGTAGTTTTTCACCAGGTTTGCACACACTGCAGGAGGGATTTTGGCCCACTCCTCCACACAGATCTTCTCTAGATCAGTCAGGTTTCTGGCCTGTCGCTGAGAAACACGGAGTTTGAGCTCCCTCCAAAGATTCTCTATTGGGTTTAGGTCTGGAGACTGGCTAGGCCACGCCAGAACCTTGATATGCTTCTTACAGAGCCACTCCTTGGTTATCCTGGCTGTGTGCTTCGGGTCATTGTCATGTTGGAAGACCCAGCCTCGACCCATCTTCAATGCTCTAACTAAGGGAAGGAGGTTGTTCCCCAAAATCTCGCAATACATGGCCCCGGTCATCCTCTCCTTAATACAGTGCAGTCGCCCTGTCCCATGTGCAGAAAAACACCCCCAAAGCATGATGCTACCACCCCTATGCTTCACAGTAGGGATAGTGTTCTTGGGATGGTACTCAGCATTTTTCTTCCTCCAAACACATTTAGTGGAATTATGACCCAAAAGTTCTATTTTGGTCTCATCTGACCACATGACTTTCTCCCATGACTCCTCTGGATTATCCAAATGGTCATTGTCAAACTTAAGACGTGCCTGGACATGTGCTGGTTTAAGCAAGTCAAGTCAAGAGTCAAGTCAAGAGGCTTTTATTGTCATTTTTACTATACACAGTGGTACACAGTACACAGTAAAAACGAAACAACGTTCCTCCGGAACCCTGGTGCTACACTAAACAACAAAACAACAACAGCATAGAGCTACAACACAAACATAAAGTGCATCGAGTGCAACCTGGTGCAAACAGTGCAAACAGACAGTGCAGACAGCCAACACAAGACAAGACAAAAGACAAAAAACCAAGTATAGCGCCGACTAGTAAACCTGCTGTATACTTGATTATACAGTACTGTGTAAGGAGAAATGTAAAAACTATACCCAGGAGAGAATACAAACAGAACAGAACAATGTAGTGCAAAAAAACAGCAGCAAGGAGGTGCAAAGACAGCATGTAAACATTCTACTGAATACAAAAGGTGCAAAGACAGCATGGAAACATTATACTGTAATACAAGGTGCGAGTAAAAATAATAATAAATAGATAAGTGGTGGTGGAGTGGATTGAGATGAGTGATGATTGTGTTTAGTCCAGGTTGTACAGTTCAGTAACACACAATTGAGTGAGTGTGTGTGTGTGTGTGTGTGTGTGTGTGTGTGTGTGTGTGTGTGTGTGTGTGTGAGTGTGTGAGTGAGTGTGTGCGAGTTTCTGTTTCAGTTCTGTGTGTTGAGAAGCCTGATGGCTCGTGGAAAGAAACTGTTGCACAGTCTTTTTGTTGCGGCCCGAATGCTTCGGAACCGTTTTCCTGATGGTAGGAGTGTGAAAAGTGTGTGTGACGGGTGTGTGTGATCGTCCACAATGCTGTGTGCTTTGCGGATGCAGCGTGTAGTGTAAATGTCCATGATAGAGGGGAGAGAGACTCCAAAAATCTTCTCAGCTGTCCTCACTATCCTCTGTAGGGTCTTGCGATCCGAGACGGTGCAATTCCCAAACCAGGCAGTGATGCAGCTGCTCAGGATGCTCTCAATGGTCCCTCTGTAGAACATGGTCAGGATGGGGGGAGGGAGGTGGGCTTTCCTCAGCCTTCTCAGGAAGTAGAGACGCTGCTGGGCTTTCTTGGTGATGGAGCTGGTGTTAAGTGACCAGGTGAGGTTGTCTGCCAGATGAACACCAAGAAATTTGGTGCTCTTGACGATCTCCACAGAGGATCCATCAATAATCAGTGGAGATTGGTTGCTCTGTGCTCGCCTGAAGTCCACAACCATCTCTTTCGTTTTGTCTACGTTCAGAGACAGGTTGTTTGCTCCACACCAGGCAGTTAACCGTTGCACCTTTTCTCTATATGCTGACTCGTCGTTCTTGCTGATTAGACCCACCACAGTCGTGTCATCAGCGAACTTGATGATATGATTTGAGCTGTGCGTTGGTGCACAGTCGTGAGTCAGCAGAGTGAACAGCAGTGGGCTGAGCACACAGCCCTGAGGGGCTCCAGTGCTCAGTGTGGTGGTGCTGGAGATGCTGTTCCCGATCCGGACTAACTGACGTCTCCCAGTCAGGAAGTCCAGGATCCAGTTGCAGAGAGAGGTGTTTAGGCCCAGAAGGTTCAACTTCTCGATCAGGTGCTGAGGAATGATTGTGTTGAATGCTGAGCTGAAATCAATGAACAGCATTCATACATATGAGTCCTTGTTATCCAGGTGGGTGAGGGCCAGATGGAGGGTTGTGGAGATGGCATCGTCCGTGGAACGGTTTGGACGATACGCAAACTGCATGGGGTCCAGGGAGGGTGGAAGCTGTGTCTTGATGTGCCTCATGACGAGCCTCTCGAAGCACTTTATCACGATGGGAGTGAGCGCGACGGGACGATAATCATTGAGGCAGGAGACAGTCGATTTCTTTGGCACAGGAACAATGGTCGGGGAACCTTCCGTGCCATGCATGATTTCAAACCATGACGTCTTAGTGTATTACCAACAGTAACCTTGGAAACGGTGGTCCCAGCTCTTTTCAGGTCATTGACCAGCTCCTCCCGTGTAGTTCTGTGCTGATTTCTCACCTTCCTTAGGATCATTGAGACCCCACGAGGTGAGATCTTGCATGGAGCCCCAGTCAAGGGAAGATTGACAGTCATGTTTAGCTTCTTCCATTTTCTAATGATTGCTCCAACAGTGGACCTTTTTTCACCAAGCTGCTTGGCAATTTCCCCGTAGCCCTTTCCAGCCTTTGTGGAGGTGTACAATTTTGTCTCTAGTGTCTTTGGACAGCTCTTTGGTCTTGGCCATGTTAGTAGTTGGATTCTTACTGATTGTATGGGTTGGACAGGTGTCTTTATGCAGCTAATGACCTCAAACAGGTGCATCTAATTTAGGATAATAAATGTAGTGGAGGTGGACATTTTAAAGGCAGACTAACAGGTCTTTGAGGGTCAGAATTCTAGCTGATAGACAGGTGTTCAAATACTTATTTGCAGCTGTATCATACAAATAAATAGTTTAAAAATCATATATTGTGTTTTCTGGATTTTTTTTTTTTAGATTATGTCTCTCACAGTGGACATGCACCTACGATGACAATTTCAGACCCCTCCATGATTTCTAAGTGGGAGAACTTGCAAAATAGCAGGGTGTTCAAATACTTAATTTCCTCACTGTATATAATACTTTGGTTCCAAATATTAATATTGTTTCTATTAGTTTTTCTTTGTTTTTTAATGCAAAGTCTGCTTCTGTCATCTTTCAATTCTAAATCGAAGATTTAAAAATGTCATATTGTCTAATATATTGTCTAGTCATACTGTCTGGTAATGGATCTCTTCAGTTTCAATAAATAAGTCTTGCCTTTTCGCAATGTCTGTAGAATTATGTAAACATAATTTGATTTAACATAATTTGACCACATGAACGCACAGTCTACAGCATGTGAATACTTTTACTAAGAAAAAGGTCTCAAAAGAAAGTCTTACCGATCAGCATTAATTGATAACGCTTTTGCAATACGTTTTCTATGCAAAATGCACAAACGTAGATCACATTAGGCTTTTGGGCAAATCAGAACATGATACTGCTCACACAACATGATGTCTGATAAAAAAGATTTTCCTGCACCCCCCACCCCCTACTGTTTTTAAGACTTTAAATCTTTTATGCCAGAGGCTTTTGCTTTTACACGCTATACATAATACTGAAGAAAAAACATTTTTGCTTTGACTGTTAGAATTTTCTTAAACTTTTAACTTTTCAAGTTACAGCCAGATAAATCAATAGCTTCTCTTGCAGATGTCAGACGATCATGAAATGTTTTGAATTAAGACCCCAACACAACACCCACATGTTTATCTCTTTAAAAGCTTGGTCATAAAAAGAAGAAGAAGAAAAAAAAAACCCAATTGTTTATCTTTACAGAAAATGGTATAAATGATAAGGAAGTAGGGCTGCACAACAGCAGTGGATGTTATATGTGGCATATTCAGGCCACAGATATGAAGATATGCGTGGTGTAATGAAGCCGAGATGTCATAGCACAGCTCTACCATTTTGGCTTTGCTCAAGCAACACATTTCTCAGCTCTCTATACACACCTAGATAAGGACTGGTGAGAAAAACTCTAGCACGATGTTGACTTATCACTATTGAGTGAGCTCTCATTCGTATTGATATTCCAGCAGTCAGGTGATAAAGCTAAGCCCTGGGACACATTGGTTTAATCTGAGTGACAACCTACTAGAAGTAATAATCAAAAATAAGGCCGAGAGCTGATACCACCCCAAAGGTGTCTGGTAGAGATAGGGGAGCACAAGCATGTCACATGGGAAGAAGTTGCAGAGGATTTATGGGAACATAGATGAGTCATTGAAATGCCAATTTAGCCTGTCTAGCTCATTCTATATTCAGGATTCATGGTGCCATGAAATCACCAACACATACAATCAAAACGCCACCAAACAAAACTTTAAATTGTTATTCACTGACTAACACAAGATGGGCCACAAAAAGTAGCCCAGCTCCATCACCAGACAGACAGAGTCATCAGACAGCGAGCAAAAGTCTACAGCCTCTTCTAATTGGACCTCCATCCGATTTCTTACACCTCAGCTTTGTGGATTCTCATCCATTATTTACTACTTAATTTTACAACAAATAAGAACAAGCAACTCAGCTGCATATACTATATACAGTATATAAATCAGACAAATTGAATATCAGCGGGACAAGGAATTGATGAAGGTCCCCATAGCCGCAAGACACATGTGAACACTTAAAACACCTTTCTATTAAGCTACTACTGTCATCTTCTGTCTTGGTTTTGTGCTTGAGGTTTGATGATGCATATTAAACTAGAGTGAATTGAACAAATTGTGCATGGACTTGTCTGGAAAAACTTCTATATAGAATTAATTGAGGGAAATAAAGAGTACTTATTTTAATGCCTCAGTGGACACAGTAAAGACTATACAAATGCAAGAAAGGACACAGAAAAATCCAGAAATAAAATGAGGCAAAAGAGACATTTAGTATACACAATGTATATACAGGTTATGCTTTTATCGTTTTATATACAGTTTTACGCTGAAACAATGTCCTCTTATCTTAGCTCTGATTATATCACCAAACCTGCTAACCTTTATGCATTTTGTAAAGGACCCCACAATTTAACATCGGCATGCACTAATGTGAGTTATTCAGTAGCGTGAATACTCACAACTGCAATATTTTTCTCCTGAAGAAAACCTGGGCATGAGCCATACACATTTTAATTGCTGTTTTAAAATCATCAATATATAAATGACACTACCTGGAATCCCCGCCCACTTCCCCTCGCAAGGCATTCAGAATATTAAATATTTATTCAGAATGACGGTGAAAAAAATTCCCACTGAGAATGGTCAAAACAGTACTTCAGGATAATAAAAAAAGGATGAAGATCTTGACCTAAAAAGATTAAACAGGCCTCTGGGGAAGTGACAAATTAGACAGACTAGTTTTTGGCAAATACTGTAATTAACACAGCAAATGTCTGTCATGCTGATATTAGACAACCAATTTGTAAATGGATTATGTAAAAAAAAAAATGTAAATGCTCATTTTCCTGTCTTTGGGTTTTGTTTTGTTTTTTTTTCATTGGTAAATCACAAGCAGGGGAAATAAACACAAGTTAAACACAAGTAAAGTAAAATAAACGTAAAACAAAAGTTTGGGAAAAGTGGCAGCCCAGTGGTCTTCTGATTGGAAGATCGTGAGTTCAAATCCCAGAACTACAAAGTTGCCACTGCTGGGCCCTTGAGCAAGGCCCTTAACATCCAACTGCTCCGTTGTATAAATAGGAAGAAATTCGTTCTGTATAAGGGCGTCTGGCACAATACTGTAAATAAAGCTTAAGACACACACACATACATACATACATACATACATACTTACAAAAATTTATATATATTGTATATAGCACTACATTTTCCTTTCCAAGAAGAACCAAAACTGTTCCAGCATGACAGTACCCCTGTGCACTAAGCGAGCTTTATTAAGATATGGTTTACATGGGTTGGAGTGGAAGATCTTGAGGGCTGTGTGGCTCTGACCTCAATCCTACTGAACACCTTCAGGATGAAATGAAATGCTGACTGCACCTAAGGCCTCCAACAAAACCCTTTTGAGTGGCTAAATCTCTACACACTCTAAAATCTAGTGAAACATCTTCCCAGTAGAGCAGAGGTTATTATAACACACACACACACACACACACACACACACACACACACACAAACACACACACACAAACACATATATATAACACATATTACAATAAAAAATTGTAAATTGTAAAAAAAAATAAATAAATCAATACACATGTCTGACAGCTCACAGCTCTGACTCTTACACTTTACCTTTAAAATCAGTGAGACAGTGAGATAGCACTTACAGCATTCAAATTAGTGACTAATTATTTTTCAAATGACAACTTAGGTATTACTATGTAATAAGAAAAATAGTCTGTGCATATCATATGAGCTTCTGAGGAGAGACAGAGCACAGACAGTGCAGAGTCTTTTTCTTCAGCTTGAGACAAGGTCAGAAGCAATCTGGCTAATGGATCTAATCTACTTTTAGCACAGTGGCAGACCGACGGCCCTGTCACGTCAAACACAACGGCAGCTCCAGGAAGTGACAAATCTAGTTTGACTTTGCATGGTGTTAAAAGAAAAGGACAGCAAGGTGTCTTTGTTTTACTCAATGTTCTCTCTCTCTCTCTCTCTCTCTCTCTCTCTCTCTCTCTCTCTCTCTCTCTCTCTCTCTAAAAACCTTCTACCTCAAAATGTTTTAAACTGAACTTGCCTTATAAACCACACTATGTATGTGGACACCTGACCAACACTGTATGCGCTTCTTCCCCAAACTGTTGCCACAAAGTTGGAAGCAAAAAATGGTCTAATAATATGTTTGTATGCTGTAATTAATCAGATTTTCCTTCACTGGAACCAAGAGACCCAAACATGTTATAGCATGACAGTGCCCCAAGTGCGCAAAGAAAGATCTATGGCTTGCCATGGCTGGAATATTAGAATTTGAGTCTCTGGCACATTAGTCCTGACCTGAACCCTGAGATGAATGCACCACAGGCCACCTCTCCCTATATATTAGTGCCTGACCTGACATTGAATAAGCACAAATCCCCATATATTATGCTTTAATTTAGCATAAAAAATATTTATTTAAATAAAAGTAAAGCAGCAAACATATTGCAGGCTCTGCAATGGAATGTTCATGAAGCACATATAATTGTAAAAAAAACAAAACAAAAAACAATCACACAATCCGTGGATGTTTTCATGTAGAAAAAAAAGTCAGAGAAGTGCAACCTGCATCTGTTGCATAATCTTAAATACTGTGAAAGCCTATGAATTCTCCTATGAATTACACACACACAAACATACATATACATACATATATATATATATATATATATATATATATATATATATATATATATATATATATATATATATATATATATATATATATATATATATATATAACAGCACATGTGACAATCTCCATAATTTTATTTTCTATATGATATGTATCCTAATATACAGGACTGCTAAAGTCAATAATTATTGCATTAAAATATTTATGCTGACGTATTCTTATTTCATTATCATTTCATTATTTTATTAATACATTATCATAATATATTCAATATATATTTAAAAAGATGTTGAAAGTTGTATATCAAAAGTGTTATTAATGCTGCTCTCAGGGTATATAAGAACCTTTTCCCTTGCTAGTGGTTTAGCCGACGTGTCTGTGAGCGTACATGTTACACGGTACATCGTATGCAGCCTTTTCATATTTGACTTTTCAATTCAGTTACATATGCTAGTCTTTGCTTGGTTATAAAATTTATCATTCTCAGCTAAGACAAAAACCTAAATCCCTAAAACCTTCCATATCCGCTGTACAAACTAAACATGCTTAATGCATTACACATTTTTGGCCGCACATTATTGACTCTCTCTCCCTAGCTTTAGATATCAAGCCCTTGCTTCAATGGACAATAGTTGCAAAGTTCCAAATGTGGCATCCATTAATTTCAGGCTAATGAGTCACATAAATACAAAGCCACAATAAGATTGCAGCTAAGGCTTAGAAAAATGCAGTAGAAAAGTGGTGTTATGTCCATAACATAAATTTGTCACACACTTGAAGGAAATCAACCTGGAACACCAATCTCGTGTTGCATGGCATGTTGTAATTAGGTTTGAGATAGGGTGTTCGAGAAAAGCCTGGCTCTGAATATTCAGATTTAATGAAATACGCAGCTGGATTTTCTTATAATGCTAATGTATAACGCTAAAGACTCCTTTAAAAGTGCGTCTAGAACTGTAATTTTAAGGAAGTGCTTAATAAGGCCAGACGTGACTCTTTTATGTTGCTCAAAATATAAAAGCTGGCATAACACATTGTGTTAATGACTGTCAAGTAAAACGCACAACAGAACATAAATCCTGTAAAACATTCTGGGCAAAGTCAAAGGGAACATCAGTCTGCAATTCCCTCGAACATCCGAAGCACATTTCCAGTCTGAAATGCTGAAATACATTCGTTTTTATTTATTATTTTAATTATAATCTATAATAAACCAAACACAGTGATAGGACGATGTTTAAAAAAAAAATGCAAAATAGCCAAAAACAAAAATATAAAGAATCCCCACATGAACCTGAAGATATATTTGCTTCATAAGTCTCAGCTTTTAGAGCGCAGCTCCGCTTCTGCCTTCAGAATTCAGCTTTGGCCTCATTTTAGAGACAGGTCAGCAAATCCCGAGTGCAGGGTGAAGGCATCAACAAAACCACGAGCTCTTCTGTTGACATGTGGGTTTCAAGGGCTTCTCTATCTCACAAAAACATGCTTTGAGAACTCATTTCTCTCAGCTGGAACATATTACCTTGCTCAGAAGACGCATACCTAAACAATGATTTGTGACTATTATTTTCCTTTTGTTCTATTTGCCAAAAATGTGCACGACAAAAATAATTATATTATTATAACTTTGTGAATTGCCAGGATTATTGGAAGCAGATACTAGATCTTTTCCAAAATAATTTGTAAACCACAAATAATTACTATGAATAAAAAGTATGATGTGTCATTCAGCAATAAATAAAAAATCTACTTTTACACAAATTATACATTTCAAAATAAATCTATTCCCACAAGAAGAGAATAAAGAATAAAACATAACACAGAAATTAATCAAGAACAGGGTGATGTCATGTGTTACCACCCTGAAGCTGTAAATGTTCCAATGAAATCATGTCCTAGAATATTAAACACTATAGTGCTCTTTTCCAGAGCAAATAACTCCTTGTCAATAAATATAAGGCCTAAAACTACATGACAGCTCATGATGTGTTTTACTGTAAGAACAATTGTTATATTGTGTTACTAAAAATCACCCTCTTATCACCTCAGAAATTCTGTCAGAATTTCACCAAAGCTACACAAAATCACATGTACATATTTGTTATATCAATATTCTTAGTGATCACAACAAGGCGGACTGAATTTCACAGCATTAGAAGAAAAAGAAAAAAGCAAGAAACAAAAGTGGATAACAAAAACGAGAGACTGTGTGTGTGTGTGTGTGTGTGTGTGTGTGTGTGTGTGTGTGTGTGTGTGTGTGTGTGTGTTTGTGTGTGTGTGTGTCTGTCTGTCTGTCTGTCTGTCTGTCTGTCTGTCTGAGTTTTACCATACTCAAAAAGGTCGATGTGATAAGTAAAGAGAATATGATCACTTTAGTGCGGCATTGCAAAAAAACTGATATTTAATATGCTGATCCTTTTACTGCAGCTGCACTCCAGCTATGACATGAAAAGTTTTGTGCTTCGAATTGAAAAGCAATAAATCATCCATTTAATAATTCCTCAGGTTAGCCTATATGAAAGGTTAGGCTTCTTTTTTATAGGCTTATGCTGGGATTTGAAAGATACATGGCTATTGGCGTATTTCCTTCCTTTCCTGCGATCAATATGTTTTCTACATCTGGATCTTAGTGACCAGGGAGAAACCTATTATGCGACAGCAGGAAGGAGCTCAATCGTCTGTTCACCACAACCATTCAATGAGAGAAACAACCTTAGCAAGCTGTAAGCTATTAACTGTTTTTTAAAGGGGAGCATTTTTCCCGCTTTTATCACTGAAGCATCTGAAGATGTGGTTTGGTAATTGTGTAATTTGGCTTGCAGTATCAGTATAAGTACTGCATATGTATGTGAGTTGCTGGAGAGAAAGTAATGCTTCAATGAACAGCCAAACTTTGCCACTTAGTTTAACTCGTTATAAGTCATAAATGGTGTTATGCCAACTAATACTACTAATAAACGATTCGAGCATCTGCTAGCTTAGTTAGTGCTCACTCTATCAACTGAATACAATTTGCTGGTTTATTAAGCTAGTTCCTTAAGTTCATTAAGCTAATGCAAAGAAATTGCTTAAAAATATGTATATGCACTAAAGTTTATAACTGAAAATAAAATGAGAACCTGACTGTGCAGAAAATGAAGCACCTGAATAAGATTTATGACATCCTGCTGGTTGTGATGAACTCATTTATCACTGACAAGGACACTAGAAAAATCCTGCAGAAATACACACACCATAGGGTCAAGATACATGCCTTCAACCAGAGCAGGAATCTAATTATCAATAAAGAGTCTTACTGCATATGGCAAAGGACACAAACATGGCCGGAGAGAGTGCTGTGGGATCGCACATGCCTGGACGCATGGGATATCTACACCAGCTTCAACCACCTGATGAGTCAACCCACTAGCAAGCACTGCAAGTTTATGATGGAGGTTACAATAAGACTAGAACTGATGTCAAGGGACGAAATCTGATTCACTATGAGGGGGAGCTAAATTATGTGCCCTGAAACAGCAATAACACATAGTGTATGTCGACCCACACGTGAACACAGCAAATATGAGGTGAATAAAAGAAAAATACAAAAATACAAAAGTTTCTAATAAATGAAATATTTTCACTTTACTTGCATCCTATGTGACCATATCTTGGTTCTAAAACTGCACCTTTATCCATGCAACTAAAATTGAACAGCATAACCTATTTATTTATTTTTTTATACCTTGCTAAGAAACAATACCCTGCCTGTAAAGAGGATTTCAGATATCTTTGAACCATTATATTGAAATTCCTAAAAAATCCGAACACCAATTTAAAAAAAAGACTGATAATACTGATAATGTGACATTTCACTGCCTCCCAAAAACCCAATATGTTGATGTTTCATTCAATCTCATTATTCAATCCTGAAAGTGATAAACCTGCTGCTTTGTATAATTAACACTTTAACAGACGTTATTCGACAGCTGTCCACACCAGAAATCTTTAAGCACGAAAAATCCATTTTAATGGTGATGTGTGATTCTCAAATACACAGGGCAATGAAACAAATAAGGTTGAAACAAATCTAATCTTGGTGTATCAGCACTATAAAGTAAAAAAAAAAAAAAATGTTACTTTGCACTATTGCACAGAACAAAGCTGTATACACTGAGATACTAACAGTAATCAGTATCAGTAATCCGTACATATACTGTAGATCCATAACAAACTGAATGGTAATGACATAAAAAATGCATGTGATGTTCATAATATGCCTCACACTCTCATCTATATTTAATCAGATGTATCAGTGTTTAAAAGTTGCAGCTGGACCTACTTTGGCTGTCCCCATCTTTTGAAAGACACTATTTTATGTCTGGATAAAAATAATAATAATAAGGTGCAGTAGTGAATACATAATACAGTCATTGTTGATCAGGGATTCAGTTTTGTATTGTTCCTGCAATGCAGACATGTCCTGTGTGAATTCAGGCTAGAGATGTGCATTAGGACTGGGAATATGTGAGACCCATGAGACCCAACAGTAAAGACGAAGAAGCGCGTGTTTATTTTTATTTTTTTCATCTGGGACAGATATGAAATGCTTGGCAACAAAGAGGCCATGTCAGTTAAGATGCGAGCATATAAAATACATGTGGAGCTTTTAGTAAACTGCCTAGGAGTACTTGTGATGTAAATTACAAATTGGTTTGCATTTGGGAAATAGAAGGCCAAACATACTTAAGGCAGATACAAACTAATACCTGTGTGGGAGTGAGCAGGATTGTTCAAGCTTTTTAAAAGAGCAGGCATGGATTAGTGACATTTCCTGCAGGAGTGGGCAGGACTTGCAAAACTTTCTGCAGGACCAGGCTGGAGTGGTAAATTATTCTGTGCTTGTGAGAAGGAACAGTAAAAGTTTCTCCACTAGCAGGCAGGAATGGTAAATTTTCTCCAGGAGTGGGCAGGAATGGAAAAATATCCTGTGGGAACAGGAACAGTAATCCTTTCTCTAGGAGCAGAAACACAAATATTTCAGCTGGAGGCAAATGAAATGGACAGAGTTCTTTGAGGAACAAGTTGGATTAAGGTTTAAAACAGTCCTATACCTAACTCCTAACTGAATTACAATATAAATAGGGTATTTTTTTGTGTTTTATTTTTGGAAATTAGATGATTACTGTTTTAATCCTCAAGTGGCACTAGATTATTTTGTAGCAGTTTTCAAGTCGTTTAACTTAATTTGTGTAAAATAATATATATTCTTTACACAAATAAGGTTTTATTTCATGAACACGAGCTGCATCAAAACTCTTCGGGAACACGCCTGAGTGTTTCCGCTCTGAAATAATGTGATCAGTCAAAAATTCAATGCTGGCAGTCATCGGCGGGGTGGTGTCACTACCAGGAAGTATAAAACGCACATGGAGTGAGGCGACCGCCAGCTTCTGTTTGTTAATGAAGCGCTCTGTGTGTGTGTGTTTTGTATTTGTCAATCGTTTGTCTCAAAAAAAAATAAAAAGTGAATGCAAGCCGGCTTTAAGCACAGCTTGTGTGTGGCTTGCTTGGAAGTGACGCGCGGTAGTCCGTTCTCAATTGAGCCGATTGCAGGCTTGGAAGCATTTTGGCAGATTCTTCCCCCTGTGACGAGCGCATGCAGCTCCGCCTCTCTTCCTCTGAGGAGGGGAGGGCGGGGTCATGCTCTGTGAGGAGCTTATGGAAGTTGTGACACGCGCTGTTGCCAAGCTCGATAAAAAATCAAACAACAACAAAAAAAGCACACCAAATATATAGATTTATAGAAAATAAATAACGGCTGGTTTATGAGGAGAAAGTTCTTTTATCCAGTAAATAAGATGAGCTCTTTCTGACACTCGTGTCGCAACCTCCACGTCGGGGTTTCCCATTCTTTCCTGATCTGCACACTGAGGTGTCCAGATCATGGGCTAAGCCTTTTTGGCCCGCCGACTGTGTATTCTCACATCATGGGACGGAAAGAATATGCCAGCTATCTCTCTCCCGGCATCGCCTCCGCCCTTAAGACTCCGACACTGACCTACGTAATACGTTGGCGCTTGTGGGTAAAGCTTATGCTTCAGCAGGTCAAGCGGCTACGTTTCTGCACACCATGGCGGTGTTACAGGCGTATCAGTCTGACCTGTAGCAGGAGCTGGATGTGGGAGGTGCCCCCGGTGGCCATGTTCACGAGCTCCTCCGCACGGCTCTCAGAGCCAACAAAGAGACCGCTAAGGCCATTAGCTGGTCTGTGGCTGCCCTGGTGTCTACAGTGCGGCACCTGTGACTCACTCTGCAGCGCTTCCTTCTCCCTTACAAAAGCTGGCGCTCGCCTTACTCCATGTGCTTCTACTTCCTGGTCGTGACGTCACCCCGCCGATGACGGCCAGCATCCAATTTTTGACTGATTACACACATTATTTTAGAGCGTGAACAATCTGGAGCGTTCTCAAAGCATTTCGACGCAGCGTCTCGTTCCCTCAGGGAACTTGGTTTACATACGTAACCTAGAGACATTGCTGATCCTGAAGCTTAACATATCTTTGTTAGCAATGTTAATAAAATAACTAACAACTCACCTGATATTTGTTCTGTTAATTGTGAAAAATAAAATAAAATAAAAATAGTGCACCACAGTGCTCAGAGTTAGCAAGGGGAGGTGGTAGATTAGTGGTTAATACATTGGAGTTCAAATCCCAGCCACACCAAGCTGCCACTCCTCGGAACCTGAAAAAGGCCCTTAATCTCATAGCTACTCAGTTGTATGAATGAGATAAAATATAAGTCACTGGATTAGGAGCATCTTCCCTGCCATGATGAAAATGTAAATTGCATCTTATGGCATTTGGCATTGGTCAGTCAATCACACACATATTAATACCATTCACAAAACAAAATTCCATATTTAAATTTGTCTTTGGTTTAGGCTAGTAGACCAGTGACCTATAAGTGATTGTTCTTATGATGACATATTATGTCCATATTACTAACACAGTTAAGACTGGGTCACATGTGAGGTCCCTGCTGCATAAGTTCTGGGATTTATTGAAATATTTGCAAACTTTCCTAGGAAATGATTTCCTACACTTTTTAATTTGCAGAAGCCCACATCAGAAGCTTTTTGATTATTTTTTCTGTGCTGCTTGACAGCAGCTTAGTATAAACTCAGATCATGGTGTGTTCAATGATTCATATACACTGCCTTTTGGAAATTCCCAGGTGATAACTTTAGCATTTCTTACCCGATAACCTTCTACTTCTTCTTTCAGCTGCTTCCATTGGGGTCGCCACAGCGGATCATCAGTCTCCATACTACTCTGTCCTCTAAATCTGCCTCTTTTAAACCAACCTGGTGACTCTATCCTCAGCATTCATCTACCAATGTACCCCATGTCCCTCCTCTGCACATGTCCAAACCATCGCGATCTGGCTTCTCTCACTTTGTCCCCAAAACGTCCTACAAGCCCTGTCCCTCTAATAAACTCATTTCTAATCCTCGTCACTCCCAATGAAAACATCTTCAGCTCTGCTACCTCCAGCTCCACCTCCTGTGTTTTACTCAATGCCACTGTCTCAAAACCATACAACATAGCAGGACTATAAACTTTCCCTTTCACTCTTGCAGATACCCTTCTATCACAAATCCCTCCGGCCACTCTTCTTCACCCACTTTCCACACACTGTCCATTACTTTGCACTGTTGAGCCCAGGTACCTAAACTCCTTCACTTTCTCCACCTGCAACCGCACCACTTCACTGCCACTGCCCACATACATGTACTCTGTCTTACTCCTACTGACTTTAATTCCCCTTCTCTCCAGCGTGTACCTCCACCGCTCCAGACTTTTCTCAACCTGCTCCCTACTCTCACCACAAATCACAATACCATCCGCAAACATTATAGTCCACGGAGACTCCTGTCTGAACTTATCCATCACCACTGCAAACAAGAAAGGGCTCAGAGCCGATCCTTGATCTAGTCCAACCTCCACCATAGACATAACTGTTGATTTCTCATGTTAGCTAACATATAACAAATTAACAAAATAAAGGTGTGTATGCAAGATTACAATTAAATTCTTGGAAGCTATAGTAAACATGTGTGCTATAATAACCATGCCATAGTTCTATGCTATTTTAATTGCAGTGAGTGGCTTTTTGAACTCTGAAAGTGAGAGCTGACACTTTGTCAATGGCCAGGAACAGAAGACAACAGAAATGTGTTTTCATTATTTTCCGTTTTGTTTATATAATTGTTTTAGTTTAATATTTGAAGTGCTAAAATGCCCTGTTCAAAGAAATTAAACAAGGACAGCATTGCTCTTTTCTTTTCTTATTGTTAATAAAGTGAAATCTACTAAAAATATATGCTGGAACTTGCTCAGTAACTGACTCTGATTACAGAAACATTGTGCTCCCTTTGTATAGAAACAAAAAGAAAGGGTTTGGATTTTACACTTTGATGCATTTTACTGTTCTGTATAAATGTTTTTCACAAAATACACTCACTGACTTGTTAGGACTTTATTAGAAACACTTGTCCACCAAAGTGCACAATTATTGAATCAGCGAATCATGATCATAAAATTATATAAGTTTTTAGTAGTGTTCACATAATTCATCAGAAGGTTTAAGGGGGTGTCCTTACCATGGCATTGCTAGTGTCAGACATGTTGGTTTGAGAATTTCTACATCTGCTGGTAGGTGAAGGTGGTGTAATTTTCTTCAGTGGTCTTTCTACTTGCTGAATCTGGATGTGTAGAACATGATGTGGCGTGTGGTAGAAGAGGAGATTTTCAGCATGAAATTGCAAAATTCTGCAGGGATTTCATGAATTTATTGCAATTCTTAACATGAAGAGCAAAAGGCACCCCTATCCAATATTACTATAGTGTTCCTAATATGGAAATTCACCACCTTTAATTAAAAATTCACTTGTTGAATTATTTTCCTTAGCCAGTCCTTTCTAATATGAATGTGTTCTATATTAACACACGAAAACCTCACAATAGATGTAATAGAAATAGTCTTATTGGGTAACCGGAGCTCTTTTGTTCTCATCAAAGCCATATGGCAGAAAAGAGCAATCTTCTATCACACTACATTGAAATGATTGAGAAAAGTGTGTGGAGGCAGCATCTTGCTAATTGGATACAGTAGCTGGAGGGATTTTGCATCTGTTGGCCCAAGGGAATATGAAGCGAAAATAAAACAAGCAGGGAGACTTGTTGCTGGAGGCAAACAATCCAATAAGGAGATGAAGAGAACATAGTCTTGGATAAGCTTCAGGCTTAAAGGAGCAGGCATACATTAAGAAATGAAAGCATTTAATCATGAAAGGCAAGTTTGTTCTGATGAGAGTTGTTTCCATTCGTAAGGTCATGTGACTAACACAGAACCATATGCAAAGAGCAACCAGGAACATCTCATGTCTGCTGGTCTTCAAATAAATCGTTGCATTTAAAAAAACAGCTTTGCAGAAATGTACATTTTGGCCCCTAATATGCAAGCCAGTGGCAACAATTGCAAAGATAATCTTAGTGAGACCACATGAGAAAACATCGTTGAGAGAAAAAAAACAGCCCCAATATCTTCTGAGTAAAATCATAAATCATTACTCTAACACAAAATATTATTGCAGCACTACTAACTGTGTAGAATGGATGATCTGTATAAGCAGCATACTCTTTAACACTGTAACACTGGGACAGATTCATTATTGTATGTGCTGACGAGCATTGAGAAGAATTGTAGAACAGAAAGTGAAGACAGGACACATTAAGAAAATGATCTGACAAAGGCATGGAAACAGTTTTATTCTTTAGCCATTTAGTCTTAAAACAGATTTTCCTCAAACCCAAGATTTCCTTTAATCATAAATAGAATCCTTTTGCACACATCATCGCATGAGCCTTATAACTTACGGGCCTCAGATGGAAAAATGTTGACTGCGTTGACACCAAGCAACCCCTTAACAACCATAGTGTGGCTTGGCTCTGGTTAGTATGGGGCTTGTGGTTTCTCTCTGTACTGTACCACTTCTTCCGCAGTTTCAGATAAGCACACGGATGGGGAGTTTGATCTCGAAGAAGAAATTCGGAAAGGTTTGCTTAGAAACCATCAGACAACACGTCTTTTAGAAATCTCTAAGTAAGTCTGTCAACTGCTTGATTCCTTTTTGGATAAGTGCTTTCATTTGGCCTGAAATACTTCCAAGCAAGCAAGCAACCATTCTGAACAACTGCCCACTGTGGGATGGAGACATTCGGCTTTTCTCAGTGGAGACATTCCACTAATGCCGTGTGTCAAGACCTGAAAGGTTTGCAAATGTAAACTTAGTTTTTAAAAAGTCAGCAGGCAGAATTGTGGTCAGAAAATTGTCAATAGTCAAACGATCTATCAAATAGAGCAATATAAGATAAAACAGACCAAAACATAAAGGGAGTAAAAGGTCTAAACCAGAAAAGAAATTGTAAAATAAGGCATGTTTAAAAGGATGGCAAAAACATGTAATGGATGTATATGATTGAAGCAGTGGCTCACATAATCCATGTATATTCCCACTCCTCAGAGATGAGAGTTATAATACAGGTACAGTACCCAGCCCCAGGACAGAACAAAAATAATGCAATAGTCAGTCACAAAAGTTGCTCCAACCAGACAGCTAATACAATAAATATCTTGGGCTAAAACAAGAACAGGATAAGTCTCGGGTTCACACAATGTTTCTCTGAAAACTTTGCCTAACTATGAAAAAAGTCATGCAGAGATTTGCCTACAAGAAAATCGTGCAGAGTTCTTACCCTGGTGCCCTACTTAATCAGATTCATAAAACATGAACTAAGCTTTGAATACACATGTTCAGCCTTTGGGTTTTGAAGTAGAAGTCTTTTTTTTTGGTATCCAGCTGCATTTTAGGGATCTAAAAAATTAATTAGGAATGGGTTAGAACATGGAGGCATTAGAGAAACATGGCTCATTAGTGTCTGACTCGCTTTGCTCGATTGTACATAATGTTTACATGTCATTGGTGAAGGAGAAGTCGGAATTATCTCTAAACAGAATAAATTCAAAGGTTCTCACTTTGGTTATAGTTACCATACATGTGTCTAAGGTGAAAAGGAAGCAGGTCACTGAGGCAAGCCATCAAATGGAACACTTAGCTCAATACAAGCATGCTAATTATTTAAGATTGCAATATAATTTGCATGCCAGCTTTTGGATCAGGATAAAGTCGTTGCAAACAACATTTAATTTAAAGGGGACAAGTTGAAAGTAAAATTAGTTGGAGCATCAAATCACATCTTACTGTGAAAGTTGTTTGTCCTTGGCCATCCTTCTTGGCTGTTTCTAGCAAAAGCTACAGGTCTGGTTAACAGAAATATTCTTGGCAAGTCATTTATTTATTTAATTTCAGTAAGCCTATCTGGGGAAGCCTAAGCTGTGAAGTGGGAAAAAAAACCCTGAATGGGTTCCAAGTCCATCAAATGGCAACATAAAGATGCACAGTCATACATACTGTATGGGCAATTTAGCTTAAATTGTGTTAATGGCACTAAGTTCAACCGATTAACACATGTCAATTACATCAATTCTGAGGGTTTTTTCTTTTTGTTTGTTTGTTTGTTTTTTTTGCAGAGCACCTACTGGCATGCTTTACAGAGGGTGGAGAAAGCCAGAGAACCCAGTTTAAGCCAACACTCACATGTAGAGAACATGCTAAAAAGCTCCATCTTGCTACCTTAGAGAAACCCAGTACAGGAAAATAATACAAAACCTCATCAAAGGTAAAATGCAAATGCCAACCATTTTGCAATTATCATTGAGATTTACAGGAAACAAAATATTTTATAAATATTTAAATATTCAACATGAAACTTCAATCTCATTTTACTTATAACTAACTACCTGTATCTACAGATATTACAATCATATCTATAATGTAATATAATCTTTATGGTATATAATATCATAATTATGTGGATAATCACTATGAAATATATATACCTTCACTCACTTTCTAGAAAAAGAAGGTTAAGTCTTGTAGTCTGTAAATAATGCACTGCAAAAAAGATGTTTTGTTCGTGTTGATAAAATGTTTTACACAAATTACTAATAAATTCAAAATGTACGTTAACATTGAATATAAAGTGTAATGCATTTTCCTTAGGTAGCTTTAAGTTTCTAACATGTCATTAATGTACAAATAAAACATCCCAGAATGTCACCTAGTTAATAAAAGCAACCCTGATACAGTATTTATTTAATATTTTGCATTCTTCCCATAGTCTTACATTTTTTGCAATGACAGAAGATGCATCTATAGATCCACTCAAACAGCTGTCCCTTACTGCTCCTTCCATCACCCACAAAACACCTGAGGATGCTACCAGCCCCAGACACAGCAATGGCTCATCCTTCTCTAGGACTCACTGCCAGCCTGTGTGATGTCTCAGATGCTGTAGAGTCTCTTGCCAGCTTCAGCTCCCCTTTTCTCTACACCCACCATATCAGCCTTGACTCAAGCTCAACAAAAATTGCTGTTGTGAAGACGTATGAGGCCTTTAACATTTTACTGTTGCACTAGTGCAAGGTAAGATGATGGAGGCTAGACACATAATTCTCAAGTGTACCAAAGACTGTGAATTGTTATGTTAAGGGACACCAAATCCAGACAGATGGAGGAAGTGGGTGAAAAGGATTAGCTGAAATCAGCAAGCCTTTTACATGGTCTACGGCCCCATGAGGAAATTCTTGGCTGGACTTTATAGCATACGGTCAATGCTACAGAAACTCTGGAATGCTTGCAACATTCATTCTCAGTAAATAGCAGAGCATTTTACATCAACATGTGAAAAGTTCAGCGGTTTGAGTTCTGTTTAGTAACGCCAATCTCATAAGGTGGCATAATAGGTAGGTTTCATTATACATATTGAAAAGCATCTAATTCCAAACTTTGCTAGGTACATTTTAAAACACACCAGTGTTCTTAGTAAGTCTATCGATACAATCAATACTATTATTTTGGCCATTTGTACACTTGCACATTAAAACAATCTTGCTGATACACCGCATCAACATCAGAATAAGAAACAAAAATGTATCTAAGTAATGTCAAATGCATCATGGTTACTGGCCAGCTGGTTTGAGTATTTTAGAAAATCTCACTGTATTTTTTATCCACCACAGTTATACCATATATGAATGGTAAATACAAACAAACAAACAAACAAACAAACAAAAAAACAATTGGTAATATGCTGTGCATAACCTTAAGGCAGACCTGCTATAACAACAGCACACCATAGAAGACCCCAGTCTTCCCAAAAATAGGAAATTGTGGATACAGTGGGCACGGGTTCACTAAAACTGAAGACGTTTTAATAATTTAAAAAAAGAAAAGAAAAAGTTTATGATCATTTTCTATATCATGTTACACTTTTGCGCTTTTGTATTTAAATAAATTGACCAGTCAGTGAATATGAGTACAAAAAACAATTAACATTTTCAATACAAGAATGAAAAACTCACTAGCTTTGCTGCATAAACCAAGTAGATTTTGACAAAGAACATAGGACTGAGTAGCACCTTAAAGCTTTTACTTGACTATTGGGCTATTTATATTACTAGCCTACAGCTGCTATTACTGAAATGAAGAAATCTTCCATTGTTTAAAAATATTCGTTTTGGAAGATAAAAGTAAAGTTTTGTTTTAATATGCCAGCTCGGAATTACACCCAGTTCAACAGTTAACTGACATAACCTAATAAATCAAAGAGTTAAACCAAGTCTTATAAAAAATATTTTGCTGTAGAGAGCATTAATATTAAAACACACAACTCCCATTCACACACACACACACACACACACACACACACACACACACACACACACACACACACACACACACACACACAAACCAACACACAAACACACACATAGAGATGTACACGATACTGCCTGCTGAGAAACACATTTGAAGGTGATAAGATATAATTAGAAATGTATCAGCGAGCATGTGATTAGTCTGAGTCTGGCAGGTCTGGGAATATGAGAGGACACCCATGGCAGCTGGGCCAGAACATTGAACTACTGAGCATGCTCCTGAATTATTCACAACATGCAAAAGCATTTGGGTGCTGTTTGGTGCTTAGTATCACTAAAACGCCTGACTTACTTGCCAATTTACTCTGACAAATTAATATTATGATTATGATTTTTATTTTTATTATTATAATTATGAAAGCAGTAGCTAGGAGTAGTGAGGATAAAAAATGAGGAAGGAGAAAAAGCCACAAATTACAAAAAAAAAAGAGATTAGCATAAACATGTGCTTATCTTACTATCCTTGATAATGATTAAGGCAGTACTTAATCCTATGTTATATCTAAACATCTCTAACCTTAACCTTAATAACAAAAAGGATACCATCAATCTATTTTACTTCTCTTTTTTTAAATAGAGGCTGCACTTTTTGTAAGAAAAGAATGTTCTTATGAGGACTAGCAAAATAGAGCCCCATATCCTGTCAATAATCTTTAAAGCATCTGCAGGTGGTTACGCTTCGAAATGTAGTGCTGCTAGCAGGCATTGACTTCCTCTCTCTTTCTCTGCATAAACAACTGAACCGCTTAACCTTGTAAAGCCAATTATAACAATTAAACACTGTGGCTAATTGCCATTAGTGGAGCACACTTACGGTTCACCTTCTTCACAGGGTTCTTCCAGTGACCTATTCTGTCTGGCTATTTCCCACCCCTCTCAAAAAAAGAGGTTATTAATTGAACATGGATGGGGGTCTGAGCCATGGGTGAATCATATTAATCTCTAGACTATCTCTTCCCAGCCAGCAATATGTCAGGAGGTGCTAAGCCATTGTAAAATGTGGAAACAATCTTAATAGAAATCCATTAACTTGCACTGTGTACTTAATATGAATGTAATTGCGAAATGTGAAAATATACTTTAAACCTGGAATACATCTTGTTCATGGCAAAAAAATGTGTTTCGCTCAGGGGTAAAATCTGAATGTTTTTCCAGTGTGTAAACTAATCATATATAATTACCAATAATATAGTGACTAAGCAAAATACTTGTCGATCACTTACTCTCTACCAAAGATCAAATTCTATTCAGACTAGTTTGGGATATGAAGTAGTTTAATAGGGATGTGGTGTAATCTAATTAATACTGAAGTGTCTCCGGGACTTTCAGAGTCACCATATCACTCATTTTTATGATTGCTTGTGGTGCTAGGAACCAGTATTAAAAGACAGTAAAAAAAGCATTTCAAAGAAGCTGTTATTGATTTAGCAAAGGTAAAGGCTATGTACATGTCACATCAAATCTAAAAACTTTAGGTAACACAGAGCAGCCTGAAAAACATGTCAGCTGAGGACTGCACCAACATGAACTCTCTCACCTTCACCTCCTTTCTAAATGCAGACCTGGACTCCTACACAATCCCAGTCACAGTATATAAGAACACTCATTCTGCAAGGTTACAATAAGTGTAACCTCTCTGTCAATACCAGGCCGCTTGCTTTTGTGTTTATGGTTATGACTTTTTCTGGTTCCTGCTTCATGTATTTGGCTTTAACCCAATAAATGCTGTTTGCATATCGCATGAGTTCTGCCTGCTTCAGTGTTTGGATTTGTTTGCTTGTGTTCAAATAAAGAATTTCATCATGAATCTGTCACCGACTCAGCTGACTGGCATAACATTGCATAGTCATGTGATCTATTAATGTTTGGCACAACTTGCATGACTATAACCGTATTACAAGTTCTAATAATAAAGGCCAAATGATATGTTTGTATGAAAATGAAGTATATGTAATTGTCCCACAGTTAGGAAACACCACAGTGGAATCGAACCTGGACTTTGCTAAACCTCCTGGGAACAAATTAAGGTATATGTATAGCATGCATGGAATTTCTACTGTTTGTACTGTTAATATAGAGAATGCTTATTCAGTGTAAATTTATTGTAAGTCCTACAGAGGTCTTCCAGCAACATTACTTAGCAGACATAATGTATTATTCAGACAGGATAAGATTTCCGGTTATACATTAATATGCATACATTCCTTTAAAATTTTCACCTGCCCATTTACCTACTTCCATGCTTACAGGAATTCACATTTCTTAAATCAATTTTTGCTTCATTGATAGCCCTTTGAGTACATTTCGTTTAGACTTACACTAATGCACCACTTCCTCAATTACCACACAAGAAAGAGAGAAATCTTAATTCTAATGAGTTTTACTATATATGAATAGATCCTTGCACACAGCTGCCTTAGAAAGGAATTTTCCAGGTCAGAGTATTAACACTAACATACTGTATACACCGGTATTTGAAACTCCAGAAACTCGTTGCATCAAAACGCTTTGGGAAAGCCTCTGCATTGTCCACGCTCTGAATCACGTGTGTATAATCAGTCCAATAGAAAGTGCAGCGTCTTTGGCGGGGTGACATCATGACCAGGAAGCTTAAAAGCACATGGAGTGAAACCAGTGCTAGCTTCTGTTGTTCAGGAAGCGCTCTGTGTGTGTTTGTCCGTTAATGTAGGAGAGATTTTTTCCTTCTTTTAGCATGAAAGATGACCAAGAAGACGAAGCACTGCTTTCCATTTCCTTGCCATTCTGAACAGCAAAAGGTCCGTCCTCCTAGTAAGCTTGACAAGCGCTTACTGCAACCTGCATTACTGCCTCCATGCCAGGGCTTGCCTTTCTTCCCAGACCTGCACACCGAGCTGTCCAGGTCATGGGCTAGGCCTTTTTTCTCCCACCTCTTTAGTCCTAGGGTGTCATAATATTCAAATATAGATGGACTGAGTGTGGTTTTAAGGCGATGCCCCGAAACAAAGAGATGCTTGCGAGCATCTCTCCCTGGGTAATGCATTGTCTCTCAAAGCCCCAGCGCTGCCCCAGAGAAGGGCAAGGCCTATGCCTCAGCGGGTCAGGCCGCAGGCTGCGTGCACATCATGGCTGAGCTGCAGGCATATCAGGCCAATCTGCTGCAGGAGTTAGATGTGGGAGATGTCTCGGGTGGGACACCCCTAGGGCTGCAACAGGGCGTTGCTCCGGCTCTAGGCTTACATGAGGTCAGTCTCGAGAGACTGATTTCCTGGTCCTGCGAACTGTAGACAGAGGTTATACGTCTAAGTTCGGGTCTTGCCCGCCCCAGTTCAACGGGGTGTCCCCCACTCTTTTGGGGCCAAAGGTCATAGAACAAAATGTGAACACTCTTGAAGAACATGGCCATCGAGGTGGTTCCTCTATCAGACAGAGAGTCTTGGTTTTACAGCTGGTACTTTATAGTTCCCAAAAAGGACGATGGGTTGCGTCCTATACTGGATCTGCGTCAGCTAAATGCTTTTGAGACTCAACTCAAGGTTCAAGATGCTAACATTGAAGCAGGTCGTGTCCCAAATCAGATCAGAGGACTGGTTTGTGACCATAAATTTAAAGCATGCATACTTTCATGTATCCATCCTTGCAGCTCACAGGAAGTTCCTGTGGTTTCCAATCGGAGCCAAAGAATACCAATATAGGGTCCTTCCATTTGGTCTTGCCCGCTCACCCTGCACCTTCACAAAGTGTGTGGATGTGAAACCAGGCCACGAGGAACCACATTGCTTGGTCTGATGGCAGCAGCACCAGTCTCTGAAACTGCTTCACAGTAAATGGCTGGCCTTCCCTCTCTCTCTTGACGGCCGCGAGGATAGACTATCTACCAATCTTTCAAAATAATTTAGTCCGCATTCTAAATTATATCGAAATGTGTGAACCCAGCAATGTGGTTCCTCATGGCCTTCTGCACATGAGACCCCTTCAGTGGTGGCAAGACCCAGACCTACGTGCCTTAGATTTGTAAAAAGCTCCGGGTTTGTGACTCAGGGCCCCATGCTGATAGTTCCTGGGTGTCGCATAATGTATGGATCCTTTATAAGTGCCCGGCCTGCTCAAGGTCTCTGGGGAGGCCCCATCGGACGTGGCACATAAATTGCCTGGTCATACCTGGAGATGTTCAGTGCTGGAATTCGTTTAAGAACAGTTTACCAAAGGTTCTCGTACCATCGTCTCGAGGGAACTAGACGGTGCGTCAAAAAAGCTTTGGGAACGCCTTCCTCGTTGTCCACGCTCTGAATCACGTATATATTATCAATCCAATGGAAAGCAGGGTGAGGTCAAGACCAGGAAGCATAAAGGCACATGGACTAAAACCAGTGCTAGCTTCTGAAAAGGGAAGGTAGCGCTGCATCGAGGAAGGAAGGCGTTCCCAAAGCAGTTTTTGACGCAGCATCTCGTTCCCTCAGGGAACCATGGTTACATACGTAACCTGGAGACGTTTTAAATGTACCTGTGCACATAACACAGATGGATTACAAATGAAAGGAAACTACCTGAATAAATGACTGGAGAAGCATAATGAGTGCAGATGTGTCTGGACAGATGTACAATTAAGCAATTAACATCCTGCCCTGCTCTGTGTCATGCAGAAAAAAAATGCTGAGCATGCCCAACTGACCTCAATTTGGGAAAATGGAAAGACTGACTTTGAAACAGGGTTTATGACTGAGGCGGGATTAAAGGCACTTTAGTGACAAAGACATTCAATGACAGTAAGGCTCATGAATTATTGTGATATTAAAATAAGAATAAAATAGCATTTGTTCTTTGGGTGACTGAAAATATCTGTGGTCATATTTTCAGGACGACTTTAAACAGTCTTTCTACAACTAGATAGAGAGGGGTATTATTTATAAAGGAGCATAATTTCCTCATTGCAAAGATGAATGCATATTTGAGATGTCAGATGAGAAAAAACCATAAGCACTGGTCTACAGAGATATGGAAAAAAATGTTAAGTAGTTCAGTGAGTCATACTTGAGTAGACAAGTGCATATGTGGTGTTTTCCAAGAGTACAGTTTATCTTTCCCCTTCTAGAAAAGTGTCCTAAACTAATACAATGTTGTTGTTTTTTCTGACTGCTTATTTTTTCTTTCAAAATCACCCCACCCCCATCCAGAAGGTTCACTTAGTGCTATAATGAAGATCAAATTGATGTAAATCATATGACGTTTACACTCACCAGATCTCAACTCATAAATATATCTAGGGAAAGAGACCTCCTTTTTTTTCCGTCTTTGCAATACTGACAATCTCAAAGAGAAATCTTTCGTGTGTGAAATATCGAAATTTCTCACATCATTCTAGAGCAAGAATGACCTATTATATCTTCTCACATCACCATATCATCCATACCTGCAAGGTTCTGATTGAGTTCCTGATGTAAAAGGTCACTTCACATCTTTTTTTTTTTTTCAAAAAGGAAAATGACGAAAAGAAATGTGGCAGTGTTGTATGCTTCGCATTAGAAGGTCAAGAGATTGTAGTTAGTTCTTGTGCCACCCTGTCTCCATTCACCTTCAACTCTAGCTACAGAAGCACTAAGAAATACTTTTTACATGTGCAAGTGTGCAGACTGCCTTTCTAAGCCTCAATGTTTGCTTGCCATTTTTAATTAATTTGAGTTTGAGTACAATTACATCCAAGTTTTGCTTTTTTTTGCCAAGTTTATATGGTGGTTTAAGTGGTTATCTGGATGAAAAGCTGAAGCTAAAACATCTTAAACTTGCTGTGCTACTAACAACTACATCTTCTTGAGTAAAATAACATGTGTGTACTGTGTTCTCTTCATTTCGTCCTGCTGTTTAGAGTACTTTCCTGGAATTTTCTATAGCACCATATATTCAGATATCGTTTTACTGTATTTACTTGAGCTAAACACTATTTAGTCTGCATATGCAACAGAAGCCTGATGCAACATATGTGACAACATAATGGGTGTGGGTGAACTTGAGCTAGAAATAAATAAATAAATATATAAATAAATAAACGATTGTTTGGGAAATAGACAAGTGAAACTCTGAGCTAAGAATCTTTGTAGCAGTACAAAAAAATAGAAAAGAAAAACAGAAAAGACTTTTTAAGTAAACCTACATCCTGAACCGCATTCAATATGTTTATCTTTTTCAGATTTGTGATGGGTATAGCGATTCTGGTGCTAATTTGCTAGTCAGTGCAGTATTTTCTTTTATTCCTGTAAGAAGTTTGCTGTTTCTGCTGAGCTGACATTGCAGGGTACATTGCTAGTGCAGTTACGACGGTGTCTAATTGGAATCTCAAATATATAAAGGATAACGGTCAGTTTTTGCTATTATTTCTGAAAAGCAAAAGCGCAGGCACACATTTTCTCACTCAAAACTGTACAGAGACATTTAAGGTCACTGCTGAGAACTACAGACATTTATTAATGACATGTTCAACACAGAAATGGAAAAGGCGAAATATTGCAATATAGCTATTGATGGTCGTCTTAGCATGAATGTTGAAGTTCCAGTAATCAAAACACTCTGCATTATATCTTACACTGCATATCTTAAATAAAAAAAAAAAAAAAAGGCTTTTTGTGCATTGATGAGGAGGATTCATAAGTGCCTTTATATCAAGCAGCCCTACTTAGAACCCAGGATTCCCTTAATTATCCTGAACTGCTGCAAGCGGTTAAAGCTGAAGTGCCTTTCAAGAGAAACCGACCGGTGTTCTGAAGACAAAAGATAACTGACTGCTTCCCTGTTCTATTTCTGATGCCACTTTCCCTCAGAGCTCTGCTTTCTTCTTTCGCAAAAGATTCTGCTTTAATGAATAACATTGGGGCACCTTTTAACAAATTGCTACACAAGTCTCAGGGGGTTGAACTTCGCTTCAGTCTAACACTCATCCATGTGTGACCCAATAATAACTGGGCTATTATTTGAATGGTGGTCATCATAAACACAAGCTGCTGCACATAATGAATTTGAGAGAGTGCAGAGAGGCTATCGATTGTTCGGTAGAAGACGTCATCTGATCTTGTAGGTAACATGAGGTAAAATCGTTAGCTTAACCAGTGTTAAAACCTTGGGGATGACAGTGCTCTGGCAGAAAGCTCATTCTGTATGCTGATTCTTCGGTTTTTAGCTCTAGCTTGTGCTGAACCTTTTTGTCACACTCTTAAGGATGAGATCTGCATAGCTTGGTGAAAATCAGCACACTGTATTCAGACTATATTCAAATGTGATGTGTCATAAATCATCACAATTCAAGGTATTTCCAAGCTAGGGGTTCTCTGGCCTGATCGTACAATTTTGAACAAAGAAACAACAAATATATTTTGAAGCAAAAATTTATTATTTATTTATTTATTTATTTATTAGCTAGAAAGGCTGTTTGAATTGGGTTGTAGAATCAGCAGCACAAATGAATTTTAGAGAAAACTCAAATATATATTCTTAATCATTTCTTGAGGCTACTTTACTGATTTTAGTTTAGAATTATTATTATTATGTTGATAAAGCCAGATATGGCTTTATTGGAATTCAGTTGACATATATAAATGCATGCATTCAATGACTGGTAATTATAAACAAATCATAAATGTGTGGTCTTTTTTTTTTTTTTACCCAAAAGACTTTCATTGGCACAATTCTATAGTGGTCATTTACATCTCAGTTTTTAATTACTGTGTATCTAAGTACCCCTATTAGCACCATCAGACCTTCAACCATTAATGTCAAATTAAGCAAAGATTCCCA
Organism: Silurus aristotelis; assembly: GCF_946808225.1. Taxonomy (NCBI): domain Eukaryota; kingdom Metazoa; phylum Chordata; class Actinopteri; order Siluriformes; family Siluridae; genus Silurus; species Silurus aristotelis. The sequence continues at coordinate 10,744,806 of NC_139596.1, forward strand.
CTATAACCATTGCTGTGAAATGAAATCAGAATAATATCAGGAAATAACACTCTCCTATTAATAGACAGCACAATAAGCATGTGCATACATCTATATTCCTGACATAATTGTATCCACCCACAAAGTAAAGCCAACAAGCTATCCTTTAAAACTCCTTGCTTCATTTTACACTTTTTTACACATTTAAGATTCGTATGGGCTTTTTTGAACATGCCACATAAATTCTACCTTTATTTTTATAATACCTTAACTCTTCCAGGAAAATGTTCCATTAGTTTAATTTGTGCTCATTTAGCTACATGGGCTTTAGCTAAGTCAGGTCCTGATGTAGGGTGAGGCTTGGGGTGCAGTCAGCATTTTAATTAAGGGTTGATGTCAGAGTCCTATTAAAGGCCTCTTGAAATCTTTCATGTAAACCATATCTTCATGGAGTTTGCTTTGCAGGCTTTTGCTGGAGTGGGTTTGGGTCTCCTATTTAAAGTAAAAGAAATGTTCATGCAATTGCACCCAAAGAAATGATATGCATTTGTGTATTTCGAACCTTATTTTAACAGTTTGAGAAAGAACCACATATGGATGGAAAGATCAGATGCCTCAATATTTTTTTTGTATAGTGTATCCCATGATCTGTATCCCTATTTATTACCCACACTGTCTATACTGTCTCATATTGTCTGTATTGTCTTGTCTTGTCTTGTCTTGTCTTGTCTTGTCTGTTTTGTCATGTATAGGTTTTATTTATGTCTGTACTTTTGAGAGTCACAAACAGCTGGAACCAAATTGTGTGTGTCAACACACTTGGCCAATAAACCCGATTCTGATTCTGATGATGCAGCATGCTAGATCCACTGAATGCTGAGCAGCAGTGTATCTTTTATTTTATTTTAAATAAGTCATTGTGATAAGAAGATGCTACTCTTCAATTTGGGGACAACCATCTAGGGATTAATTGAGCAGCAAACATTAAAGCACAATAGCCTAGAGTTACAAGACGTTACACTGGTGGTAAAAGATCATTATAATTGCTGGTTGTTAATGTTCATACAAAATGTTAGTCTATATATATATATATATATATATATATATATATATATATATATATATATATATATATATATATATATATATATATGCAGGCAGTAATGTGTACTGCAAGTATTCAGCATTAATCACTCTAAAAGCTGACAAAATGGTAATGAACACAATGCACAATTAATTCAATCATCAAAAATTCCTTTCTGAGTCACTGGCAAAGTAAGACAATTTGTAAAAGCACTCATGTCCAATTTTCTAAAACTTTCCTCCTCAGAGCAATAAGAACTCTAAGTACAGTAATCATCGAAAATATGTATGATTTGCAAACTGCAATCCACAGAGCAAGTGCCGTCGTGGTGTCTTCCAAATCACGGATCTCTCTTCTAGAATTAAAAAAAATCTAGCTGAGGTTAGTTGGAATATGTTAATTACTATCCTAAATGTGTTCTTACACTAACATCACTAGAGGCTCCAAAACAGAAGTTAAGTTGTCAGCAAACAGGCAGGGAGTGTGCTATGCTCATGGGTAGGAGTGAGTGGGTGGGTGGAGACTGTCACATGGGCTTGAGAGGCTGGCGAAGTTGCATGGAAAAAAAAAAGTTTCCGAGATTTTCCCCAACTCGCCAAGAAGTCCTTATTCATCAGATGACATTTCTAGGTTAGCTAGCTCTCAAAGCTTTTTGACTGTGGCAGACCCAGCAGCCTGTAACGAGCTCCTCCACATCTGCTCACCTTTCATAGAGTAAGTTCCTGAGTGTGCAGAGACAGATGCATTCTCTAGCTTGTGCTCAAACCCATTCTATTGTGTGCAAATGCGATTTATTGTGCAGCAAATACAGACACACATATACACACACATTTGATTGGCATATAAACTGAAAATTAACTAAGAGTCAACAAAGCATGGTGAGTTGTGTTCACAGGCCACAGCATGATGAGGACAAGCATGGACTGAGACAGGCAGAGCTGAATGCTGGGATTTTGTGTGTGTCTAATGCATTTAACAACCTAACTGTGAACTCTGGCTGATGAGGCGGCAGTACAGACCAAGAGGCTGAGATTTCAATCAGTCTTACACACACACACACACACACACACACACACACACACACACACACACACACACACACACACACACACACACACACGGTGGCATCGTGGCCAGAAAAAAAGAAAATTTGTTTCTTTGTAAACAAACAATATTATAATGTTATCAACTTTAACTGTGAATCATGGTAGAAAAATAAGTTGCCTATATAATGAATACATTTAAACCCATTTCTGAAAAAATAGACTATTTTTTCAATCTCTAATATTCTGCATATTAGCATAGTGCATTTCTTAGGGCTGACATGTACATCCAGCCACAAACTCTGAGTCAAATTTTGAGCTGCCTTTGGAAACCAAACTTCATATCTCAAAAAAAATAGACCAGATAAGCAGGATTCACCCAAATCCAAATACTTATCATCTTTAAACGCATGGCAAACCTTCTATTTTAGACCAGAGAAAAAAGTTAACTGTATTTATTTTTTTTTTTTACCAGTAAGAAGATCTATATGTATACGTTTTTATTTATAGCATTAAAGATCAGTTTTATATGATTTTTTCTTTCTTTAAATATTTCCTTATATAAAATTATATTAAATATTTTCTTTATATAAATATTTTTTTTCGGGTTTGTATAATACATTCAGAGGCTTACATTAAATTGAGGACAAAAACTCCTGCACTTGCAAATCCACTTCCAGCTTTACTGTTTAATATTCTAAGTAGCTCCTTTTTTTAGTGTGATTTTATGGTGGATGGACATTCTCCTGAATAACAATAGGCCCAATATAGTCAAGCAATACCCTTTGATTAATCATATATCTTATAATTTAGTCTCTTTAGAAGTCATAAACAGGTGTGTGTCACCAAAAATACATGAAATATTACACCTTTTCTGAGTGTGGGTGTTTTTTCTAGATTTTCCCCACAGGTCACTTGCCAATTCTCACCCACCAACCAGCTCTCCTCTATCACACAACAGCTGCCAGACGGAGATGGTAAAGACTACTGCTGCCTTTGACTAGAAGTGGAAACACTGACCTTCAATCAAGAAAAAAATTATCAATAAAATGCTCCCCCCTTATCATTTGGAATTACTATTCTGAAGTTTTTTCAACTATGAGTTCCAGACAAAAGGACAAACCATATTATATCTAGAATAAATTAATGTCAGAAATAACATCCAATGTTTAATTCAACTGCAAATGCAATTCAAATGCAAAATAACGTCTCCAGGTTACGTATGTAACTATGGTTTCCAGAGGGAACAAGAGGCTGCGTTGGAACGCTTTGGGAAGGCCTCTGCATTGTCCACGGTCTGAATCACGTGTAATCTGCCCAAATGGAAAGCACGGCATCACCGGGAAGCTCTAAAGCACATGGAGTAAAACCAGCGGCAGCTTCTGAAAGGAGAAGGAAGCTCTGCAAGGATGCAGGCAATGTGGCATCGAGATGCAGCGTCTCGTTCCTTCGGGAAACCATGGTTACATATGTTCCCCAGAAACTTGAGCTGCGTCAGAACGCTTTGGGAACGAGAATCCAATCAAGCCAGGCTGACCAATCTCTTCCTAGTGTGGGCTAGGTAAAGGACAGAGGGGCCAGGAGTGGCACTAAAGTTGAGGCTGTAGAACCTGACAAAGGTCAGTGGGGTGGACCAGCCCGCAGCATTGCAGATGCCCTGGAACGAAACTCCAGAGGACAAGGCCTTAGAGGCTGCCACAGCTGGAATTATGGATAAGTGAAAGTATGCATCCTTCAAATCTATGGTCACAAACCAGTCCTCGGTCCTGATTTGGGACATGACCTGCTTCAGGGTCAGCATCTTAAAATTCTCAAAATTGAGCGATTCAGCTGACGTAGGTCCAGTAAAGGACGCATCCCACCAGCCTTTTTGTGAACTATGAAGCACTGTCTGTAGAATCGGTTTCTCTGTCTGATAGAGGGACCACCTCAATAACCAACTTCCTCAGGAGAGTGTTTACTTTCTGTTCCATGACCAGAACCTTCTAAGGCCCTGCAGGGTGGGGGACACCCCAATGAACCGCGGTGGAAGAGACCCGAACTGAATCATATAGCCCCTGTCTACAGTGCGCAGGACCCACCGGGACACATCTGGCAGAGCCTGCCAGGCCGCCAGGTGGTCTCTTAAGGGAACCAGTCTCTGACCTCTGGCAGCTGCCGCAGGTTGTGGTTCTTCCCCAAACAGTTACCACAAAGCTGGAGGCTGGCAAATGTATACAATGCCTTTGGATGCATTAGCTGAAATCTTTTCCCTACAAAGCAAGCTCCATGAAGAGCATGGGTTGTAGTGGAAGTACTTGAGTGACCTGCTATAGACTGCTGATCTCGACCCTATTAAAAACCTTTGGGATGAATTGAAACACAGACTGCAGCTCAGGCCTCCTCACCTCACCTACATCAGTACCAGATGGATGGATGGATGGATAGATGGTGGATGGATGGATGGATGTGGATGGATGGATGGATGGATGGATGGATAGATAGATAGATAGATAGATAGATAGATAGATAGATAGATAGATAGATAGATAGATAGATAGATAGATAGATAGATAGATAGATAGATAGATAGCAAAAATAGGCATAGTCCTCTCAAGCTTAATATGGTTGTCTTTTATTTCACTGCATGTGCAATTTGTTCTTGTGGAGAACTTTTACTACAAAGGCAATTTCAAAGTGTGCATAGTCCCTAATTATTATAATCTTTAATTACAAACCCACAAGAAAACAAATGGCAGCAGCAAAAAAAAATTTGACCAATCTTTTACTACAGTACTCAAAAGCAGACTGTTCTAAGTTCACAAAACTATTTAAAGTAAACTGTATACTTTACTAAAATACCTATTTAATGAAAGCAAAATGTATTAAATGACTATGTTAAATATTCAAGTTTTTTTTTTCCTCAGCAACAATTTCTCCTGGTCCCCATGGGACTTTTTTTTTAGAATTATTCAAGTCTATCTAAACCCAGAGCCATAAGATTAGTGAGGTGGTAAGGTCAACCAGATGGATGATGCGAATGTCAGTGTGATCTCTGATGTGTTCTCCTAATGCATAATAGCACAAAGGTCATGCTAACACTATCATGATGCAAATTGTATAAGACCAGTGCTCTCTTAAATCTTAAAGATGAGTAGAGCAAAATATTTCACAATTATTTGAAATTCTGCAGCCGACAGACACCTCGCCTCAAAATAGTGTTTTTGCATATGGTATTAGAAAATGTGCAGAAAAGTTCCCACTGTAAAATAAATACATTTTATTGCTTCATTGTGGTAGACCAGAGGTACAATAATTTTAAGAATGTGTCATTATGTAAAATACAACAGTGACAACTCAACAGCAGAAGTTAACAATTAAACGGCATTTATATATTCACAATTTATGTCAGAACTGTAACTTTTGCTATTAACTGCTCATAAAAAACTGTATCAGCTCACTAGGGTTTTTTACTTAACCATAATGTTAAATTTTTACACTTTCAATTCGCTGAGATCAGGGTTTTGTTCTCAAAGAATGTTGTTACTGTACACTTGCCAGGTACAGTAACAGTAACACCAGCTTATTCATGCTATTATGCTATTAAACTGTACAGTTTTGGTGAACCTGTTCCATGATAGCCTTAGACACCTTATTTGGCACAAATGAGTGGATATTCAACATCAAGACATCAGCTCTTGTTATGGTAGCTTATGCTTCTTATGGTTTAGAGTGTTTCGCATTCTGCGATGCTGTTCTGCTCCCAACCCAGGTGTAAAGTGTGAATATAAGAATTACTGTAGACTTCCTTACCTCTCTTTCTGTCCCTCACTAGATGTATTTTTTTTCATGCACCATTATGCGTAAGGTCTAAAAACTACTGTATATAAAAAAAAAATCTCAGGAGATAAGCAATTTTTGAAATACTCAAACTAGGCCAATATGTACCAAAAACCATGCCAAGGGCAAAGTCGCTCAGATCTCCACTCAATCCATTAATAATGTGTTATGTATATGTTACCAGAACCTCTTGAACTGTATATGTGCAGCCACATCATCAGATGATTGGAATGAATGAGCAGATTTCAATGGGTTTCTGTTCGAATTCCTCGTGAGGAACTATATCAGATGTTATAGTCATGCAAAGAAATCACGTTGCCAGTTATCACTTAATTTAATTAGCAGTTGTATATAAACTCGTCATTTGCTGCAATACTTGTCTGTTAATCATCTCTCTATCAAGATTACCGTAATTTCTGGACTATAAAGCGCACCCAAATATAAGCCGCACCCACTGAATTTGACAAAGATTTTTATTTTGAACATAAATAAGCTGCACCTGTCTATAAGCCTACATTGAAACTAATGAACTTTACACAGGCTTTAATGAAAGACCTGTTACACGGCTTGTATCTAAACAGTACCCTACCAAGAAAGTCATTGTTCACTGTCTTCCTCCTTCCTTTCCCAACAATTTCTCTCAGGAGTTTTTCTTTTGGCAACGTCGTGCGTTTAAAAATCACCTTCGGTGAATCTTTTCTCCCGATGGCGTGCAGCTCAGAACACAGGTGAAGTGCGTTTTTTTATGCCCGGTTGTTTTCAGCGTGACGAATGATTTGCATTTCCTGTAGACAGTCTAAGTGAGCGGCAGGCCAAACGTCAGAGGAACATCATCCGTATTTATGATGTGGTGCGGCCCGATTCAGTGGGAGCGCATCTGATTTAATATAAAGAGTTTCATTGGTTCACCTGAACCCGTTCAGCAATTTAATTGGTCTAATGTTATGGGGCTCAGTTTTTTGGCTTGAAGTTTGTGAAACCGGGAAACACCCAGGAAAAATCCATAAATTAGCTGCTTCATTGTTTAAGCCACGGGGTTCAAAGCGTGGGAAAAAATAATAAATACGGTATTTCTTCATGCACTTTTTTAAATGGTTTCATGTGTTCCAGGATTTTTGGTCTTTGTCTCTTTTTAAACATTTTGCGTTTATTTTAATTGTGCTTGTTTAGTATGTGCACTTTATTATATACTTTATCATATTAATAATTAATTGTTATATATTAAAAACATATACTTTTTGAAAAAAAACCATCATATAAACTGCTTAGTTATTTCACACAACATAAAGCAAAGACCTTTTTGGTCATTAAAAAGCGTTCCTGCAACTTTGAGGGAAATTTTTGAATTTTAAATGGCACTGAACTGACAATTTAAAACTGTTAATGAATTCATCAAAAGTTAAAAAGTTTTATATATATTGTAACATCATGGAATTTATTGGTGAGTTTTATTTGAACAATGTACTGGTAGTTCAGTGGTTAAGGTATTGGATTTCTGATTAAACGGTTAGAAAAATTCAAAACTGCTTGTACCTTAAGGAAATTCTCAACTACTTTGTTGTATAAAACTAGATAAATAAATTACTCCGGATATGGACATCTGTCAAAAAGCTTTAAATGTATATTTTGAATAAGGAATATCTAACAAACAGTTCCGTTGATGGTAAAATTTTACTTTATACCACTACCCAAAAGTGGGTAGTGCACTACTTGCAAAATGAAAACATAAGGAATCAATCATAAAATGTATAACAAAGGGGGCCATATACTGTTTACTATATAATTAAACCAATATTTGATTCGTGTAAAATCTATAGCATTTCTTTGTTCTGAGTGCTGGGTTTCAGCAGCCCAAATCGAGCAAGCATTTTTATATGATATATTTATATTGCATATAGCATGTTTATATTGAATTTGTATTGGTTTCCAAGAATATCTAAATGAAGTATTCAATATGAATTGATATTTTGTTCCTTCTGAGTGGTTTTGGTATAAGACAAACAATTTGGCAGACATGTTAACATGTTCTCTTCCACTTCGCCAGAAAAAACTTGTTCATACCACTTGTAAGCACAAATTTTGTCCTCTTTTTACTGCCAATATAAAGTGAGGATATGTGTGTTCAATGCACTTCATAACACACTATTGACTACAATGATGAGATTCTGCGCTTCCACTTCAACTGTTTCAATAGTTTAAAAAAAATCTCATGATAGAACATATTTGATTGGGTTTTTTTCCTGCAGAATTATCCTGGAATATATTTACTGACCTCAGGACACATTCACCTTCATGTTCACTATCTGGTGTTGATATTGAGGTCAGCACTGTTGCTCTTAATCTCAAAGTCTTTCTGTGCCGAGCTGGTTTCCTCCATCGAGAGCAATGAAATTTCTTTTACTCTTTGACAGCTCATGTTTACTTTTCTCTATTATACCTGTATTCCTAGCATTTATTGCTGTTTTCTAATAGATACACTATATAGACAAAACAGTGTGTGTACCTGACCATTAGATTTCTATATGTTTTTTCCCATTCCACATTCCATTTATTCCATTTCGTAGTAAGGCCCCATTTACCGTTACAATAACCTTGCCTTTTCTGGGAAGATGTTTCACTAGATTTTGGCATGTACTGTACTTGTGGAAATATCTTGTGCATTAAGCTACAGAGCAATATTAAGGTGCAGTCACCATTCCAGTTCATCGCACAGTTGTTCAATAGGATTAACATTACAGCTCAACTCCCACTCCATCTCCTACTCCAACTTTTGTAAATTATACCTTAGTTTGGGTTTCCTAGCTCAAGTAAAGGCAAATTTAATGCTAGAGTATCTTAAGACACCCTTTTTTTTTAAAGAAAAAAGGAAAAGTCAGGTATCCCGAAATATTCGTGTTGCTCATTGTAAAATGTGACATCTTTACATTGGCTGTACAGCTATGCTATGGCGAATATATTTAAATTGAAAAACAAAACCTTTTTAATCACTTAAAGTCTTGATTATTTGTGACACTAAAGATGTGTGTTTTTTTTTTTTTTTACAGTTTAGCTTTTAAATATGTTGTAAATAAAAAGTAGATTTAGGTTATTGTTTGATGTGGTGGGAAGATGGACTTTGGATCCAAAGGTCATGAGATCAAATCCCAGCCACTCCTGTTAACATAACTGTTGAAGTTGTATAAATGAGATGAATGTAAGTTGCTCTAGATAAGGGAGTCGTAAATGTACTGTATAACAAAGCTTACTGTTATTATATATTGTGAATTAACTTGTCTATAACATAAATTCTAAATGGCTTCTACAACTACCTCATCAAATGTGTTTTATACCTGTTCCAAATATGTTTTATAAATAAAAAGACTGACTTGAATTGATTTATAATTGCTAGTTGTCACTGGTGTTAAAAGTAGTTTGCTGATGATTTAATAGGATTTGCTTGGTCTCCTTTATTCATAAAAGACGATCAAATTGTAAATCCACCCACGTCAGTTCAACACCTATTCCTAGTCCCACATGTAACCCAAAACATCCTGGCCAACTGCATAAATCAGCTTCACACAGCTCCTGACTTGAGTACCAGTCATCATTTTAAGGTATTGCCTAACCCGTCTATAGCTCCTATCCCATGCTGTGTTGCGAAAACTTCATATAGGGTTCAATATAGATAAGGTGTTCATTCACTGTCGGTGTTGATTGAGTGGTCAGGTCATCACTGGGGAAAGAAACTCAGGATACTGCAATTTCACCATGTCTTAAGATTAGGTTTGCCCGAACAACTGCAGGACCATTGCTCCTGTTTGAGAAAATGATGCAGAAGATCATGGCAGGCTGATCCTTGTGTGGGGTCAATTACTTATGTGAGCCAGCAAAATGAACCATTTGGGCTCAAGGTTTCACTGAAGTCTGTCGATTTAAGGCAGCCATTGGAGCTTACTTTGCTAAGATTATCTGGTAGCAGTTACTGCAGGACATTTTGTATATTTTAATATATTTAAGAAACACATTTTAGCCATGTACATCCTGTAATGAATTTGGAAAACAAGCTTTCATTTCTTTGCCATGGACTGCCTTTCTTTATGCAAATAATTCTTGTCTTCACCTAAGGTTGTATGACATTTCTAGTCGCTACTGTGATTGTTATTTTTGTATTTCATTCTGATTTAGTGTATAGGTTGTACAGTCACACTTTTTACACACTGCAAATTGTGATTTCAACCATCACATCCAAGCTTTTGGAAACTGTGAGTCTGTAGTTTGTTTGCCATCATATTTTTCATTGGCAGGTTTCTCTGTCACGTTCAGTTGGTGCTACAACCCAAAAAGACCTCTCCCTGTAGAAACTGGCACAGAATACTCGCCAATAAAACATTGGTAGAAATTCAGTATGGGAGTCACGAAGCAACCTCCCTTGTTTTGTTATTTTGCGTAGGTTTATGGTGTTTTTTTTTCCAGGATTGTCTGTCTGCTGCCATTATCTCAAAAAAATTTTTTTTTTTGTTGCTTGTTTCTTGATTTATATTGTATTTTATTCTTGCTATCTTTTGTGTGAAAATACAATACACCATTGTCACAATCCTTGCACTGTGTGGATCTTTTGTACATTTGCATTTTACTTTCAAATCCTATAATAAAGAAAACTAAATTCAGTTTTTTTTACTGGTGTGTAAACACAGCACCCTTTCATAGTGGTTTTGGTCTTTCTTGTGCTTTGAGGATTAGACATACAGTATCATTCTGGTGTGGCAATACAGTTTTCTCTTTTCTTTCTATAATCAGTCCTTATTCCATTTTAAATGTCCAGCCACATGATTTACTAAACAGGTCTATTACACATGCAAACAAATATAAATATTTTCCCCACATAAAAATCCTGTCCTATTCTAAAATACATTTCCTGAACTTTATTTGCACAGTCTCAAGTCAGTTGAAGGGTAAGTGTTGTCTTTTAATCTCAGTCTCACTGTGCTAAACCTTGCGTTTCCTCTTTTTACACCACTAATTTCCCTCTTGCCCTCTGAAGGGCTAATTCTCTTTAAATATATTAAAATATTAATATTGTATAAATACGCTTTGCTAAAAATGTCATTAAAAATGACATTTAAGCCACTTATTGTCGCAAGTGATAATACCAAATTTTTCCAAGCTGGATTCCACAGTCTCTCAAAGGACTCCTTATGAACACTCAAATATCAACACATTTTTTTAATTATTCCTCTACTTGACCAAATTCCTTTTCACTCGATGTTAAACTCAATGTTACACTGTTATTAGCTAAAGATTTGCTAATGCAAAAACTCATTCAAATATTGATTAAATCTTCAAAATCAAGCAATATGCAGATTAAGCTATGATATCTTCAACAGATGATTCTATGTATTTAAAAAAATATATATAACAGAAATGTGCAGAAAATAATGGTGACCAGTGATTGATCATAAAAAACAATGCTGGACAATGTTCTGCCATTGAGAAACAATAGTGCATCCATTTTAGAAAATAAAAAATTATCTGTAAGCAGTCAGTAAGTAGTGATTGGTCATTGATAAAGGGATAATCACTGATTAGTCTTTGGGGAAATATTGTGATCAGTAATTGATCACTATTAAACAAAGGTGACCAATTATTAGTCTTTTGGAAACATAATAATCACTGGTCATTAGGAAACAATGGTGATCAGGGTTTGGTAAGTGGAAACAATGAGGTTAGTCTTTGGAAATCAATAGTTATCAGAGATTGGTCACGGATTGGTCAAGTGATTGGTCAGTGGGAATCAGACTTTAAACACTGGTCAAGCAAACCTGCTCTCTTAACTTACACAAGAGTTATAGAGCTGTGCCAAGTCCAGGATAGTTGCTTAGGTCTGCTCGAAATGACACAAGATTTGCATCTGCAGTAGGTTCTATTTGAAAGACATTGTCAAATCTATTGAAAAATAAGCTAACTTGGCAACACTAGTTTAAACTGACTGGAACTTATGACAGAACAACCAAACAATTAAAAAGAATATAGTGACAACCCCACTTTATGAACTCCCAGGTGGAACTTCTAAGAGAGTTTGTAAAATAAAAAATAATAATAATAATTATAAAGAAATAAATCATATAATAACACCAGTGGCATGAACATGGTTTTTTTTCTATATTTAACTGAATTAAAAAAAAAAAAATAAAGTGGCAAACATATTTTAATCGTTCAAGACCATATTAATTAATACCAAAATGTGACTTATGCGTGGGTGTTTGACAAGTTGATATTTAAGCAAAACTGCAAATCTGGGTTTGCCACCATTTTCATAAACCCACCTGTTGTGCCACGGAAAAAGACATCAGTAGGCTTAATTACTGTCACTGAATGTCATTAGATGGTTTGAAATGCAATGATTTAAACCAATAATCGAATCTGAGTTAAGGTTAGATTCATTGCAGCCATAGAAGATTACACATTCATTAGACAGTATTTCAGTCTCTATGACACTCCATCACATGGATTTGATTACTGACCAAACAATGATAGCACTTTGGAGGTGAGAGCTGATAAAACAGCAGTCACGGAAATAGAGACAGAGTGAGTGCTAAGTGGGCGAAGAGTGGAGTTGCTTTGTGTGATGTGTGGATTATGTCTAGTGTCTTGTTTTCTCATATGAAAGTGCTTCATACTGCTATGGCGGTATATTGGCTTGATCTTCATACTACGCAATACTAAAAGTAAGTCATACAATAAAACAAATTGCACGAACAAAACGTGCCAGTGTTGTGGATGATTTACATAAAATAATGGCATGACTGGCATTGTGTGCAAATTAGGGGCAGGCAACAATATGTAAATTAGGTTTTTGCATCTGCTGTTCCTGGTATAAGAGGATATCTAAAAGAGACTTCCAGGATAGTACAATCAAAACTACAACAACAAACGTTCAATTCCACAGATTTCACACCTGCTTTTCAGTTTTGGCAATTTCGACAGATAACTGCCATTCCTGATGATATTTTGAAATGCATAGATGCCACTTTCTATTCAGTAAGGAACACCACATGTTGCAAATTTTATACTGCAGACATGTAAAACCAGATGTGCGTATAAGAACTCAATCATTCATTAGTTAATTATAAATAATGATGATTGATTATATACATTAAAATACTACGTACGTATGTTTAAAACCTATGTTTTGTTATTCTCTTGTTGAAAAATACCATTTCGAATGATATTTTGCTAGCTATGCAAGCTATAGTAGTTAGCTAATTAACTACCTACAAAAAAAAAAAAAACAAGAAAAGAGTTTGACTTAGCTAGCTGTCTAATGATTAAATTACTGTTGCTAGCCAGTAGACTTTCTGCATAGTCAAATAGTTAACAATAGTTTGCAGGTGTACTGTACACTGGTGATCAAAATTAGAGAACAATTTATAAACAATTGAACAATTCTAAAATAATGTCATCTTCACTTCTCAACAGTTGAAGGAGTTTTTGTCCTGTCTATACCATGCTACCAGAACACCTTTTCCACAAACTAACTAAAAAACATTATTTTGATCACACACTGATCAAAATTAGAGAACAACAATGACTGTTGCATGGAAAAAGAATGACTTCAGCACATCTGCGGCCACAGGACAGCACTAGTCTCTCACACTGCTCTGGTGTGATTTTGGTCCACTCTCCACTTCCAGTCTCCTCCACAGTTCGGTGACATTATTTCAATGTTTTCAGTTTCAAGGAACTGCTTTACCCGTTTTGCTGTGTGACATGGAGCGTTGTTCTGCATGAATACTGCGGGCTGATTGGGTGATGAATGCAAGGAAGGAACCATATGTTGTTGAAGAAGGTTCTGATAAACATTTGCATGTGGCTGTATAAGAGGCCCAACTCCTGCTGCAGAAAACATGCCCCAAACCATGACATTTCCTCCTCCAATTTTCACTGACTTCTTTACACACTTTGGGTTCAGTCTTTCTCCAATTTGTCGCCAAACATAATGTTTCCCATCGGACCCAAATAAAGTTAACTTGCCTTCATCACTGAAGTGAACTTTGTACAAATGCTCTTAAACGTCGAGACCCTGTATGACGAGACAGATCCTTACCCTGTTCAGCGCTGAACTGGTGAGCAATTCCAGCTGCAGTGTGGAAACGATTGCCCATTGAGATCCACCGCAGTATCCTGTCCTCTCTTGTATTTGTCTTCCATGGACGACCAGCCTTCTTGGCGGACTTGAATGAGTTTGTGATGTTGTAAAGATTCAATATTCTTGAAATCACAGATTTGGAACGACCAACTTGTCTTGCTATGGCTGATAGGGTCATCCCTTTGGCCTTCATCTTGACAACCTGAGGCTTTCAGTCACTTTAGAACGGCCCACCATCTTGCAGAGTCAGTAAAACTGGAAGTTTGGCTGCCAGTTAAATAGGGGTTGACAGATAATCAAGGAAATTAGCACCAGGTACCAGATTAACACCAATAACTGGGAGGTATCTGAAAGTGTTCTCTAATTTTGATCAGGCCAATTTTAATCAGATGTTTTTTAAATGCCTTAGTTAATTGGTGGAAAAGGTGTTCTGGTAGCATGGTATAGACAGGACAAAAACTTCTTCAACAGTAAAGATGACATTATTTCAGAATTGTTTATAAATTGTTCTCTAATTTTGATCGCCAGTGTACATCCTCTCTAGAGATTGTTTTTAAATTATTTAAAATAATAATATATTATAAACAATATTCATATCATAATAAAATATTGGTAATAAACTTATACTGTTATGTCACTTTAGCAGTGTTTACTTTCATCTCCTATGTCTGCAATTAAACAGCAACTTAATGACAAATTAAATCTATTTGAAATGCTTCAAATCTGCTCGTCTATAACATTCAAAAGCGTTCTCATATTCAGCTTAGAAACTCTCTGAACTTTTAGAAAAACTTGATGAAGCACTGTTGATTCAACCACGGCAAGTCTACTGTTTACCCAGAGGAGTGTGTGAAGGAAGACAAACAGAAACAAATATAGTACTGACAATAATATTTTCTTGCCGTGAGTTATGACACTGGGACAGACTTTAAATTATTCCCAGCAAGAAAAGTTCTTTCTAAACCTTGTTCCCTGCATGCAATTACACTCAGTGTTATTAAAGAAACTCTATGTAATCTATCTCTGTGGCATTTTCAGATGCCCCAGTCAGCACACCCTGTCCACCAAAATATAGCCAGCACTCCTTTGTAGTCTCATAAAAATTCAGACATTCTTCAGTTTGGCACTTCAGAGGAAAGAGGAACACAATGACTACCACAGACTATCCTGTCGAAACTCTTTAGTACTAATACAATTAAACAGCCAGAGGCCAGATGCTGAATACCACAATAACACCACAGGAAGCATGAAGATAAGGCAACAATAACTAAAGGCCAGTGGTACTCTATCAGTAAAAGAGGTCATTATAAAAATTTAAAATAGTTTGCTTTGAGTTTTTTGCAAAAAAAAAAATACAGGTACCTGCTAGAACTAAATCTGACATTGAATGATCTGTGTCATTGGAACTGCTCCAATATCCAATTGCTTAACATGATTAAAGGCCATATTCAGAATTTGCAAAGTTTTGTCAATATGTGCATTCAGGTCCAGGATATGTTAAATTTTAGGGCTTCCCAGTCAGATTATGCAAAAGACTTGTGTATTTTGGACCTGTGTGTTTCATACCTCTGAGCATGGCAGTTTGGTCCTGATTTTATGCACCTGATTCTGGGTTTTTCAACAGCATCTAGACTACCACCTTTAAACACAAGCACTGTAAAATACACTATAATTTCCAAAAGTATTGGGTCACCTGGTCATAAGTACAGTATGTGATTTGTTTAACATTGCATTCCATATTTAGTCCCAATTTGCTCTTATAATTCCCTCCACTCTTCTGGGAAGATGTTTCACTAGATTTTGGAGTGGGCTGATGGAGATTTACGTTCATCAGCCACAAGGGTGTTATGAAAGGCAGGTACTGATGTAGGCGAGGAGACCTGGGGTGCAGTCAGTGTTCCAATTCATCCCAAAGGTGTTCAGTAGGGATGAGATCAGAGCTCTATAGCAGGCCACTCAAGATCTTCCTCTCCAAAGCATGCAAACCAGATCTTTAAGAAGCTCACTTTGTGCATTGCCATGCTTGAACAGGTTTGGTTTTCAAAGTTCAAGTGAATGCAAAATTCTATTACAGCACATCTAAAGATGTTCTGTACAATTGAGTGCCTCCAGCTTTGTGGTAACAGTTTGGAAAAGAATAACCACACAGAGCAGGAAAGGTTCAGGTGACCCAATACTTTTGTAAACGTAGTGTAGATGAAATCAGAGATTGAAAATGCAGACGAAAGAAGAGTTTCTTTTTGTCTTTGCTGTGAAAATGTAATACCATGTAAAAACAAAACAATGAAAATAAAAATAAAAACAAAAAAGGAACCAGACTATATATAATATATATAATATATATAATATAATAAATATATAAAAAAATAGCTGAATTAGAAGACAAAGCATTAAAATAATTATTTGATACAAATCTAGTATGTATATTCTCACTGTTCAATACCCACCCAAATGTGACACGTCAAAACACTCTGCACAGAGTTGATTGCTGGGTGATAGAGTGAGGTCACATGACAACATTGAAACCGCTCCCATAGAAAATAAATGGGAAACATAGACATGTCATGCCATCTGAGTGAAAAAAAACTCCAGCTTTGTACACTTTATGCCTGGTGTTGAATTTTGCACCAACAAGCACTACTCAAATTTTCTTTAGGAAATAAAAAATTATCGCTATTTAATAGAAATAGAATAGCATTTATGATGCCAACATATTGCTATGCTGTTCAGAAATTCATTATGAAATAATTCATTCAGGATAAGAAATGGCTTTGATTAAGATGTTATCACCTCTTAAACTTGGATTAGCACTATGAATTAATATATTAATTGTAATAGTAATTTTTACATTTAAGTATTCAAATTGTAATGTTTAAGAGTATTTACTATCCAAAAATAAGATGAGATATACCTTTATTCATCCCACAGTGGAGAAATTTCTGTTTGCTAAATCTCTAAATATGCTTTAGATATAATTCTGAAGCCATAATCAAAACCTCTGTATCAGGCAAGCTTTTGCACAACTGTCAGAATAATCTGTAATGTCAGAGACCTGAATACAAATCTGTGGATATTAGATTAGATCTAATCTAAATAATACCAAAATAAAGATTCTATTAAAAGAAATGTATCAAGTTGAAGCATTGAAGGTTTCCTATTGTTGTTTTTTATTATTGTTACAGGTTCCATCATATGCATTTAAGATGCATGTGTTGAAAAATTACAGGAATGACTAGTGGTTTAACTTTGATAATATTAGATATCACATACATGTGTAACATATCAGATTCATGCGACTGAAATGCTTCCAAATCCAGCATCCCTAATACAGGACACTGCTTATATGTTTTGGTCAGAAATGCCCGCCTGCTTACCATTCACCAATAGATTTTTTCTGAACAAAGCATCTCTTGTCATCATGCATTGTTATTTCATGGTCTGCCTCGAGCATCTGGTGAGCCAACACAATGCAACTGAAATAGCGGCACAGACGGCAAGCTGAGCTCTCAATACATTGCATAATGGCATGTGCTGAAGCAACCAGTGCAGAAAGCTCTATCTTATAATGTTAGGCAGGAATCGGTTTGTTCAAGGCAGCAGCCGAACAGTTGCTATGTTGTGCACTTCAATAGCAGGACTCGGGGCACTGAACCTGTTCAGGCAGACGCTGCAAGAGGAAAGATCATTGCCTCAATCAGCTTTATCGCTCATATTCAAAAGAAAAATCAACTAGGATGAATAGGAACATGCCAGGCATGGTCTGGTAAAGTCTCTTTTTGAGGGAAAACTTCTAAACTTCCTTACAAGCCCAAATGGCAGAGGAGCCGAAAGCAGCTGCAACTTATTATTCAAGTAGGCTTTCAGTATCTGTGATCCTTATTATTCAAGTAGGCTCTCGGTATCTGTGATCCAAAAGCGGCAGCCAGATTCTCATCACTTGTACTGAATTACACGGAGGTAATTAGGACAAAATACGAGTCATAAATGAAGCCATAAAAATCTTTTCACTGCGCTTTCAATAAAAGTGCATCCTCCAAAGCTACTCACAAAAACAGCCGAACGGGGCTTTCACTAAACAACAGCCGAGTAGAGCACTCTTAACCACATAACTACTGATAAACTGTTCAAGGAAGAAATTTTATCCATGCCTGATTCACACTGCCAGTTTTGCATGGAGCATATGGGGAAAAAATGTAGTGAAAGCAAACCACGAGGCTGGTTGTCGTTTGTAGTATGGTGGTCCTGTTTAAAGCTAGATTGTTTGTGAATTGAGACTATAATATGATTCACATATCGGCTCATTGACATCTTGTCAACTTAATTGACTTCTAAATGTCTTCCTATATCCTGCAGTTAATTGTTAATTCACTGCCTGTTTTCCACCTGCACCCAGACGCTAGAAACCAGTGCATCTCAACCTATCATATGCTCAAAATTCATTAGGCTTAGAGAGAGCAAGCTCTAAGCGGCAGCGACATGAGCAGCCTGGGGGCCAGGTTCTCTCGTAATTATAACTCCTAGCACTGGCAGCCTGGGGAGGGTGGGCACATTGTCGAGTCAGTAATGTGTCAGGGAAATGAAAAAGAAAAGAATAAGAAAGCATGGTGTGTTGGGGCTGTTTTGGTGAATACTCAAATGCTGCCAGTGTTTCATTACAAGAGAGGGGGAAAAGTATCAGAAGGACATGTAAAGGAATAGCAAATTAGCTGATCGACAGCCATAGAAATGTCAACAGCTTATGCTCCTGTCTCTTCAGGATCCCAAATAGAAAAATACACAGAAATACTACAGTTGCTGCTGATGAGTGTTGGATTATATTCATGCATAGTTGAATTTTTCGCTTTGAAACCTGTCTAATGATTTCTAATCCATACATGCATCAAACAATGTTTTCAGTCTAACATCTTTACAACTTGGGTTTTGAAAGAAGAATCGTATCATTTCTCATAAAATTGCATATGCAGGACAAGACAGTTGAAATAGTATTTATTTTAGAAAATGATAATATAATTTCTCCTATGCATCATTTCTCTTATGCATCAGTCTTTTGTAAGGAAATTAAGGAAACTATTTATATATGATTGAAATATACAGTATACATATGGTATATATAGTATATAGTAATGATCTGAAGAATATAGAGACACAAAAATAAAGCTCTGTTATATAAGGAAAGTGCAAAGAGTGAATAAATAAACGGACGCTCCCATGAATGCATGCATGCACTTGTAGGAGGCAGCGGAAGTCAGGATGCAACTCCACCGAGAGACGTTTACAGGGCAGGAGCGCGCGCACACCGCCCCAGCGTCAAAAACATAGCATGACTGTCCCACATCCTCCAGCAGCACGGTGCAAATAAAGTCCATCAGCAGTGCCGGAGAAGGCAGCTTCGTATATAAAAAAATAAACTAAATAAATAAATTAACTAATGATGGAATTTTGATAGATGAAATCGCGCGTGCTGCGTTTGTCAAAAAGCATGCGTACTGAGGAAAATGCGAATCCTCCCAGCAGCAGAGTGATGAATGATGAAATCGTTTCCCCAAAAAAAAAAAAAAAAACACCTCAAAGCTTTATTGGGGGCACCACGAGACTTGTACTTTCGGGCTAAAATTGCAATATGTTCCAAGGACGAAACAGCGCGCGTGTGGAAACTGTTTGGTTGCATTGGTTCAGATTTGTTGGTGCTACCACGGGTTTTTGAGTGCCATTGGAATTCAGAGCGCGTGCGGTTCCGGGCCAGCGCAAGCACAAAGCTGAGGAGAGAAGAGTGCGTCTCTGAGCTGAACCTTACCTTTGGCGAGATGCGGGACAGCGAAGCTCGCGCAGAGGACGACGAAGACAAAAAGCGCTCCCATTTTAACAGTGACGGAATAAATACACGGATAACGTCCCACCGGGTCACGAGCCCGAGACAGACGGAGACGCAGAAACTTCAATCGGTTCCTCTTTGGAGTTCCAATTCAAAGTGTGTATCACCTCGGGCAGGTGTCCGTTAAAACCTCCTCTCTCTCTCTCTCTCTCTCTCTCTCTCTCTCTTTCTCTTTCTCTCTCTCTTTTTCACTCTCTCTTTCTAAATACCTGACTCTCTCCTGAAAAAGAATTTACGAAAATATTTTTTTACTGAAAAAAAAAGAATAAATAACACTCGATCCCAGGTTGTATCAGGGTTGCCCGATCCTCCTAGAGAGCGGAGAGTTGGGACGCGCGAGCCCGAGCGCGAGCGGTTTACACTGAGAGTCGGCGCGCGAGCGGAACAAGAAGAAGACGCACCGAAGCGCTCGCGCAGCGGCGCTGTGTGTCTCATGGAATAAAGAAGGCGGTGCTCTGAGTCGCTCCGCCCCTCGAACCTCCGCGCACGTGCAGCTGCGTGCTGGGAGCGTTTTCGGGAGAAAGAAGGGCGTCGGTTTGGCGCGCTGGAATTTTATTTTTTTTAATCGATGGTTAGGACGTTTTGCTTTTAAAAATTTTTTTTACAAAGAATTCACACAGGATGGAAAGTTTTTTTGTTTTGTTGTGATGGTGGTGGCGGGACATTCGGACCATGTGTTGATTAGATGAAAGCAAAGAAATTCTGCATAAAAAATCATCTCGGATTGTGTGCCACACTGTGTGACAGCTGCCACTCCTGGGCTCCTATGAAGATAAACTCAAGCTGCACTTGTGCAAGGCCCTCAAGTACGGTGGCCGAGAAGTGCAAAACACATCTGAAAACAAAATGACAATTTTCGAAAGCAAAATAACAAATCCAAAAACACATTAACAAATCCAAGAACAAAATAACAAATCCAAAGACACAACGACAATTTAGACAAACCGGTAAAGGTAGTTTGTGAATGGAAACTTAACGATCATTGCATGAGACACCAGTCATTCAAGATATACAGGAAGTATAAAATCTTATAACTTTGTTTTTGTCCATTTGTTTTTGCATTTGTTATTTTGTTTTCAAATTTGTTATATTGTTTTCGGATTTATTATTTTGTTTGTGCATTTGTTTTTTTTTTTTGCATTTGTTTTTTTTGTTTGTTTGTTTTCGGATTTGTTATTTTGTGTTTGCATTTGTTAGTGTTTTCTAATTTGTTCATTTGTTTTCTGATTTGTTAATGTGTTTTGCACTTCTCGGCCACCGTATGCAGTAAATGTAAATGTTGTGGAAGTGTTGGTAGTAATGGTGGTGGTCATTCACACCTAGGGCCAATTTCACATTTGTTTGGAAGGCAGAGGAAAGTTGAGAACTATAGGAAATCTACAGGCAGTAACCTAAACTCAGGATTGAACCGGGCATTAGTGATGGGCTCTTCATGAACGATTCATTCATTTTGAACGAGTCTTTAATGTGACTTAAATCTATGAGTAGTCTCAAAGAGTGTTTTATTGATTTTATACTGGAAGCGAATGAGAAAATCTCCGTAGGTTATGCACAGGAAACAGAATTGAGCAGTGGAACCCGGTTATGTCGATGTCCAAGGGGGTCGCCAAAAAGCATCGAGATAACCGATGATCGAGATAAACGAAAATCAATATGGCGGCAATATATTACATGCTTGAAATTTCTTCATGTACATGATGTGTGTTTAAGTGTAGATTAAAAACATATCTTTTTAGCAAAGCCTACACATAACGCGTCTCTCATCATAACCTTGTGCTCCAGAACATCTGATCACATGCACATTATCAACTTGTGCTGTTAATATCATGAACAGCAGCTACACTAATTTCTCTCCACTGCTTCTCTTTCTCTCCCCATCCCGAGACACCCTGAGGTTTGGCCAGCTCCAGTCACCTTCCACCTCGTGATGATTACGGACCTTTGAAGAAGTAGATGCCGAACTCGCAAACATCCCGAACCATCTAGAGATGTACCAGTGCCATTTGGATCCCGCTACATGTGTGGAGTTTGACATTGGACCTCCTGGAGTGTTTAAAGGCTCTGGCATGGAGAAGCTGATGCTGGATCTGTGATGATCACAAATGCTGAGCTTATAAAACTAGGAGCTACTAACTATATAGACTCTATAAGACTGCAGAAAGAACATCACTTATAATCTTATACTCCAGTACTCATGTTCTCACTCTCCAGTGTTCTGTATTGTTGAAAGATTTATGATCAAACTCTTGATGTCACCCAAATGAGGATGGGTTTCCCTTTTGAGTCTGGTTCCTCTCAAGGTTTCTTCCTCATAAGCCACAGTCGCTTGCTTATAAGGGACAAATTCACACCATTCACCTTAAATGTTGATTTGTGTAAAGCTGCTTTGAGACAATGTCTGTTGTGAAAAGCGCTGTAGAAATAAACTTGACTTGACTTGACATGACATGTGCGTTAATAAATGAGAATGTGCATGCACGTGTTTTTGGAGTTTTTTTTTTTACACAACAGCGTTGCCGCGATTTGTTTGATGAAGGCATGCTATAAAAATGTACATACAGTACATGTTTATCTGTCAGGAATCCACCTGCCACGCCCCCTTCGGCCCCTTCAGCGTGTCAGGTGTTTTCTCGGCCGCGTTCTCTGAAGCTCCCGCCTTCAATCGGGCACATATGGTGCTCGTTTAGCATCATCACCAGCTCCTATTTAAACTTCCACACTCTCACTGTCCGTTATTGTTGGTATATGTTGGTTCATGGCGGTCGTTGTTATCGCGCATGCGTATTCCCCCCCCCCCGTTCAGCTCCGCGCTTCTACTTTCGCCTCCCGTTCATCGCATAACATTTAACAACAAAAGGCACATGTGCACTAACTAACAGCAGAGATTCACCAGTATACAATACAACACCTGGAGCAGCTGTAAGGTTTGATTTTTCCGCCACTTCCGCGAGTTCTTCTGCGGCTGCACCGAGATAACCGACGTTAAATGGCAAATTTTTCCCCCCTTGTGCTCGAGATATCAGGGTTCAGCGACATAAAAAAGTCGACATAACCGATAAAAAATACTTAGAAAAAGCGAAATTTGGCGGTTCCACTTCAAAAACGTCGACTTAATACATACATATATATATATATATATATATATATATATATATATATATATATATATATATATATATATATATGTAGGTATATATGATAATAATAATAATAATAATGTATGTATGTATGTATATATGATAATAATAATGATATGAATATAATTTATATTTATATATATATATATATATATATATATATATATATATATATATATATATATATATATATATATATATGTCATCTTAGTCTTTTCTCTGCTTGTATTCTATATGGTGGTTGTTCAGCCTGAGTACATTCAGTTTTTGTATTAATACATTGATATAATGTGAGGTTCAGTTACCAGCGTGACACTAAAACAGGTAATAGTAACGGCTACTTTTTACTTAAGTAAACTTCTTCACTTTAACTTGAGTTAAAAAGTGTCAGTACTTCAACTTTTACTGGAGTCTTTCAAAACATGTGTATCTGTACTTTTACTTAAGTAAACGATGTGTATACATTTGCCACCTCTGTGTGTGTGTGTGTGTGTATATATATATATATATATATATATATATATATATATATATATATATATATATATATATATATATATATATATATATATATATGTGTGTGTGTGTAGGACACATAACTCTCTTTAGATGACCAAGAAGTCTTTACAGAACTAATTAACGGCTTATATATAATAGGTTTCCTCTTTCTTCCGCTTCCCAGTGGGACAATATGGTGTCAGTGGTGTCATTGTAAAATGTGATCATATAAGCTGGGTGTTTATTCAAACATTCCACACTTTTAATTGATTTGGGAAAAAGTGCCAAAAGTTGGCAGAAGAAAATGAAAATTAACCAACTATGGTCATGCCAAAAGCTGGAAGATAATTCGGGACAAAATACTATAATACTTTTTTTTTTTTTCACCTGCAAAAGGAAAGAAAAGGTCACTAAATTGATAGATTTGACATTTGATGTTCGTTCATTCATCTTCACTAACTGTTTTTTTCTTGTTTATTGCTGAGGTGGCATTTTATGTCATTTTTTGATAATAAATCAAAATAAAACTTTTGTTTCTTCCAAACTAGAAAGAGCAAAATAGTTTCCCAGGTGGCAACATTCTCTACATTATACATTTCATCTTTACTAAAATAGATCAAATTGTTTGATGTTTTACACATATATACACATAAATCATATCAGATAAATCACATAAAGCTTAATTGTCTCACATTTTTGTTTTGGTATTTTTGCCATCATCTCTTGTCACTGATGAACCTCTCTGTACGTTTAGGAATTTTTATTTATTTATTTTTTGCTTTTGCGTGATCCACTTTCAAGATGATCAGACTCAGGGTTGATGATGATTAAATACAATTTCCACCTAGATAAAAAAAAAAAAAAAACAGTAGCAAATGTTGCTCCTTCATTTCCCATTTCATTTATCTGAAAATAGACATGGCATGATTATGGTTTTATGATTATTATAAACACTTGACATGAAAAAAAAAAAATAGAATCAATTCCAAACAAAGCTTTCTGATTTGTATTAGTAATGGTTTTATGATGAGATCCTGTGCTACACGGCTCAACCAATATCTTTTTGCCCTCCCCTTGAATAACATGACTGGCAATCACTTGAAAGCATCGCTACTGATGTCATAATGCATTACAAATTGTATGTTCTAGAACAAGTTTTCTTGCATTTTCACTGTTTGTCACTAAAGTGAAGATTCATGGGTCAGAACAGAAGCAGTGAGGTGATCCATCATCAGGTCAGCACACGTACTGTAACACTTACATTCACAGGAATACATCTATTGGATCTCACAATGGAATAATATGTAAATAAATGTATGTAGAAGTGAAGCAGAGTAAAAAAGTTTTGTTTATTATATTTAAATATCTTCTGTATGAAAATGCGTGAGTAAGAAATGTACAGCGTAATATTTATTGATGTGCAGTGACTCATCCTGTGGTAGGTCTACCGCACATGTATTTTCAGCTTAGGTGATCACCCTGTGGTTTTCTTTGCATTCTTCTTGAGGCTGGTTTATGCTTCTGCATCTAAGCATGTTTGTCTGTGTTGTGATACAGAGATGAGGTTCATGGGTTCGCATGGTGGACTAAGCAAGAAGGTACAAACCCTTGATTTTAAAGAATTTTTGTTCCTAAATATCTTTCTTTTATTTTGTTTCTAAATCACCAATACACATGCTAGTTAGAAGGCAAAGACAAGCGGTGTAGATATTGACAGGTCACACCTTTTTGTGTCACTTGGGAGCCTTATGAATGACTTTTCAATCGAATCTAATCATTTAATGCTACTACTGAATAAACCACTTCACCCACTGAGTAAAAAAGCATCCAGAAAGTGATAATAATAATAATAATAATAATAATAATAATAATAATAATGTCAACAATACTACTACTACTAATGCTAATACTTAATAATAATAAATAATATTACTTAGTACTTCTACTACTAATAATAATATTAATAAAGTATGTTGATTACAATCAGGCAAAGTTCAAGACTAATGCCCCTAGTGAACTGGGCTTCCAAAGCAATTTAACATCTGGAAGTTGATGCCTTCAGTACTTTGCTTCTTCTCTCCAGATATCCTCTCAGCTGTATCAGAGACTATCATTCAGTATTTTCTTGTTCTTTTCATCAAGTTGACATGACTGTATGATGTTGGTATGAGGCGTGTTTGCAGGGGTTCTCACATGTTCAAAAATACATGCAGAAGAATGAAGCAGGCATGCAAGTAAGACAACCACTCCAGCATTTATGCTTGCATTTGGAGTGAGTCATTTGCTCTCTTTGCTGGCTCTTAAATGTGGACTTCTTTTAATCCCTTAAACCCCTAGGTTTTGTTTGCGGGTCCAGATT
Source organism: Silurus aristotelis (assembly GCF_946808225.1). Classification (NCBI taxonomy): domain Eukaryota; kingdom Metazoa; phylum Chordata; class Actinopteri; order Siluriformes; family Siluridae; genus Silurus; species Silurus aristotelis. The sequence goes on from NC_139596.1 coordinate 10,770,722, forward strand.
TATATCATTCACTCTTGTAGCTCTGTTCGTCAAACATTGAAATGTTTGGTGAAATGTTAATACAAAATGCCAAAAGCTAATGAAAGAGACCAGCCTCTCTCTCTCTTTTGGACTCTGTCTCTCTCATAGTTTCTCTCTATGTCTCTTTTTTGTGTTTTGTTTTCCAGTTATTCAGTGAGCTTCATTTTTTGATGTGATATGCCATACAGTGTGACAAACCACTGAAGTCTATTTGAGATCAATCAACAACTCGACATGGTTCGAGGCAAGTGTGTAATGATTTTGTCATGCATTTTGCATGATGCCAATTCAAAGTCGGCATCAGAACAAATCTAATGGGAGGGCAGTAGGCTTCCTGCAGGGAGGGGACAATAACTTTTCAGTTAACAAATGAATCAGGGAAAGGGAAATTACAATGAGAAACGAACACACAGACAAATTAATGTAACACAGTGTGTCTTGATATGTACTTGTTTGTCTGTGTTGTCATACAATCTTGTGGAAAGACCTTCATCACTATCACCACCTACACCAATAAATCATAGTCAGTAAACTATCTAGGTGATGGGTGTGGTCAAAAGACATGTTCAATCTTGCACACATTGTATTGCGCTGTTCTAAAAAGAGTCTTGCAGTGTTTGCTGGTACTAAACATTAGAGCCAATTAAAGTTGCTTTGTGTTGGAGCTTAATGAACAGCAGTCAGTTGTGAGGCTCCTATTTTCTATGAATTTAACCAAATTTTCTGGTAAATCATCTATGTAGATCATTAACAATGTGTTACAAATAAGTTTAAATACGCATTTGTGAAAAATTTCTAATTGCATAGCAACCAACAGCCTGTGCTAAGAACATGGTGACCTATGATGCACTGATGAATAAATAAATAGAAGTATGCAATGCAAATGGAAATAATGATACCTACACCATTTATGTAAATGCATGTGAGGAGAAAACAAATGTGAAAATACAATCACTGATACAGTGGGACCTGCAAAGTTTCAATAAGGTCAATACCAAAAAAAACTTTTTTATACATATGCAACTGTAGTTTAAATACTAACACGCTCATCCAAGATGTTATTGTTTCTATAGTAACAGCTAATTCACAGAGACTTATATGGTGGATGTTCACGTAATAAATGGCTTTAAACAGATGTAAAACATGGCGTTATATAAAATATATTTAAAGCTTCCAGTAAGAAAACATTTATTTAACATGTATGGTTGTACATTTTCAGTTCTTGCTTACATGCATTAGGTTTTTCTCTGTTGAAGAGTCTATATAGCTGAGGACTTTGCAGTCTCTCAGTGACATGACAGACTGAATATTCATTTATTTTTCAGAAATAAACAGTGGCTGCAAGGCAACAAAGTGAAAGTTTACAGCTAATAAATAAATAATCACAGGCAATCCATGAAATTGACTTATTTTGATGATATTATTTATAATTAATTTTGTTTGTAGTTGCAGTTATGACTCAAAAATGAATACAGAAATCAGAGGATCAGACAAAGCTGGATTTAACAAAATTTTATGTGATGAAATTTTGTGATACAATGAAATGGATGTTAAAAGTGACCTTGAAATTTTACATTGTAGAATGTTCACCATTTTTACAAACTTGATAAAACTGACTAAAATGTATGACTTATAACCTGTTTCACTTGCTTGTATTTGGTAAATCAATGCTCTAGTGCATTCAGTGCAGTAAAAATAAATACTGATGTCTGTTTTTTTGCAACAGATCTACTTTTCCCATCAGCTCCCTGCACCTCCTTTTCAGGTTTCAGGCCACATGATGGTTTGCAACAGTTTTACATTTATGTTTGATTAGCACTTGTATTTAATCTCATTGTGCAGCACACAATGTTTGTTGTTCATGCACAGGTTAAGGATTTTCTTGTTTCGTCACTTTTTCTTTTTTTTTGGTGTATTTTATCACTGTAAAAGAATTAAAAGCCTACCTGCACCTTCCCCAGTTCTCATTGTGACAATTGTTGTGTTATTGTATAAGATAGAGGAGTAGAACTGGAGTGGAAGGGGAAAGCCTTGGCAAAAACCGTGTAAAAGAAAAGTGGTTAAAAACGCTTTTGTTAACGGAATGCGCTATTTCCAAAGTTCTTCCTCCTGTCTGACTATATCATTATAAATTGTGCCTGTTTATCCCTTTCCTGAACCTCTGACCTCCCCATTAGCCTTAGTTTACATACTGCAGAGCTAGCTAGCAAACTCTCTTGCCTTCTCACTGACCCATTCACATTGACGTTGATTTATTAGAGTGAGTATTGGGATCTCCTGCTGATTAATCAAAGAAGGCAGCCCAGAAGCCAGCTTCTCTCATTCACTGATGTAAACAAGCCAACCTGATTGGTTGAGTTTGTGCCCCATACACTGCAGATTATCAAAAGCACCCAAGCTATTTACACATCTATTCTTTCATACTTTTGATCTATAGCAATATTTTTTTCTCTTTCCCTTGCATATGTGTTGACAGATTTCTACATGTAAAACATGGCTGGTTTTTTTTCAACAATAATTAGATCCATATAAGGCCAATAGAATGAAATATGATTGATAGAAGAGCAGAGAAAGATCACGCAGCAGCAGCAGATTTGTATCTTGAGCAAAGATTCTGGAAAGATTTGAAGATTAGATGCTTTGTTTCAGTTCAAAGCGATAAAGAAGCATAGCAGGACTATTTTGGGGAATATTTACTGGAGTGCCACTTATGTTTTCACGCTTGTAAGAAGGAAGTGAACTGCAAAAAGATTGAACATTATAAAAAAAAAAAAAGAAACCTTTAGTGAAGCTGTTGGAAACCAAAGCCCTCTAAATACAGCACAATGTTTAATGCAGCATACTTACTATTTACCTTTCCACACATTGGGCCTAAAATAGTATTAAGCATTAAAGATAATTTTGATCTTAATAGCAGTCTAAAAAAGCGATCACTGATCCTCTTTTGGTCTTGGGCTGGCTGCAACCAAACTTGGTGTGGTCCATATCAGGATAGGAGAGTTATCTGCTTCTAATGCTAACTCATGTTTATACTTTTGGGATGTTGGAAGAAAACTTTATTATATATTGATATTAAGTGTACATTAGTAACAGTCAGTCCACTACACTGCCTCATCACCAACCAATACATGTACATTATTTATTATATTATTAGATGGATAATTTATATGATATCACCTTTAACTCTGTCTTCAAATGTCCAACAGACTATATTATTATACTGTACCTTTCAGTGAGAAATACTGGGTTCTGAAAAGATAATGCAGTTTAAAATGTTTATTATAGACTATAAGAATACAAGAATAAGTAAACATGGAAACTTACTGACCCCAAAAGTCTATAATACATTTTAAAACCAGACATTCAGAGACTGGAGCACTGTAATGAGCCAAGCTCTGTGGTGTGAGTTCTTAGAATGAGAGTACGGCTAGAATTGCACATCTTGTGTCAGCATGCTTGACTAAAAACATTCATACCAGCTGTGTATTTGCATTTATTCCTTTTACAAAAAAAAAAAAAAATTGGAATTGTGTTTCAGAAGGAAATCTTTAGTGAAAACCAACTTTAAATATGCTCAGACCCTACAGAAACCTGGACATGTTATTTTTAGTGACTTTTTGTGAGGTTTTTTTCCATGAAGATGACCATTTTTTCTTTTGCTTTTTCTTGTTATGACACATTGTAGTAGCATTTAAATATTACTGTTATTCTAGCTTGTGGCAAATGTTATGGAGATTCTGCAGTAATTGCATTTTTCCCAAAATGTTACTGATCATTTGTCTTTGAACCACAAACACTGTGAAATCATCACGTTGAAAACAAATTGTCTAGCACTGATCTACAGATAGATACCTGGATAATTCTTTATTTATCACAAAGTGGAGTTTAAGGGAGGTAAAGTCACATGTTTATAGAATCTTCCTTTTTGATATAATGGGGAAAAAAATGCATTATAGAAACAAGTACATTGCATCTGGAAAGTATTCACAGCGTTTCACTTTTTCCGCATTTTATGTTTTAGCCTTATTCTAAATGGACCAAATTTTTTTATTTTACCCAGAATTCTACAAACAATACTTCATAATGACAACGTGAAAGAAGTTTTAAATCTTTGCAATTTTATTGCACAAAGAAAATGAAAAAAATCACATACATAAGTATTCACAGTCTTTTCCATGACACTCAGCTCAGGTGCATCCTGTTTTCACTGATCATCCTTGAGACATTTCTACAACTTGATTGGAGTCCACCTGTGTGAAATTCAGTTGATTGGACATGATTTGAAAACGCACACACCTGTCTATATAAGAATGCACAGTTAACAGTGCATGTCAGAGCACAAACCAAGTCATGAAGGCCAAGGAATTGTCTGTAGACCTTTAAAACAGGATTGTATCAAGGCACTGAAACATTTTTGCAACATTAATGGTTTCAATAAGCACAGTGGCCTCCATCATCCTTAAATGGAAGAAGTTTGAAACCACCAGAGAGCAGGCTGCTTGACCAAACTGAGCAATCGGGGAAGAAGGGCCTTAGTCAGGGAGGTGACCAAGAAACCGATGGTCATGATGGATGGATAGATAGATGAAAGAAGTATCTATTTCTAACTAGAGTAAACCTTCTCTGTAGAGAGTGAAGTACCTTTCAAAAGAACAACCATCTCTGCAGCACTCCACATATCACTCCACATGTATGGTAGAGTGGCCAGACAAAAGCCACTCCTCAGTAAAATGCACCTGAAAGACCTTCAGACTATAAGAAACAAAGATTGAACTTTTTGGCCTGAATGCCAAGTGTCATGTCTGAAGGAAACCAGGCACTGCTCATCACCTGGCCAAATCCATCCATACAGTGAAGCATGGTGGTGGCAGCCTCATGCGGTGGGGATGTTTTTCAGTGGCAGGAACTGGGAGACTAGTCCGGATCAAGGAAAATATGTATGCAGCAATGTAAAAAGACATCCATGATGAAAACCTGCTCCAGAGCGCTCTGGACATCAGACTGGGGAAAATCTTTCAGCAGAACAATGAAGCCAAAAAACAAGAGATGCTACGGGACAATGATTGTTTTATGATCACAAAGAAACAAACAAACAAAAAAAGTAAGGCTTTTATGTTTTTTTTTACTGTTCCTGCTGCTCTCAAACACGCTATTGTTAGACCGCTGCTCAAGAAACCCAATCTTGATCCCTCCATACTATCTAACTTCAGCCCTATATCTAACCTGTCATTTCTGTCTAAGTTGATGGAGAAGCTTGTTTTTGCCCAGCTTCAGTCTCACCTTGAACTGCACGACATTGGTGATACATTTCAGTCTGGCTTCTGGTCGAGACATAGCACTGAATCAGCGTTTGTTGAGGGTCCACAATGACATTCTTGGAGCCCTGGATGGTAAAAGCTCTGTGGTTCTGTTGTTACTGGACCTGACCGCTGCATTTGACCCCGTGGATCATGCCATCCTTATCTCTCGTCTTCAACATGTTGTTGGTCTGCAGGGTGCGGTGCTTAATTTGTTCTCATCATACCTCACTAACAGAACTTTTTCAGTGGTGCTTAATGATAATTTTTCATCGGTTGCTCCTCTGTCATCTGGTGTGCCTCAGGGATCTATTCTTGGTCCTATTCTGTTTTCTCTCTTTTTGCTGCCACTTGTTAAACTCATTTCCAATCCCAAAGTTTAATTTCATTTCTATGCTGACGACCTCCAGATCTATCTTCCTGTGATTCTGAGTAATAGTTCTGCATTGGACCCTCTCCATAATTGCCTTCAGGATATTAAACAGTGGCTTTCCCAGAACTTCCTTCATCTGAATGAAGAAAAGACTGAGTACATCCTGTTTAGCCCGGACTCACCCAGCAGTTCTCTAAGTTTTGGTCCTCTAACTCCTCAGTTTGCACCTACAATGCATAACCTGGTTGTTATTTTTGACCAAAGTATGCAATTCGATAAACAGATCAGTGCAGTAGTAAAAGCGAGCTTTTACCAACTAAGACTCCTCAGCAAGGTTAAATAATCTTTGTCCCAAGCTGACCTTGAAAAAGCTATACATGCCTTCATCAGTTTGAGGATTGACTACTGTAATGCTCTCTACATTGGACTTAATCATTCACTTCTCAATCGGCTCCAAATGGTGCGGCAGCACGTCTTCTCTCCAACACCTCAAAACGCTCACACATCACCCCTGTCCTTTGCTCACTTCACTGGCTTCCGGTGAGGTTTAGGGTGGAGTATAAGGTCCTGTTGTTCGTGTTCAAGGCCATCAATTTTTATGTTCATTGTGTCTTATTTTTTATTTTCTTAAGTATTTATTTTTTTTTTTTATATATTACTTTTTAAAACATTTTTATTTAATTTTTAATATTTATTTTTTGCTTTACTGGAAAGCGCCTTGTGCTCCTGTTGGTGGTTGTAATGCGCTTTATAAATAAAGTTTGATTGATTGATTGATTGAATGGTCTTGCCCCGGCCTACCTCGCCGAACTAATGACGGTCTACCAACCAGCCAGAACTCTCCGCTCCTCTGGACATACCTCTTTGGTCACTTCTGAGTACAGATGTAAAAGGTTTAGAGGCCGGTCAATTGCCGTCCAGGGACCAAAGCTGTGGAACGCACTTTTTTTTAAAAGTGTTTTTAAATCGCAGTTGAAAACTCATTTATTCATACAAGCTTTTAACACATAGCCCTGATGCAACTGCTATTTTACATATATATTGTGTTCTTATTTATATTTCTTATATTTTTATTGTCTATTGTCTATTTGGTATTTTCATTTTTACTGGATAGTGCCTTGTGATCCTTTTGGTTGCTGTAAGGCGCTCTATAAATAAAACTTGATTTGATTTGATTTGATATGTTTTTTTAAACACTATAATGCAGAAAATGCCCATACACTTAAAAAAAAAAAAAAACAACAACATTCACTTACAAAAATAAAATCAGAATAAAAAAAAAAATTGTTAGATTTGAATATATGTTAAAAAACAATGTACTTGAATGCTACCTTTTTTTTTATTATACATATGCAGTACATTTACAGAAAGCATTAAAATCTCTCATTAGGTGTGACTTGTTAATTAAAATGTAGAAATGTTTGTCTCAACCTTAAGGCCTATGACTTTTGTATTCTGTAATGTTTTAAAAGTGTTTTAGTAAAAATGTTCTTACTTCCCTTTTTTTTTGTCTCCCTGTCAGGTGCAGGTTTTAGGCTTCATTCATTTGTCATCTTCAATTCTGTCATTTCTTTGTAAAGACTTACAGCTGATTATCTTGTACTGTTTAAGTATCATTAAGTACAGTGGCTTTTACAATTATTGGCAAATATACAAACAGGTTTTTAAAAAAATTCCTGTATTGTTAAACCTTTTGATATTTAAAAAAATATATACAAAAATACTCTGCTCTCATGGATATAAAACAGTTGCAAACACAACATTGTTTTATCTGAAAATTTTTTTGTTAAATCTGTGTAACACAATTATACTAAAAGCAAAAGTAATTGACTGGCAGCAACAAAGCAACAAGAGGCTATTTATTTTCTAAGATGGTCAGTTACATTATTTATTGCTACAATTGTTTTACTTTAAAGTTGTACTTTATACAAATATAGAGCAGTATAGTGCGGCAACTACCAATGGCAGTGAAGATAGTAAAAGCCACATGAGCTGTCTCCTAATTTGTGAAATACCAGTTGTGTTACTCTTTAATAAAAGTAAGAATGCCTAGTGGTGACTTTACAGTACAGCAACTTGTAATGATAAGATCACTCATGTATAAATGTAGAATAATTTAGCATTGTTATTTTTTAAGCTTTTTTCTTTTCACTTTCTGTTATTTCTCACAGTTTTTCCGTGTGTTTGAGGCAGCTCACATCCACATTTATTACGTTTGAAATAGCCTAGGGCATAGCAAAATGCTAGGCAAGACTAAATTAAAGGCACTGCATTAATTCACTGCAAACATTAATATAGTTTCCCTGTTCTTCCCCGATGGCTGTGGAACGTGTCTGTACATTTCTTTCAAACGCCTCAGCTTAAAGCACACTTCGTATGAGCATGCCACATCCACTCTCTCATTGTAAATTGTGATACATTTCCGTTCAGACGTTCACAGGATTGGAACTTTTCGGCATGGCTGCACTACTTGTACTTGAAAAAAAAAACAAAAAACAAAATAAAATTTTTCCATAGTGTCACAACCATAGATTTGCTATTCCACTGTGCTGCACTTTCGAACTGTTCTCATGATATGGCAAACCAGATAAAGTCTTTTTTTTTTTTTGTCTTTTGAAGTGTTTGTCCCTGAATTACACAATTCTGAGAGCTGAATTTTCAATTCAGAGTGTGGATGGAAAGAGTGTATGACCTCCTGCTGGTGCATTCAGATTGGTTGTCTGGTGTCATGCCGTAAATCAATTTGTCAGTGTATGTCATTTTACATACATAAAAAAAAATATTTATTTACTTTACTGATGGAATAGATAGACACCATATGTCACCGGCTTGTCATTTAAATATTCCTTGCAAAGCGTTTTTCATGTGCACTGAACCAGGTGTAACAAAACGTGCATTTTAGCATCATTTTTAAATCCAAACATTTTTCATTATTCAGGGAAAAAACGGCCCTTAGTGAATGTACTATGACTAATTGCATCATGCCAGGCATCTGTTTAATTAACTATCTAATAGTACTAATTATACATTTATTATATTACATACAATGTTTGCTACTTAAGTCAATCAGTGAAGTGTATAATTTGATTGGTTTGTAACCTTCAAAAAGGGTATCGTTATGACTATCATTAATAAATTTAATGACCTGCATCCACTCTTGACATGTTGCGTGTCAGCCGGGTGAGGATGGACAGGAAGAGTCCCGCTGCCTTGTTCTGCCAATGACAAATTCTCTGTTGTTTGAGTTCCTCAGAATGTTCCTCCCTGCTCAAACCATGTTCCTCTTGATGGGTATTTGTTAGTTTAATAATCCCATAGGGTTTGATTGACCTTACACACATACATATTACATATTACATATTGTTAGTAGTCCCCTTATTTTTTCTTAACCTAGTTACCCAACATGCACTGCACATGTTGGATAGAGGCCAATGGTTGGAGATTTATGTTAATTTTGTGGAAAATGCATCTGTGTTTCTTCCTTTCTGTCACTTGTTTTGATCAGTTGGTACAAACTCACTGGTCATTAGCTTAAATTCATTCCATCATTCTTTCACTTGAACACCACATTCATACACAGAAGTGTTAATAATAATAATAATAATAATAATAATAATAATAATAATAATAATAATAATAATAATAATAAGGCTCTGGGCTACTGGAAGCTGCCACACTTGGGGCCCTTGAGTAAGGCCCTCAAACCTCTGTTGTTTAGGGGTTGTTGTAACATGGCTGACCCTGTAGTCTGATCCCAGCATCCTAACATCACTGGAGTATGCAAAGAAAAAGAAATCGCTGCTGTAAAGTACATGTGACAAGTATAAAACACTTTTCTTTCTTTACTCTATATTTTCCAATAACAAAAGCACATTTTACAAAATGACCAGTCATTTTTTACATTTATGACTTTACCTTCTTGTGCTGGTTTAATCTGTACCATTAATGTGGCTGAAATAGCACCAAAAGGGGGCGTAGCATTCAAACAATTTTAAACACTACTTTTTATATTCTTTGCTGACCACACTTAGTGCAGGATTAAAACACAATAATCCTGATTTCAGACACAGACAAAGAAGTCCTCTTCTGTTTCTTGTGGTATGTAGCTGCTGGCTACTAAAGGCCAGCTCATCCCAAAAACTTTTAATGACTCAGCTTTTATTTAAACCAGCAATTAATTCCTCACCAGGTGTAATATCCATTTTTATGTGCTGAAGTGAAGCATAAGCATAAAAGCCCATGCCCATAATAAATACAAAATAACTTTATTAAAATACTAAATTTCATTAGTAATTTCACTGCTGTCTTTTGCAAAGTCTTCTCTTGTTGCTTATTTAGGCAGTCTCACAAAATGCCTCTCAAAATCATCAACATATCTATATGCCTACAAATTATTACTGTATATGTAAAAATATTATGTTGTTTGTGCAGTTGCTAAGGAAATGTAGAAATGACTTGATAAAAGCTGTGCACAGATTATATGCAAGTTGATAAAGCTAGAGCATTTTATTCAAGGAAAAGTGAGATTAAGTTGCCAAATCAAGACGTACTTGTTGAAAGAATCAAGCTGGTGGACTCCAAACTGTTTCTTATATATCTCTTGTTTGTCCCTAACCACCTAACTGTAACCTTGTAATCAAAACAATAGACCTGCCATGTTTCAATTTCTTTATACCTCATAAAATTAATAAAAGTCTATAAGCATTACTATACAATGTTTCACTACTGTGACTACAGATGTTTAATACAGGGCTAGAGAATTGTAAATCTTTATCAAAATACAACTACCCATAACCATGCACTTCCCACCCCACCTCAACACCCCAACACAGATACAGTATGTTTGAAACATCAGTGACTTATTTACAAGCTTGCATGGCCATATATCAGCAGAAGTAAAACCAGAAAGGAAAGCTATATTCCTCCTAGCTCACAGATCAATAAGCAGTACACCTAGCTGCAAGTGAGATATACTGCATGAGTTATAAACACATCACCAGCTTTTCCTTGTTCCTTCCTTGCCTTCATGTCTTGGAATATTCCAGAAGAGAAAACCGTAATTTCTGGACTATTAAGTGCACCCAAATATAAGCCGCACCCACTGAATTTAACAAAGATTTTTATTTTCAACATAAATACGCCGCACCTGTCTATCAACTGCAGGTGTCTACATTGAAACTAATGAACTTTACACAGGCTTTAATGAAAGACAGTGTCTGTTACACGGCATGTATCTAAACAGTAGCCTACCAAGAAAGTCATTGTTCACTGTCTTCCTCCTTCCTTTCACAACTATTTCTCTCAAGAGTTTTTCTTTTGGCATTAAAAATCACCATCGATAAAGCTTTTCTCCTGATGCTGTGCAGCTCAGAACACAGGTGAAGTGCATTTTTTCATGCCCGGTTGTTTTCAGCGTGACGAATGATTCGCATTTCCTGTATACAGTCTGAGTGAGCGGCAGGTCAAACGTCAGAGGAACATTATCCATATTTATGACGTGGTGCGGCCCGATTCAGTGGGAGTGCATCTGATTTAATATAAAGAGTTTTATTGGTTCACCTAAACCCGTTCAGCAATTTCATTGGTCTAATGTTACGGGGCTCAGTTTTTTGGTTTAAAGTTTGTGAAACCGGGAAAAACAAAGGAAAAATCCATAAATTAGCCGCTTCGCTGTTTAAGAAGCGGGGTTCAAAGCGTGGGAAAAAAGTAGTGGCTTTTAGTCCGGAAAATACGGTACATGAGGAAGAACTTTGCTTAAGTAGACGTTTTGAAGAAGATTACTGGATGTTAATGTATTTGACATGTTTCAATGATGGTGATGATAAGATGATAATTATGATGATGATTATTATTACAATCATATCACTTTTTATTTTAATTATTGTTATTTTGTTTATTAAATTCAATATTAATTGATAATTTCTTAGTAAGTAATTTTAAATTGTCTGCTTCCAGAATGTATAAGTATTTATTAATCAATGTCGACAGTCTAATAATCTGTTGACAGTTCATACTTTTTCATTTACTTGAAATGTCAATCAAAGACAAACCATTGCTTTTTCGAGGGCAATAAAAGACAGTAATTCTCTGTTAAACTTACTGAGCAAGATTTATGTGCTCAGAAAACAAAAGAAAAAGAGCAGAAACCCAGAATGGAGGCCAAGCACTGTCTAGACATGGCTGCTAAACCATGCAGTGGAAAGGGTCATGGCTAGAAAATAGGCTCTCAAACATGCTTGAAATGAATTGGTCATTTGTCATACCAAAGGGTAACAGTAAAAGCCAACGCAGGAGAAAGGGTTTGACTCATACTGACTCTGTCTGATTTGGTCTGACCATGAGTATGCAAAGCTAAGCTGAGAGAAAAATACCACATCCTGAGAACATATTGCAACAGAAAGGGGAACATCTGACTCTGATTGTTCCTCTTGATTTACTTTTAGACGCTCAGCTGACAACTGATTTCAAGGTCACCGTTTTTCTGTATTTGCACAGAGTGTATGTGGCAGAAACAACTGCCTCCCTTGCATCAGTCATAATTATCCCATTAGACAGATAAACAGGAGCACTGCCCTCTGAGCTTGAGACGAGAATTGGTATTGGCATCAGCATAACACATTTGTCTTTATCAGTTTGGTACTTTGCACTTGCCAAATCTGTCACGACTCTTTCTCAGCCAGGCAAAAGGCAAGGGCAAACACTATGAGCCGTATCCCAGCACAGACAATGACTCACCCATCAAAAACCTTAAGGCAATGAATAATAGGATGAACAACCAAAAAAAAAAAAAACACAAAATGTAAAAGTTAGCATGGACTCTGGGAAAGACCCATATATCAATACAAAAGAAGTGAGGTTGGCCAAATTCCACCCTGCGTCCTAACCACACATTCATTCCGAGAATAATGCTATATCTTTCTTGCCAAGTTAGACCCCATTCTAATTAAATAGGCCATAAATAAGCCGCTTCTGTCCATATTCCAGTTTCAGACATGTAAGTACTTCAGGATTTAAATAAATATAGGCAGCTCATGCAGTATTAAAACCCTGTCTTCTAGATGATATACAGCATTTACAATTTCCTGATGTGTTTTCTCCCAAACTTAAGCTCTTGACATTTTTCCATGTCAGTCTTTGAAACGCCATGTCTCTTATATGAAAAAAGGAAAAAGGAAGTTATGGAAAAGGGTAATTAACAATCTTCCCCGAAGAACAAACTTCCATGATGTAATTTCCAACAAAAACCAAAACATGTTTTGTGAGTGGGTCACATCTTCAACAAAATGCTACATAGAGGTAGTGTAACGCTCTGGTATAAGCAGAGATCTATTAGGATTGTCACACTTATACCATGATCACTTGCGAGCACTTACAAGTTAAAGATGTGATTGCCCTCCGTTACTGAAGTGTGACCGCATGGATAAAAATACCAATTAATATTTTTTAGCAATTATATTTGCAGATCTAAAATTTTTCCCGCATTAAATCATTCATAGAGATAAAGTAGTGCAAGGTTACATTTAATAAAATGAATTTTAATTAATAGTTATAAGAGCCAGCAAGCAAGAGAGTGAGATCGAAAAAGTGAGTGTGTGTGTGTGTGTGTGTGTGTGTGTGTGTGTGTGTGTGTGTGTGTGTGTGTGTGTGTTTGACTAAGATATGTGTGTCTGTGCCGTTTCTCTACTATTATCAGGGCTGTTGATGTTAACTGTCTGTGCTTTGTGCTATTTTACATGCCATCTTAAAGTTATTTTCTCCAGTTCATGAAATTCCTTTTTTTTTCTTCATCTCATTTATCAAAACTGACATATTCACTATATTAATGAATAGAACACGCAAAAAAACATCTACAGTATTTAGCTAATTAATGTATTTCGTAAATGTGTACAATAGCTGGTTCTCTACTTATGCAACTATGAATGCATGTTACTATAGTTACAGTTGTTTATAAGGCAGAGCATTTATTTAGAACATAATTAAAATGACTAGAGCTAAGTCCATTCATTACATTGGTATGCATTGGGCATTCTGTGATTAAACACCAACTAATGCCAATAGCATTAGCATCCAAGAAGTGTGTTTTGCTACCAAACAGAGATTTATGCTAGCTGACCCTAACCTTCCAAATGATACAATGGTGAAAACTGGGAATTAATTCCTGGAATTATACATTAATTTTGTTTGGTGCTTGTAACAGCTTTGGCTGGGATTCAGAAATATTTTTAACTTCAATTTTAATTCTATAAGTGTATTCATTTTCTGATATGTACAGGCAGTTAAAATTATGAATGTTAATCTCTTAAAGCTAAAACAGGTTATCATTAAGATTTTCCTCTCCCTCTCTGCTTTTTTAACCTCCTACCAGCGTAATTCCTTTCATTGAAGATCACTGAGTAGCTATTTTTTTTATTGAACTTTATTGTACAATAATTAGGATTGTTTCTCTTTGTACATTTCAAGTTTCACTGAACTTGAAATTTGTATTTGCTTGTTTTTAATATTAAATGACAAATAAAAAGAACCAACTCTGGCAACTCTAAATAATGTAATTTTAATGTAATGTTTGATGTAATGCAACATTTATTTTCAGCTCACAGCCAACAATCAATTAAGATTTGGCCCTTCATAGGAAATCGTGTGTGCATCTCTGACCTGCATGTACCATTAGAAGCCATAGAACCTCTGGAGCAGTTAAGAAACACAGAAAAAAAAAGTGTATTCCTGCACATCTTTCATAGTTAATTGTGCACACAAACAATTAGTCATCCATATGTTTTCAGAAAGCAAACAGTGGCTTGTTATTTACAATATGCCATGGCAGCATTTGCATTTCTGAGTACATAGTAAACATATATTATCAAAGCACATTTTGAATATACAGTATACAGTCATAAATATGTAAATTCAGATCACTGGCAATAAAAATAAGCTTTTATATGATTTCACAGTTTTTTGTCACTACACTTGTTCATAGTGTGATACTTTACCAAATTCCCATCACCCGATCTGTTCATTAACCGTGTTTCCTGATCACCGTAACCTTGAAAAGAAATGCATTGTTAAAAACATAGGATCTTAAATTATGAATCATCCATGAAACAGCCATTATACATTAGGTCTAAATCTATAATCAAGCCACACTAGCCCAACTAGCACTAGTCCCTCCTCTAATACCTATTATCAACAACCTTGAGGAGAAACAAAGAAAGAACCGAGATCAAATCAATCAACCGTTTGATAAATGCTACTATACGTTTCAGTGTCAAACACGTTTGACAAATGATGGCCTTGGAGCCTGCCCTTGTCAAGGTGCCTAAAGGCAGCAAACATGATTCCTTGACTTGGAGACTGTGTGCGAGGGGTTTGAATGTAAACTTTCAATGAATAAACACTACGAGAAGGTATAATAATCCATATATGTACATCACAGAATGTAAAGCAAAGATCAACAGCTACAAAGCAAAGTATGTTGAGATTCTATGCAAAAAAAAAAGATTGTGAATAAGGATAGATTTCTTAGAGGGCAGCTTAGCTAAAGGCAAAAAAATGAGCCAGTTCGGAAAATTTGTGAGGTGGTTAGCCCTGTGTCAAAATCAATGGTAATGTATGATAAAGAATGACTTGGAGTCAGTAACAGAAAAAACAACCAGACATACCATGTTATAATCTCCGCTATGTCTAGCTGTCTGTGTGCCTGTGCGTCTGTGTGTGTGTGTGTGTGTGTGTGTGTGTGTGTGTGTGTGTGTGTGTGTGTGTGTGTGTGTAAGAAAGAGTCATACTTGTGCTAGGATAACAATAATTTAAGTGAAAAATGCCACCAGAGGTGCTTTTGAACATCAATTATTTTGTTATTTATGTTTAAAACCTTGCTATGGTTTCAGTTTGTCTAAGGACAAGTGAAAAAAATGCCTATTGGTCATTTATATACTTTCCTCTACAGGATATAGTGAAATTCAATGATTCAAGACTTTGAGTGAACTTCATGAGGAATGGACTGAGGCTGGGTCAAGCCATCAAGAGCCACCACACACAGACATGTAAAGGCATTTGGCCACAGTTGTCGTATTCCTCTTTTTAAGCCACTCATAAGTGGTTTAAAGAATCTATGGGGTATTGTAAAGAGGAAAATGAGAAACAAGAGACAAAAAAATGCAGATGAGCTGAAAGCCACTGTCAAAGAAACCTGGGCTTTCATACCACCTCAGCAGTGCCACAGACTGATCACCTCCATGCCACGCCGAATTGAGGCAGTAATTAAAGCAAAACGAGCCCCTACCAAGTATTGAATACATATACAGTAAATGAACAAACTTTCCAGAAGTCCAACAATAAACAAAAAATGTTTTTGTGAATTGGTGGGTTTTTGTTAAATGTGAGCTAAAATCATCACAATGAAAAGAACCAAAGACTTAAATTACTTCAGTCTGTGTGCAGTGAATTTATTTAATACACAAGTTTTACAATTTGAGTTTAATTAATGAAACAAATAACCTTTTTCATGGCATTCTAATATATTTAGATGTACCTGTACATAGTAAATGGGGATTAGCAGAAAAGGAAGAATTCCAAAAAGAATCTGTAACTAGACTTCTATGCCTACTTAATGGACAATATATCAATATATATATTAGCATCATATAGGCAAAATGTTTAATTATTATGATCAGTTTATGTAGCCCAAACCTTAATTGATCCCTTTTTCCACCTATAAATGTTATCGCATCTTGCATCTTGTCACCTCCTGAGCTTTTTATCGATCAAGCCACGCTAATAAAGTCAGTGAACCCAAATGAAATATACAATGGCGGTGACCTTTTGGTTGTGATATTAAACCAAAGTGGGCGAGGATGTGCAGAATAATCCATAATGATAAATGGCTTTGTCAGTAAGACCGCAGGTTTGCAAAGAGCTCCACAGGATTCTCTACATTAAACACAACTGGCTATAATTATGACTTATGTAAGATCATTGCATATTCATAATGCACAGTACAGCAATTTTAAACACGCTAACTAGTATGAGAGCTTTAAAGTTACACTCCTACCTTGTCTTACAACTTTATTCTCAAAGAAAACCACTTACTTTAGAACTTTTGCTCAATTTGCATTAGATTACATTGTTATTAATCACACGTATTATGCCTTAGTTAAAATAATATTTTATATTCAAGAAAATTAATCTTTTCCCCTCTTTAAACTGAAAATATAGAATTAACCTGCAGGCTTTTTTCAAATCATTTACTTTTCCACCAAACCTTCTATTCCTTTACAGGATCCTAGTGCACTTTGAAACATGTGCAACTATTGATAATATAACTTGGCAATATCTCATAGACATATCAGATATATCACTCTTTCATGAAAATACCATTTGTTCAGCTCTAAGTAAAAAATAAAAAATCACAGAAAGTGCTGATCGTGGTGAAACTTTTGGCAGTAAGTTCTTCTTTTTTTAAATTATTTATTAATTTTTTGCTTGCTCTGAAAATTTATTTGTGTATGATACTTATTCCAAAGAGCTTGGAATGAGAGGCATGCTTTATTTACTGCATTTTGATTTCCTCTTTTCTCATATATAATTTGCTTTTGATTAATATAACAGTGAAAGAAAAAAAACCTCATCCATAAAGTTGTCCAACATGATAAATGGCCATGTGTGAAGATGAGATATGGAATATGCAAATGATTGATCTGTATGGTGTGCAGGTCTCTGGATTGCGATGCGTACTGCATGTGTGGAGTGAATAACCGCATCTTTTATGTAGAGAAAATAGAGTTCTTTTGAGAAATAGGTGCCCATACAGGCACCCTACAGTGTGGATTAGATCTAGGACTGCCTGATGTGATACCGTACACTATTCAGAGTGTACACCAATTTTCTCCAATGATGTGGAGTGCACTGACTACAAGAGCAAGTATTGGCTCAATGTAATTATTAAAATAAATTATGTCTTACTATAGTCATATTGATGATAAACTATAAACACATACATATCATGTCCTTATGCATTTGTAAGGAATTATATGCACTGTTAAAATGATTGAAAATGCATTACACATTATAGTTATCTTTATACCGTAGTTTGTTTGAATACATGTTTCTGATTGGCTGAAAGGTTTATATTCAATTCAGTAAATGCAGAGAAAGTTTCAGCAAGTTTTATTACAATTCTAATTTAATCCACTAGTTTATGAGAAATAGTATTAATAGTAATATTTAGTTACAAACACTGTTTGATCTTGTCAGTGCTGGCAAATACGCATTGTATAAACTGGATAATGCATGGGTAGTTGTGGATTTAATGAACTCCACTTTGTGTCGAGATGTTCTTTGCCTCTATAATATACATTGTAAAACATACACCTAGCTGTGGATTATCACTTATTTATTATATATTACAAAGTTGTTAACATTTCAATTAGCATTGATAGTACATTTATACCACCAATACCAAAGAATCCCAGCCGCACTTGGTATAGTGCGTAATAAGCACCCTCATAAGCACCCTCATGCAAACACTATCTGCACAGTCGACTCCCTCGAGAACTGACCTAACATGCTCCGCTCCCAAACAAGCAACACACAGGCTATGTGTATCCTCCCCAAAATATAGTGCGGGCAAGGAGAAACACACGGCCGAAAAGAGTGCTTTTATTTCTTCCTTGGACATACACACAGAGAGTGCTTCCTGAACAAACAGAAGCTAGCGCTGGTTTCACTCCATCTGCTCTTATAGGTTCTTGGTGATGCTTTCCATTGAAAAGCGTTGTTGACGCAGCTCGAGTTCCTGAAGGGGAACTGGAGGAACTTTTTAGGCTGTAAGTGAATTATGAATTTCTTTATAAAAATTAACTTTATATACTGTACATGAACATTCTATGAGCATTTCCATGAATTCATAGAAGAGGCTATGCAGTGCTTTATTGATTAATGTTACAAATGTATGCATAGTTCAATATAAATAAGGACTTCATAGAAAATGTTGGCAAATTAAGTTAATGATTTTCATTTGAAAAAAATCAATTGATGGTAGATTTTATTGTACTCCAGCATTTTATTATACTTTGTGGAAAACATGATATGGCTGCAAGCAATCATAATGTGTACAAGATCACCCTTGTGAAAATGAAATCTCCTCTAGCAGTTTAGCAGTCACGTTTATGTGGATAACGCCACTCCTTCAAGGCTTTTGCTTGTACCTGTGCAGTAAAGGACTTACATGCATCTCAGTCCATGGTCTATTAGTAAAGCTATGTAAGGTTATTTTTCAGTTCATTTCACTCGTCGTTTTGATCTAGCTCCAAGGTATCCAAGTCTCTTCCCACTTTTCCCACTTTTTCACCTTGACATAACAACAATATTATAAATTAGCATGATAATGAGATATATGTAGACTGTTATAAGTCTTGGCTAATAGGTGTTGGCAAATATTTAATCAAAATAAACCAAGAAATTGTTGTCATCAAACAGTTTAGCATTACACTATTATAGCATGACTATTATCATTACTATAAAGGCTTGACTGAATACAGCTTGCAAAATAATTGCATAAAGGAAATGTTCTTTTCCAGTAATGGTTGGTGGTAATATTAAATTATAGGCTAAAATCTAATATCCATCAACATCTTGAGAATGCATGATATTTGACTGTTGTCAAGGACTCCCACTGCCATTGAGCCTTTTGGGGACAAGACAAAGTCAAGATGACATAGAGAAGATCATTCTTTTAATCCCAGTTGGAAATTCAGCCAATAAATGTTTACATGGATTGTGCCACACCTTTTTTTGCTTTTGTTTAGACCTGTAGCATGTGACTGAGAGCCAGTATTTTACTTTGGTTTTGAGCCAAATGGGCAAACTCTCTTGAAAGCTTCTTAGAATTCCTAGACAACATTCTGGATAATAGATTTAATAAGATGTAATAAATGTGTTGCTTGTATGTTTATAGGAAATATGCAATTTACATGTTAAAAAAAAATCTGCGTTAGTTAAAAAAACAGTGTTTGACATTTTTTATTTAACTTAAAAATCACTTGTTATTTAACTGAATGATTTGAGATTTATGCTGAAGATTACAAAGAATTCTACTGTTTAAAAATTTTTATGTCACATTTTGCAATGATAAAAAAAACCCACAGAAAAACAATTAAACAACATATTTAACACAAGCACATATCAACGTATGTTCTCAAATAATTTATGAACTATAAGTAATTATGACAGACGTTTAAAAGCAGAGTCAGCTGTTTTCATGTTTAAAAAGCAAACAAACAAAAATAACTTAAAACTTATAGTTTGTTTAATTTGTATTTTGTTTGGACAATGTAATGTACAAAGTCTATATAATAAAAAGTTATTTTTCGGTTACATATATATTTCATTTACAGTATACAGTGTGTGGACATTGTAACAGAGCAGAAATTGGGACATGTAAATTTATACCTAAATAAAATACGTCAAAGGGAATGGTGGCAAACTCTAATTTCTTATGTAAAACTATATACTATATAGTAAAAAATGTGCTAACTATGTTCAAATAAACGAGTATGAGCATCATATTTTTTTCTTTTGTTGCATTCCTTAAGAGCAAGCAAAACAAGTAAAAGTTTATATTTGTATTTATTTGTCTTTAAAAGACAGTTACGCTTAGCTGCTTGCTTTTTTATTACCTATTTACCACATTTGACAGATTTTCAAGTTACAATTATCAATTTAAAGCCGAGCCACTGAGGGTTAAGAGTCTTGCTCTAGGGCACATTAATAGGAGCTTAGTGCTAAAATTTGAACTCAAAACCAAATCAGGAATTCAACATATTAACCACTGAGCTACCACTTCTTGCTTCTAGTTGCCCCTATGCTTAAGAACTCACATATTATAGGGTAATAAGTCAAATGATTAACTATTTTGACATCTTTACTATCACTCTCTGAAATTAGCACGTGTTTAATTGCGTGATCTGTGTTAACAATTGTAGCTGCCCTGACTCTTATAAACTGATTTCACTTTACCCCTTCCCAGCCTAATGATGCTTTTGCTCTTGTCATTTTTGTGCTATTAAGCATGTGCTTCTAGGGGAATTAACTAATAATCAGCAAACCACTATTGATAGATCTCATGTCTGGTGCTTGTTACTCATTGGCCTCAGTTGAAAGTTCATGAGAGAGGAACTGTAGCATTGGATCACTTCATGTGTCTGAACTAGCCCATAATTTGATGCTATCAGGGCATTACATTTACTCACAACAATAGGTGATGGCCAGCCTAGTAATGTTAGCAGATAATAAGATGTTAACCTTATAGTAGTCAACTTCTGACCTTTAATTAACCCACTACAGGTAGATATTATGTGATTATGTTACAGCCGCTGGTGTTCATGACCCAAATATGTAAATGCAACAGCTACAGCAATAGCACAATATGAATATTTTTCCCCAACCATGGTCTCAGCCACATCTCTTGTAATCTTTGAAGTGTTGAACACATTGATTTTAGAATAATTTCCAACCTTCTAAAGACTTCAAAAGGCTTTTTTTTTAAATGGATTTCGAGTTTGAGTGGGTCACTGACAGGTTTTAACTAGCTTGAGTTAACAAGGAGAATTAGACATCTAGCTTTTTCTAAATCCTTTTTAGTCACAGGTTGTGTATAGTGAATGAGAGCCAATTTTTGTTTTAATGTGGTTGCATGGTTCAATAGAAATTTAAAGTCCAGCAGTGGTACTGGACAAAATAATGTTTTGATAATGCTTGTCAAAAACGAAGGTTCATGAAATACAGCATGGATGCGTACATTTATAATTTTGAAAGCGATAAGGGAGGCCATGAAATTTTGAAAAGATGCATGAATAAATAAACATCAGCAAAAATAGTGCTATTGTGCTTACTAAATCTGAATAAACAGTTATGCTGAAAGCTTCACCAGGTGCAATATAACTCATTAGTTTACATTAGGAATTTTGACAAGTCCAAATTATGCCTAGGGAAGAAAACTGTTATAATCATACTTTACATACATCTTTAGAGGTTATTTCCTGATTTTAACAACCTTACACCTTTTATTTAAAATAAAAAATATATAATGCATATTTACAAACAAATACAAACGTCATACTCCATAAATGCTTATGTATTCAATTGCACTTTAATAGCATTTAGTTGGCAGTGCCATTGTAGACATGGCCATCACCATCAATTACTTATGATAGAAAGCCCTCCCCGAGGGTACATGAAGACGCCATTTTCCTGAATGCCTGATTTAACAGGTATGGCAAAATATCACAGGATGAAAATCAAATGTCTCTAATGCTTTATGTACCTTCCTTCATTGTTTGAATGAAAGAAGCTAAAAGTGGAGGCAAGCCACAGACTCACAGAGAGAAGATAAATAACAGGGTGCCCAATGAATATTTAATTACATCAGAAATGCTTCCAAACTCCTGGCAAAGGCTTTCCTTGGACACCAGGGTCTTCTAAACCAAAACTAGATTTTGGGGTCCATCTTCACAGGTCATACTTAATACCATTTTTACACAACGTCCACACCAAGCGTTTGTGTGATGCTTCAGCCTCTTTTTCATCAAAAATCTCCAGGGGTGAAAATTCAATATCCATTTCAGAATCCATTCCAGGACGCCCAACAGTAAACGATCAGAGGGAGACGGCGCGGTATAATGAACAGGGGGGGAGGGTGGATGTACAGGCAAGTCATTTAGCAGGATTGTTTCTCGGGTGCTATAAGAAAGCTTTTGAAGGTAATGATGTGTGCTCCAGATCCTGCAGTTGAGGTCACGGAGAGAGAGAAAACAGGGAGATATAAAAGGTGACGACATGTTAAGAATGTATGGTTTCCCTCGCATACAGTAAGCACATGTGACATGGAGTTGTGTGAACTTGTGAATCAAACTATATACACATAATTTTGTATGAAGGGAAAGCTGTTACCATGTTCTACACATTTTGACACAATATAGTGCAATGAGCAGCTTTATGCTTTAACACCAGTGTGCACTGCGGTGCTATTTAAAACTATATGTAGAGCTACTAAATGTGACAATGACATTTTAGGTTTTATTTTACCTCACATATTCTCTACAGATCTCTATTAGCTTATGTTGATGTTGCCAAGAAGGTATGGATGCAAGTGCAGGTTACAAGATTTTAGTAGATTTGACAAAACAAAGCTGGAATCTTGGAACTAGGTCAAGGATGCTGGCAATGGTCAGGCAATCAACGAACTACATAAGACTATAGGTAAGACTATAGATAAAAAGCTGAAAACCGTAAACAGGATTTTAACCAGATTGGCAATGACTAGAGCAAAGCTAAATTCAGTTCAATGCAATTATATTTGTAAAGCACTTTTAAATATTGACATTGCTTTATCTTTGTAAAGCTGCACAGAGACACTTGTTAATTTCTATAAGAGAGTGTATAACTTTAGTGCCTATAGGTTTGTGCCATATAATCAGAGGTGGGAAGTAATGAAGTTCTATTCTATTCTATTCTATTCTATTCTATTCTATTCTATTCTATTCTATTCTAGTCTAGTCTAGTCTAGTCTAGTCTATTCTAAATGTTTCAATGCAGTGCTAAAGTTAATAAAAGCACATCATTGTGTGCTTCTGAGCCCTTTCACATTTGCCCCAGACTGTACCTTCTAGTACCCACATGGTCAGTGTGTGTAATAATTGTCTTTTTTTTTTTTATTGTTTGAGTGGTTTCTGAAACAATAATAATCATTTAGCTGTGCCCTTTTTTTAAATCCACTAACATGAGATGGATTTAACTTCTGGGAATATAGCTGGTGTGTGGTCAGTTTCGGGTCTAAGGTGATTACCACTAAAACTGAATCAGTACTTGGTACTTTAGATTTGATGAGGTAAAAAGTCACACTTTTTATATACTTTTTCATTATTTTGTTACAACATTACAGAAAATTCATACACATTTGAACTTGTTATAAATATGATTTTGTCTATTCATAATTTTGTATTTACTTCCAATTTGTTAAAAAAAGGTTTTTCAGTCTAATGAATTAAAAAGTTTTGCTCCAAAAAGCTCATGAGTTCAAATGTTTAGCTACTTGCATGTACTCACATGTGCTACAGTTTCTGACAGTCAAATTATCAGATTACATTTTTCCTGGTTGTGATGATCATGGCCAGAAAAGTGTACAATGAGTATCAAATTCTCCACAGCCTGTCTATGGACTGTCTGAGACTGAGATTAAATGTAATTATGCTATTGATTCATTTATTCATCTTTATTAACTGCTTTATCTTGTTTGGAGTTACAGTGGATGCAATGCCTATTCTGGAAATTTCCTATCCTACCTACATATCCTTACTACCTGATTTCCTTTCTCACACAGGGCTTAGAAATAATAGCTTATATATAGGCCAAACGTTATGTGAAAAATTATATGTTACAGTAAAACAATAACCTTTTAAAACTTTAACATTCCCATGTCATCATTTATAACTCGCATGCAGAGGTGAATGTGTTTAGAAAGAAAAGACATGAAACTGCCCTGTTTTGTGTATGCAAGCTCAGAATCACCTACGACTGACCAGCATCGCTCTTTTCAGCAGGGGAGAGAGCAGAACACGTTAAGCTATCTTTGACTTTCAGCTGTTAACGACTATAAAATTCTGTGTGATTTTTCTAACTTTTAATCTTTTCACTTTTTGCAAGTCACATGACTTCCCTTTCCTTCTCTTCTGTTCTTTCCCTCTCACTGTCTCTCTCTTCCTCTCATCTTCTGTCTCTTTCTCCCACCCACTCATACTGTATAATATCAGCCTCCACCGCTTAAGTTTCTTAAACACTTATTATTATTTTTTTCCCCTCTCACAAATGAGTGGTTGCTATGCACGTTTAAATTAGCATGTTTATTACTTATTGTTGCCCCGCTTCTCTCATTTACATATCAAGCTGCCAGGCCTCAGGCTGTCTACTCCAGTCTTAAGTTTAGAAAACAGGATATTTATTATTAATAAGAACTGCCCTCTCTCTCTCTGAGAAATAATCTCTGGGCCATGATCCTGGTATCATGCTTCAATAGCCCTTGTACACTGCCAGCTTTGCTTGAGTGCCCCAATGGCTATGCTTAATGCACACATTAAAGCATATTCTTGTGGTATAAGATATGCTTCCCTCAGCAAATTACCCTAAAACATGATATGTGGCAGAATTCATTTCTGGGTTAGAAAAAAAATATGCTTATTTGTTAAAGGTCATTCTTTCAAGATAGGACCTTTTTTTCTGCTTGAGGCATACCGAACATGTGTAGAAATCTTTTCATGAGACTATTGCTTTCTATTTTGATCTTCCTATATATATATATATATATATATATATATATATATACACACATACATACACACACACACACACTATACACAATATATTTACATATGCTATATGAACAAAAGTTTGTGTACACCTGAGCATAAGATTTGTATGTTGTTTTTGACTCTTCTAGTTGAAGATGTTCAACTAGATTTTTCAGTGTGCTGAAGAGTCAGTTACTGAGGGTAAAAAAACTTAGGGTGCAGTCAGCATTCTAATTCATCCTTAAAGTGAGGAGGTCAGAGGTCTAAAGCAGGCCATTCAAGACCTTTCACTTTAACGCAAACTTTGGATATCCCAATATTTTTGTTCATATAGAGAATTTAACTGTAGTTATTAGAATTTTTTTTCATAACTTTGGTGAGTAGAAAAGCAGGGTCCTTTTCTGCCAGTCAGAACCAAGATTCTGAGGCTATCTTGAGCACAGCTTCATCAAAACTGGACACTTGGTGTCACAATGGAACCCAGAAAGAATTTCCCCTATAAAGGACACCATGAACACACACACACACACACATAAATTCACACCTAAGAGCAATTTACTGTAGCATAGCTTATTTGTCTATTAGTATGGATTTTGAAAGTGGAAGGAAACCTGAGTGGAATAATATATACACAGGGAGAATATGCACAGTAACTCCATACCTCAGTAATCCAATCTCATGGAAGAAAAAGGTCCATGGAGCTGTGAGATAAACCATTCAACACACTGTACTAACATATTTTTATGGACATTAAAATATGCAAATTGCAACAAAGCAATTCCCCTTCAGGAACTCGAGCTATGTATCAAAAACGCTTTGTATCAAAAACGCTTTGGGAACGCTTCCGTGTTGTCTATGCTTTGAATCACGTGTGTAATCAGTCCAATGGAAGGTGTGGCGTCACCTGCGGGGTGACGTCACAACCAGGAAGCCATAAAAGTACGTGGAGTTAAATCAGCACTAGCTACTGTTTGTTCAGGAAGCGCTCTGTGTGTGTTTGTCCAAAGACAAGGGAAGAGCGGATTTGAAAAAATGAAAACGGTTAAGAAGACACTGCTTTCGTTTCCGCATTCCTTCTTGCCCCCACTATATTATTATATAACACTTTTGCTGAGGCAAAGCGGCATTTCAGGGCCTGGAGCTTGCAAGTGGACAGGCTCGCCCCTTTCTCCTTCCTCACCTGCCAGTTCCAGCAGCCGATCGCAATGTTCGGAAGCACGCCTTTCGGCGTTTTTTGCGAAGAAGGCTCTCAGCTCTGAGGGTTGGAGGTCTGTGAACCCTGTTAGACTGAGCAGACAGTCCTTTTTTGAGGGTCTGTTAGAGGTAGTAACCCGTGCCGTCGGTTAAGCTTGAAATAGATTGGCCTGCCAATCAGCAGAAAGTAAATTCGTGTCCAGGTCTTGGGCAAAGCCTTATTCTTTCCGCTTCTTTAGTCCAAAAGTGTTGTTATACTCTAATATAGTTGGACAGAAAGAGTGTGTTTATGGGACGATGCCCCGGGTTGAAGAGATGCTGGCCAGCTATCTCTCCCTGGATGCTGCATCGTCTCTTAAAGCCCCGGTGCTGCCCACCAAGCCCCTTCTAACTACCTCGGCGCTCTGGTGGCCAAAGCTGGTTAACCCACAGGCTGTCTGCACACTATGACTGTGCTGCAGGCCTATTAGGCCCACCTGGTACAAGAGCTAGATGTGGGATACATTTAGAGCGGTCAGAGGCCCTGGGAATGGTGACTCCACCAGGATGTGGTAAAGCTAATTTGGGAAAAAGTTTACAGAGCAAAGGTGGACCTGTTTGTGACTCAAATGACACTGCACTGTCACCTCTGGTTTTTCCTAACACCCCCAGCCCCTCTGGGCCGAAGCCCACGCCTGTACTCCTTTCCCCCTGTCTCGCTGCTTCTGGGAGTTCTGAAGAGAGTTTCCCAGGCAGGCCATGGTTTGCGGACCTGGTAACCCATCTCGAATACCCTCCCTTGGAGATTTCTCTTAGGTGGGATCTTTCATCTCAGGCAGGGGGTACAGTAATACACCCCCACACAGTGCTGTGGAGGCTGTGCCTGTGGCCCTGAGGGGGTGCAGCTCCTAGACACCGGCCTCTCCACTGAGGTGGTAGAGACCATTTTTCAATCCAGAGCGCACATCTTGTAACTGCATGGTGTGAACAACACCACTTAGATTAACAGCCCTTAACTGCCAGTTAACTGCCCAGAAATTCCTTCAAGAACAGTTTGCCAAAGGTTGGCTCCTTCCACCCTGAAGGTTTACGTGTCTGCCATTGCGGCCTTTCATGCCCCACTTGCGGGGCAGTCGCTGTGTAAGAACCAGTTGGTGGCACGTTTGCTCCACAACACCCGGAGACTGAAGCCTCGAGTACAACTTAGAGTGCCTGCATGGGACCTGGCTATTGTCTTGGAGCCTCCGTTTGAGCCTTCAAGGTTCCTCACAGTCAAGACTCTTGACTCTTGTTACTCTTGACCATCTCCACTCTCAAGAAAGTATGGAATATTCAGGCCCTCTCTGTGGCCCATTCTTTCCTGGAATTTACTCCAGGCTTGGCCAGTGCCGCCTTCTATCCTAAATTAGGGTATGTTCCTAAGGTACCCTTGATCATCCCATGACCTGTTACGCTCCAGGCATTCTTTCCTCCTTCTTTTCAGGCCCCAGACCAGAAGAAGCTTAACTGACTGTGTTTGGTGCTGTCCATATAGATCCACAAAACTGTGGAGAAAGTTGGAGCAGCTGTTTGTCTGCTATGGCCCTCTGAGGAGAAGTCACTCTTCAAACAAACAAATGCTCAGCAGATGGTTCTTCCCACTCCTTGCGGGGTCAGCGCTCACTCGACTCGAAGTGTGGCTGCCTCTAAGGCCTTGTCCTCTGGAGTTTACCTCCAGGACATCTGCAACACTGCGGGCTGTTCCCCACCACTGAGCTTTGTCAAGTTTTCTAGCCTTAACCTCAGTGCCACTTCTGTCCTTTGTCCTAGTTGTGCCCTTCCACACTAGGCAGGAATTGATCAGTCTGGCTTGATTGGACACTTGTTCCCAAAGTGTTTTTGACAACGCTCGAGTTTCCAAAGGGGAATGTCTCCAGGTTACATATGTGGCATGGAAACACTGCATCTCCAAGCTACACTGCCTGCATCCCCACACTGCTTCCTTTGCTTTTCAGCAGCTAGCACCGGTTTCACCTTATGTGCTTTTACGGCTTCCTGGTCGTGATGTCACCCCGCTGGTGATGCTGCACTTTCCATTGGACTGATTACACATGTGATTCAAAGCATGGACCAGTAATTCACTGCAAATGTACAAGAAATATTGTAAGTGTAACAGTTACCTCTGTCTTGGATAAATTCAGTCAGGTTTTAACCATGGTTTTTTGAGTGCATTTCTGCCAGATGGGTTAACAAAAGGCAGAGCCAACACAAATACCTGCGTTCGCAGGGATAATCTGGTGGTGCGCCGCGGAAGCGCGGTCCACAAAGTCCCGAACCGAAAAGAGGCAGTCCGTAGATACACTCCAAATGAAGGAATCCGGGAGAAAGGAATAATTGAAGGTGCGTCAGGAAAGAGGCGCGGTCCACAGGAACAGAGAGAGTCTCAAATCACACCCGCATAACGTGCAATAACAGACCCTGAGTGAGGGTGAATGAAGGGTTTATATGTGCGATGTGATGAGCGAGTAGATGGGAGTCAGGTGTGTGTGATTTGTGCGACGGAGAGAAGCTCCTTGCGGGGAGAAGGAGCAGGGCTTTTCCTGAAGCACCGAGGCATGACAGCCGCCGAAGGGGGCGTGGCAGGGGGATTCCTGACACCAGTATTCAAAGTATGTCCTGCTGGCCTTTTTACCATAGTCTCAATAAGAAATGGGTCTGTTTCTGTAATCAGATTTCAAATTTGCCTACAGAGGAAGAAAATTTTATTTGTTTTTAGACGTACTTAAAAATCTATTTTTTTTAAGAAAAGCTTGACATCGTGAGAAAAGTTCGGCCCCGAACCCCGAAGCTAGCTAGCTTGTCTCGGCCCGGGAAAGGGTTTGTTTGCCACTTTCAGACCAGTGAATACTCACTTTTTTGACATGTTATTAGACAAGTATTGGTTCTGAACTGCTCCAGATGATGTAGGTGGCACAGTTTCGGTTGTGGTGTAGAGGTTTGGAGCTTGCTTTAGTAAAAATTGTATTCACCCTTAATATGCGAAATGCCTCTCTCTGTAATGCCACGCGTTGTTATATTGCTTTTTGTATAGTATTGATGGTTTCTAGAATTGTGACGTAATAGTGGTAGTATTAAGAGGTGGATTAAGCCGGGTAAGTCCACACTGAAGGCCCAGGTACCTAGTGCATGGCTCGCCACTGGTCTCCACCATATATTCTAAAGCATCCATCATCTGCTGTGATCCTTAGCCCAGAACTTTATCACATGACCTTTAGTAAATCATAAATCCCTTGCTTTTATTGATTTGACTAATAATAGCATTATTCTGTTTGGAATTACATTACGTCATTTAAATAATGCATACACACAGTAATGTCTCAATCTCGTATTGCATCCGGGCTTTTTGTTATTTTTATTTTTTTTTATTACCGTGATTTATGTTAACTGTTTAGTCTATTTTACAGTATGTCTGGTTACTGTTCGCCTGACCATTGTCCTGTCTCATGGTTCAGAATATTGCCTCGCTCTTTGGTCTGTCTGCTACATTGGTTCAGGACAATATATATATATATATTTTTATTTTACTCATAGAGGTCAAGCATCAATATATTGTATATTCCTTTATAATATTTCCTCATGTTTCTACTATGACTGGCAGGAACTGGAAAATCGTTGTCAGGCAAGCTACTGACCTTTTATCTCTCTTTCTGACAGATCCACGAATAAAATAAAGACCTCTGAACTTTGGACATTTTCAACAAACAGAACTGTCTGTATGGGTCATGTTTGATGCGCATTGTGAACATTCACTTTGTGGCATGTCGATTGGAATACATTTGATTATTTTTGTCTATTGTGAGAATATCATTTGACCGTGACAACCAAGTCAAATATGCAGTATAAGTTGTCACCAAAGAACAAGATTTTACAAGGAAAAAGTCTATGCATGGTTGTAGATTTTTTTTTAAAACAACCTCTTTTCCCTCAAGCCTTGTCAATGTTACAGTAGGAGCATTTTAAAATGTAGAATGTTTGCAGCTTCACTAGATATAATTTTCAGAAATTGATTTAGTTCTAGGCTGTACACACAGGTAAAGCAAGCCAAAGACGTATTATATCATGTATTTGGTTCTCAGGTGCTTAATGCTAGAGTATAAATTCACCATGTACTTGTGCAATTAATTGCCTGACAGAAAAAAATGTGCATAACACTGGAATGATATTTTTTTTGCATTTTCTCAGCCTCATCTATAGGCTTCTCCAAAGGAGGTACAGTACAGTGTTAGCAGCCTAGCAGAATCTACAATACTTCACAGATTTTTGACTTAGTTCACATCATAAACTAGAAGAA
Source organism: Silurus aristotelis (assembly GCF_946808225.1). Classification (NCBI taxonomy): domain Eukaryota; kingdom Metazoa; phylum Chordata; class Actinopteri; order Siluriformes; family Siluridae; genus Silurus; species Silurus aristotelis. The sequence continues at coordinate 10,801,250 of NC_139596.1, forward strand.
AAGTGGCATATCTCTCCAAACAGTAAGACATATTTCCCTTCTTGTGGAAATTTAAACACATGCACAGCTAATGAAACGAAAATGCCTGCTTGTGAAAAAATGAAAATTATTTGTAATGGATTCCATCATTTACCATTGCATACAAATATAATATTAAGCATGAAAAGGTATACACATTTTTTGAATATCTGCTTGTTGGTAACAAAATCTTTTTAGCAATAGAATAGGCAAAGTTAATCATTTTAGAGCATGATTACTGCCAGCTGGGATCAATTTTAAATAAAATAATAAATGAGTAATGGCCATGCAAATGCAGGCTCAAAGATAAAATCCTGTGAAGGGTTTTATACCATGCTCAATGTTTCGCTCCTCAGCTAAGCAGATGTACTGCATTTTATGCAATTTAATTATATGGAAGAACAAGCAGAGCAGCATACATCAGGGCCTGTGCATTGTGGCCTGCGGCTGGTCATGACATTTCTGATTGCACTTCAGGGATCAACAATAAGCAGTTTCTCTGACCCAAAACACAAATCATCCTTTCAATCTGATACTCAGGCGTTTTCACACTTTGCCCGAGTCTGCACCCAGAAATTATATTCAGCTTATTCAGGAAAGGATTTTAAATGATAGATTTACATTAACATACAGAAGAAGAATTAGTTATAAATGATTAATTGTTGGCACATTAACTTTTGAGCACAAAGATTTGCAAAATGGTATGCTCTATGATCATTTCTTTTTGGTACCAATGTTTAAGCAATTAGAAACACTGTTCAGATGCATGCAGGATTTTTCAGTCACTCAGTTATTCAGTCATACCTAAAATGAGTAGCCAAACTTATATAAAAACCTTTTTAGCCATGGAGTGCTGGCATGAGACATAAAAGACAATCTTCTCTAGGAGGAATACACTTTAGCTTAAAGTGCAAGCATTCAGATAGCGATTATCAGATCCAGGACCAGCCTGATGTTAGTGATCAGAAAAACCACGTCCGGGTGGACGTCCACGTCCATTTACTGGGACTTGGCCCTTGCTTTGATAGGGCATATGCTCCCTGGCTTAAGCGCCCTGGGATGTATGCTGCTCTGACAGAGAGTAGTCTCCCTTGGGCCCACAGGAGAATATGACGTGCCAGCCTGTATAAGGGTGAGATTGCAGATTCCCCTGGTGGTTGATGTGGGACACCACTGATGTGTTGTCTGTACAAATCAACATGTGGCGGTCCTTCAGGTCTGTGAGAAAGTGCTTCAAAACCAGAAACATGGCTAGCATCTCCAGGCAGTTGATGTGCCATGTGAGATGAAGCCCATGCCATAGACCTTAGGCTGAGCGACCACTCATGACAGACCCCCACCCTGTGAGAGAGGTGTTTGTCATTAGCGTTGAGTCGTTGTTGCCCTTCTGGGAGATACCTCTGTCTCTGAGCCACCACTGGAGTAGTCTCATGTGCAGGAGGCCAGGCGGAACACTCTCTCACTATCTTGATGGCTGTGAGGAAAGACTTAATCTGAGTCGAATCCCACACAACACTCAGATAAGTGGATCTCTGTACTACAGAAAGCACGCTCTTCTTGGTGTTTAGTCTTAACCCCAGTTCCTATATGTGGGCAAGAGTGACATCTTGATGCCGGACTGCCAACAGCACTGATTCACTGATTGAGCTAATATCAACCAATCATCGATACAGTTCAGAATGCAGATGCCCCAGAGTCCCAGCGGGGTCAGAGCTACATTTATACACTTTTTAAGGTGGGGTGAAGATGCATGGCCAAACGGAAGGACCTGATATTGGTAAGCTTCATCTCCGAAAGGCTTTCCCAGGCTGCCAGACAATTTCTTAAGGGATCCAGTCTCTTGAGACTAGTTTGGCCTAGCAAAGCTGGAGCAATGCGCTGCAGCCTTTTTAGGGACCTCCTAAGTGGCAGCGAACTTCCTATCTTCTGTGGTACCGGGCAGAGGTTGAGAAAGACACTCGCTGAAGATTGCTGTGCACTTCAAAACCTTTTCTTCAACTGACTGCAAGCCTGTACTACCTTGGGGATGACAGAGTTTGCAACAAGCTGGCAGAATTGTAGGAGATCAGCAGGCAGGTAGCAAACAGAAAAGCTTGATCATCATCACCACCAGAGGGCTACATTCATTTTTGTCAAGAAGGTGGGAGATATGAGGGCACTAAACCCAGAGATTTGACATGACTACACTTTCCTGGGAAGGAGTGTGAGATGATCAACTTTGGCAGCCTATTCCAGTTCTCCCAAAAGATTACCCCAGCATCACTTCAGCCTGACATAGTATGAACCACATCAGCCAAAACAGAGTTCCACATTGAGTTGCCTATCTCAAGGGAGCAAGAAGTAGAAACTACTTATAAAATGTAGAGGGTCAAATACTCAGTGCTGGCTGCTAAGTGCACAGAGACTGGCTGAAGGGTTGTCATTTTATCCTTTGGAGGGCAAATGCCAAAGCTACAAATGCACATCAACCTCACCTCTCCTCAGCTCTGGAAAGCAAGTTGCAGAGATCTGGAAGGTGGCATTTAAAAATAAATAAATAAATAATTACAAAAATCTGCACAATTTTATAACATAAAAATATATTATAAATTGATTTTTAGCTTACTATTTCATCAATTTGAGCAATATACATTTTGTATACTATATTTAAAGACATACTTGTCACCTACATTAAACAAGCACTTGAAGTATCTGAAAGAGATAGGCATTTTTTCTTTTGTGTTCAATTTCTTCGTATTGAAATGTTGAGCGCTGTGTGTTGAGCATTTGAAGAGCAGCAGTATATTTAGATTTGTGTAAAAAAAAACTGCATCAGCATATTTCTGAGTGAGCGAAAAAAAATAAGACAATGAGGTTCTCTAGAGTGCTTTGCTTTCTCTAAACACATACACACAGTGAGAGAATATGTAGGTGTGTGTGTGTGTGTGTGTGTGTGAGAGAGAGAGAGAGTGAGAGAAAGATAGTTCATTCATTCATTTTCTCCCGCTTATCCGTAATTCGGGTTGCGGAGGCAGCAGTCTAAGCAGGCCGCCTTCGACTGCTGCCCAATCCTCACAGCACCGTCCCTTACGGTCCCTCCTGCAGGTGGTGAGCCCACGGGAAGGCCGCCCCACGTCACTCCGACGTCACGGACCGTAATATTTCCCTCGTAAAGGAGCATAGAGGGTTAAGGGCCTAGAGAAAGATAGTGATTAGTATGAATATATACAAGATAATATGAATAAATACATGCAAATATGTTTGCAGACTCGCAAGCTAACATAGCAGTTTGTATTATGTTAACTGTTTAAGGTTATAAAGTCATTCTCAAGTGAAGAAAATTAACTTATGGTCAGTCTTATCTTAACTTTAATTTCTGACCAGTCAGCATTCTCTTTCACCTTTTTTTGGGATCTGTGTAGGTGAAGCCTGGGAGTCCTTTTTTTTGTTGCTTTAGATTTACCAAGTGCCCCCCCAGTTATGCAAGTACGCAGCGAAGATATTGCAATTTGTTTCTCGACTTGATCCCAAATTTGCTGTTCAAAGCCACTTATGTACCTTGAAAAGTGAGTAAAAGTGTCAGAAAATAAGAGCATCCCCTCTGCGTGTGAAAAGGACGAAGGGATTAGAGTGAACAAGGCATCTCAAGGCTCAGAGCTGCATACTCATTTTCACATATTGCTATCAACTGGCACCAAGCCAGGCTGAAATTAATCCCTCGTTCTAGCAGCCTGTAGTGTATAGACTTTGGCTGCAAATTTGCTGTTCAGGGAAGAATAAGGTAGAAGGTTTTTATTTATCAAAGCAATAAAAGAAGGGCTAAATGGTTGTATTGTCTTGTAGAGCACTCAACCAAAGATAGATCTACTCAAACAAAGGCTACACAGATGCATCCAGATAATCCAGGATCAGTGTATCAGGCAATGTTGGAGCTTGGAGTCACTTAGTACAAGCCTTTTATACAAGTGCCAGGAGCTGCATTGCAACTAAGTAATTCCACTGGCTTATTTATTCAATCATCTTTTAAACCTGCAATGCCTTTAAAATAGAAACCAATTGTAGACTGAGTAAGCACACATTGTTCTAACAGTGTAGTTAGTAGTGGGCAGATGTCAGGAATTCAAAATGCATGTAGCCTAGTGTACTAGGCTAGTGTACTAACCCAACTCCAAAAATGTTGGGATGCTGTGTCAAATTTAAATAAAGCATAATGGAATGATTAGCAAATCCCATAATATTTTATTCACAATAAAATATAGAAAACTTATCAAAATAATAGTTTAAATTGAGGAAATGTACGTTTTTAAGGAAAATATTATTTAGAATTGGATGGCTTCACCAAGTCTCAAATAATTTAGGACAAGGCTGCAAAGACTGAAAAAGTAAGTTTTAGTAAAAAAAGTATAAAACACAGATGCAAGTGCAGGGTGTCTAAGATACAATTTTTATACCCAATCATGTTGCTGACCTTTTGCCAATTAAACTTATTAGCTGAAAAATTTTCCTCTAGCTTTCTTTTGTGGCATCCCCTCTTCTTTTTATAAAAGTCTACAAATGTCTGGGGAAGTTGCTCAAGTTTAGGAATAGGAATGTTGTCAAATTCTTGTCTAATACAGGCTTCCAGTTGCTTAACTGTCTTAGGTCTTCTTTGTCACATCTTCCTCTTTATGATGCGGCAAATGTTTTCTATGGGTGAAAGATCTGGACTGCAGGCTGGCCATTTCAGTACGCAGCCATGATGTTGTAATTGATGCAGTATGTGGTCTGGCATTGTCATGTTGGAAAATGCAAGGTCTTCCCTGAAAGAGACGACGTCTGGATGGGAGCATATGTTGTTCTAGAACTTGGATATACCTTTCAGCATTGATGGTGCCTTTCCAGATGTGTAAGCTGCCCATGCCACACGCACTTATGCAACCCCATACAATCAGAGATGCAAGCTTCTGAACTGAGTGCTGAAAACAACTTGGGTTGTCCTTATCCTCTTTAGTCCGAATGACATGGCCATTTTAAATGAGCCTTGGCTCAGAGAAAACGCCTGCGCTTCTGGATCATATGGCTTCTTTTTTGACCCTTTAGAGTTTTAGCCGGCAACAGCGAATGGCACGGTGGATTGTGTTCACCGACAATGTTTTCTGGAAGTATTCCTGAGCCCATGTTGTGATTTTCATTACAGTAGCATTCCTGTATGTGATGCAGTGCCGTCTAAGGGCCCGAAGATCACAAGCATCCAATATGGTTTTCCGGCCTTGACCCTTACGCACAGAGATTGTTCCAGATTCTCTGAATCTTTGGATGATATTTTGCACTGTAGATGATAGTAACTTCAAACTCTTTGCAATGTTTCTCTGAGAAACTCCTTTCTGATATTGCTCCACTATTTTTCCCCGCAGCATTGGGGGAATTGGTGATCCTCTGCCCATCTTGACTTCTGAGAGACACTGCCACTCTGAGAGGCTCTTTTTATACCCAATCATCTTGCCAATTGACCTAATAGTTTGCAAATTGGTCCTCCAGTTCCTTACATAACTAACTTTTCTGGCCTCTTATTGCTACCTGTCCCAACTTTTTTGTAATGTGTGCTTCTCATAAAATCCAAAATAAGCCAATATTTGGCATGACATTTCAAAATGTCTCACTTTCAACAATTGATATTTTATCTACAGTGAGGAAAATAAGTATTTGCATAGGTGCATGTCCACTGTGAGAGACATAATCAAATCTGAAAAAAAAAAATCCAGAAATCACAATATATGATTTTTAAACTATTTATTTGTATGATACAGCTGCAAATAAGTATTTGAACACCTGTCTATCAGCTAGAATTCTGACCCTCAAAGACCTGTTAGTCTGCCTTAAAAATGTCCACCTACACTACATTTATTATCCTAAATTAGATGCACCTGTTTGAGGTCGTTAGCTGCATAAAGACACCTGTCCACCCCATACAATCAGTAAGAATCCAACTACTAACATGGCCAAGACCAAAGAGCTGTCCAAAGACACTAGAGACAAAACTGTACACTTCCACAACGCTGGAAAGGGCTACGGGGAAATTGCCAAGCAGCTTGGTGAAAAAAGGTCCACTGTTGGAGCAATCTTTAGAAAATGAAAGAAGCTAAACATGACTGTCAATCTCCCTCGGACTGGGGCTCCATGCAAGATCTCACCTCGTGGGGTCTCAATGATCCTAAGGAAGGTGAGAAATCAGCCCAGAACTACACGGGAGGAGCTGGTCAATGACCTGAAAAGAGCTGGGACCACCATTTCCAAGGTTTCTGTTGGTAATACACTAAGACGTCATGGTTTGAAATTATGCATGGCACGGAAGGTTCCCCTGCTTAAACCAGCACATGTCCAGGCACGTCTTAAGTTTGCCAATGACCATTTGGATGATCCAGAGGAGTCATGGGAGAAAGTCATGTGGTCAGATGAGACCAAAATAGAACTTTTGGGTCATAATTCCCTAAACGTGTTTGGAGGAAGAAGAAGGATGAGTACCATCCCAAAAACACCATCCCTACCATCATAGGGGTGGTAGCATCATGCTTTGGGGATGTTTTTCTGCATATGGGACAGGGCGACTGCACTGTATTAAGGAGAGGATGACCGGGGCCATGTATTGCGAGATTTCGGGGAACAACCTCCTTTCCTCAGTTAGAGCATTGAAGATGGGTCGAGGCTGGGTCTTCCAACATGACAATGACCCGAAGCACACAGCCAGGATAACCAAGGAGTGGCTATGTAAGAAGCATATCAAGGTTCTGGCGTGGCCTAGCCAGTCTCCAGACCTAAACCCAATAGAGAATCTTTGGAGGGAGCTCAAACTCCGTGTTTCTCAGCGACAGGCCAGAAACCTGACTGATCTAGAGAAGATCTGTGTGGAGGAGTGGGCCAAAATCACTCCTGCAGTGTGTGCAAACCTGGTGAAAAACTACATGAAACGTTTGACCTCTGTAACAAAGGCTACTGTACCAAATATTAACATTGACTTTCTCAGGTGTTCAAATACTTATTTGCAGCTGTATCATACAAATAAATATTGAAAAAAAATCATACATTGTGATTTCTGGATTGTTTTTTTTAGATTATGTCTCTCACAGTGGATATGCACCTACGGACAGTGGACAATTTCAGACCCCTCCATGATTTCTAAGTGGGAGAACTTGCGAAATAGCAGGGTGTTCAAATACTTATTTTTCTCACTGTATATTCTATTGTAAATAAAAAATAACTTTATGAGATCTGTAAATTATTGCATTTCTTTTTAATTCACAATTTGTACAGTGTCCCAACTTTTTTGGAATCGGGTAATGCTGGCTCACTAAAATATGTCTCCTTTGGCAGTGTGAATTAAAACGACAGACATATCGCCCAAGTATTCCCACTGGATTTCTCTCACAATAAACACTGAAGTCATATACAGGGTTAAAACGCATACAATCAAGCAGTCATTTAATATAAAATAAATCCATTAGCAAGACATTGTAAACACAAGTGGAATAATGGCTCTTCCTCTCTTGGGTTTAGAATTGTTTTACCTCGTTTTGTTTTAGTGTATAAGTAAGATTTATCCAGGCACATTTGACTTATGCTACTGTTGGCATGGATTAAACCAAGCTAACAAATTAAATAAGGTTTTACTGAATGTGTAAAGGTATAAACAGTAGAGAAAATCTATTATTACATATTATATGATAGTAGCCAGTAAAGGAGAATGGCAAACTGCTTACGCTGCACTTAAGACCTGCCTTCAATGCATATAAAACAAAATATTGCTTCTATACCTATATAGACGTACAGATGTGTTTGCAACTGAATGGAATAGCTTTAAATTTAATTTTGCATCAATCCTTATATGAAAATAGCTCATGCAGCTCATCTGAAATTATGAAATTGCCCTTCTGTCTGAAGTTGTTTAATGACTTACAGAATTAGACCACGCTAATTCCGTCCCATCCTAACCTGAATGTCCTGGCAGTGGCCATTAATTCTCCTTCTCTAAATGGCGGAATGTAGAAAATAATCATCTATTTAAAAATATGGTCATTTATATGACTGATGTCCAGATTAAGCAGTCCAAGAGAGTCAGATTTCCTGCTACAGCTTGCTGTATAGCCTATTTTAGGCATGATCCACATTTTATAGGTGAATTCCATCCATCACTTGAAAACCAAGACACACAGTCAGGTTATAAATCAAATATTTGTAAGTAAATTGACTGTTCTTCCATACACAGATTTTACAATATTCCAATTTTTATATCTCAGAAAGTGCACTAAATATGATAGAAATTATTGGATGTTCAAACAGCTTTCTGAGAAAAGTACCATTAGTGTGGAAATACGGTTTTACTCCCGAAATAATAAGTACACAACTGGGATAAGGGCTGACTGTTTCAATTTTTTCGAACTTTCTGGCTCATCAACTTCATATTTTCCGTAATAGCCAAACAGATTGAAAGTGCTAAACGTGCAGGTAGCACTTACTGCTACTCTAAAATAATCCACACATATAAAGTTCAGAGGCAGCTCCACTCATACCGAGACAAAATTTTATTTCAAGTCCCCTTAAAAGATTTGATAATTATTGACTATAATTGTCATGTCTGTAATGACAAGCCTTAGCTGAGTACATTTAACAAAACAAAACAAAAAAAAACAATCTGCTGTACCCACGGCACAAAATCAGTACTTTGAAATCCATACCTAATTAATAGACTTCCAATAACAGACAGAATGTGACTTATTTTGCCAAATTGTCGTTTTCAATTAAGAGTGAATAATTAACAGTCAGAATGTGACAGCATGACAATTTATACAAGCGATAAGAAGTGCCAGATGAAATCGATAAAATGTTTCTTATTTGCGATGAGAAGAAAGTCATTCATGAGGTGATGGGTTGCATAAATGCAGCATTATTGCTAAGGCAAGGATTTAGCTTCAAAACAGTTGCTGAGGCTAAATAAAGGCTTTCTTTTGTAGATTAAGTTTTGTTCCACCCACATGCGCCTTTTGTGTTTCCGTGGCACACCAGACCAGGAAATTGATTCACCAAAAGAAAGATAGCTTTTAATGATAAGCAGAGCAGCATGAAGCTCAAAGAAACAGTACACTTGGCTGTGGCCTTGTACTGTACATAATACAGTCATGAATGCTTCCCTGACTATTTCTATAGTGCTTTATGATAAATTAACTTTTTTAATTGTCACCGAAGCAGATCAGATAGTTTAACCATGATATTTGTCATCGTCGGAGACAGTTCTGATCTGAATCAGAAAGCGATGTAATCTTTTTTCAGTGTTTACTCATTATTACTGTGGTATATTTTGGCATTGCATGACACTCAATCAAAAATAATTACCTTTAGGTCAGAATAGAAAGAAAATTGCTAATATTATTCCTGGGACCTTAGCGAGGGCAATCTTAACAAGCAAGTGCGGAAACCCAAACAACGTCATGCCCCTTAGGGAAGAGGATATGATTTAATTATGTTGCATAATTAATCACCATTGTAACCCTTTTCAAATCAACACTATGAGCGAAGATGAGAAGAGAAATGAGAATAGGTAAAAGACACTCTTGGTTATTAGAGCTTTTCATAAACAGGCTTTTTCACCGACCCTTAAAGGATTATTAGTCTGATTACAAGAGGATTTTGATTAGACTGTCTTTTATACTTGACAAGGACGTGGCCAGGGGTGGCAGCCGACACGAACTGCAATTATCTCACTTCATACAGCGTGATGTAATTTTTTAGTCATAGCTGATGTCTATGAGGCATAGATTATCTTTCAAGTGGGTTTAAATGCTTCTTGTCATGCTTCTTAGACTAACCTTCTCAATAAAAAGGCTGCTGCACTGAATTGTACTTATACATGCCAAATGCACAGATATAGCAACATAACAAATATAATGTAGCATGACAAAGCAAATATTTTCCCAAGAGATTTTAACTCACTGGTGACAGTAAGGCAAAAGGAATTTCTCATTTAGGACAAAGAGATCATGAGGATTACCATAATCTACCCATAATGTGTTATATTAACTGCTTTCATTGCTGAGTATTACACTTTTTGTCATTATAATGTGTTCTTTTGTATTTTGAGTATTACACTTGCAATTTTGTTAAAATTGACTTTTTTTTTTTGCGAATTAGAAAGGCAATTAAATGTGTTTATTATTAGATAAACACATTTAGCCTTGGATCACTGAATTAAGCAAATATAACAAAGCTGATAAAGTGTATATTACCCATCAGTCATTTATCTTCAGCAGTGATGGGTCAATTATGAGCGACTTGTTAATTCTGAACGAGTCTTTAATGTGATTTAGAAGTACGAGCAGTCTTAAAGATTAATACGCTTATTTTTTACTGGATGCACATAAGCAAAGTATCGCAAAATCTCTGTAGGTTGTGTACAGCAAACAGAATTGTGTAGTTTAACTCTCAACTTTTCTAGCTAAAGTCAGTCGTTTTTTTATCACGTGATTCTAAGCAGTGCAATACACAGGAAACAGAATTCAGTAGGTTATTTTATAAGTCATCTGGTCCGAATCATTCATTCTTTTGTCACAAAAGGTTTCCTTTCAGGAACTCGAGCTGCGTCAAAACGCTTTGCGTTCCAAAAGCGTTTCGACGCAGCGTCTCGTTCCCTCAGGGAACTAGGGTTACATACGTAACCTAGAGACGTTCCCTTTCAGGAACTCGAGCTGCGTCGAAACGCTTTGGGAACGCAAAGCGTGTCGACACAGCGTCTCGTTCCCTCAGGGAACTAGGGTTACATACGTAACCTAGAGACGATTTTGGACAAAAAAGGATTTATTTGTTTTGATGAACAAGATTCAAAGAACCAAGTCACTAAAATCTTCCCCTCACTAGTGGATGGTAAAAAAATAACTTTGCTTTTTGAACTGCACTTAAAAACATGAGTACTTGAGTATATTCATATTCATCAAGTTTAAAAGTTCAAAGCACTACATGCATAATATACTATTTTGTCTAAACTTGACAACAAGATTCATATGTGCTTTTTGAACAATGCATTACACATTTAGTCCTTATTTGCTGTTATGATTATCCTCCACTCTTCTTGGAAGGTGTTCCACTAGAATTTGTAGTGTAGAAATTTGTGCTTATTCAGATACAGGAGCATTAATAAAATCAGGTACTGGTGAAGGTGAAGTAAGGAGGCCTGGGGTGCAGTCAGCATTCCAATTCATCCCAAAGTTGTTCAATAGGTATGAAGTCAGAACATCAACTTAAGTCCACTTAAAATCTTCAGCTACTAAAGCTGCAATAGCACTTTAAAACCATATTTTCATGGAGCTGGCTTTGTGTGGTTTAGGTCTCCAAGTGAAGGGTACTACTGCATCCAGAGACATCCAATACCATTGTGTGCCTCCAACTATGTGTTAACTGTCTGATTAAGAACCACATACAGTATAGCTGGAAAGGCCAAATGTCCCAATATGTTTGTCCATGTAGTGAATTTTTATCTACTATTTGTTGAAAAAACATGCTGTTAATCACTAATTTGAAAGGAATGCATAAACTGTGTTAAAAAAAAAAATAACTTGTCAGGAGACCACAGCTGCAACCCCACACGTCTCATGAAAATGTACTTAGAGAAAGGGTTTCTCCTTAGAAAGGTATCACATGCAGAAGACTGGAAACTTAAATTACATACATTGTTCAAACATTTTACTTACATTTTACTTTTGATACCTAAGGGCATTCAATAAAGAATAAAACTATTGAACTTATACTAAGTAGAAATGTAAAAGTAGTACTTATACTGGAGTTATATCAAGCAGTGTACTTATACTTTTACTCAAAAACAGGAATGATGTGCTTCATCCACTACTAATCTTTAGTAACCAGGTTATCTTGTTGATAACAGTCATAGTCGATCACCACGGAGAACCTAGAAGAGACGTGTTGTAGTGTACAAAATTGTGTGAATGCAATCTTGAATTTTTTTATTTATTTATTAAAAAATAATTAACAAAGTGTAACAGTGATGATCCACTTTGTAATGAAAACCATTTTGAACTTTAAATGTCAAAAATGTGGCACAGACAACATAATCGCTTCTCCTGCAATTTCCTGCAGTGTTATTCACATTTATAAAAAAAAAAAAAAAAAAAAAAAAAACCCACAGGGACACAAAGTATTAATTCAACTGGTTTCTTAGCAGATTAGTGACCCCCTGAGGTGCAATTCAATCAGTCATTCATTACATCCAAATCACAATTAAACAGAAAGAACAGGTAAAGATCTGATCATTGTTCCTGACCTTTTTTTGTGCCAGTTAAAATCAGGTGCCATTCATCAAGTGCTGAATTATGTCATTACCATTAAAATAGTCTTCCTGAAATGTCAGCGGCGCATCCACTCATTTCTCAGTTGGGGATTGCGATTCATTTTTTATTACACATGTACATAAAGCAGGGAACTGTCTCTTCACAGTCGATCCTGAAATAAATGTTCGTGACTTTCAGAAAAGCTGGGCAAAGTGAGATCATCAATATGGTTGGCATGAGCGGCAATTATAAATAGGTCTTCCTCAGAATCAATAGGTCCCCATTGCCATGGAAGCCAAATTAACACTGTAAATCATAGGACATAGACTTCTGCCTGTTGTATGCCAAGTCGATGTTTTGCACTTGGTAAAATGCCACTTGTCGTTTACTTTGGGTAATGCTAATAGGGCTGTCTGCTTTTTTTCTTTCTTTCTTTCTTTCTTTCTTTCTTTCTTTCCTTCTTTCTTTCTTTCTTTCTTTCTTTCTTTCTTTCTTTCTTTCTTTCTTTCTTTCTTTCTTTCTCTCTTAATATTCGTTATAAATAATCAAGAAGCGCAAAACGAGAGCTGGCATATCTTATAGCTTTTTTGTTGTACCTGTTCAGCCAGAGAGTAAACCTGGACCATCTGTCTGTGACGTGGCTTATCACAGTGCAAGCACATGGCTGCTGTCTGCACGTTTTCGTCTTCTGCTTTGCCCTAAGCTACTGTGCCAGAAGATCCTCTGGGCTTCAGTGTCTGAGAGTGACACCTCCTCAGCTCCAGTTGACATCCACAGCACCTTATCTTGCACAAAGGAAAGACTGAAGAAAGGGGCAGATTGCTTTTTTTTTTTTTTTTTTATCATTAGTGGCTACCAGAAGTGTTTTAGCCATGTTAACCAATATGTTGCATTATTAAGTATTTAATAGTTTTGTCACTTTTTTCTAAACATAATGAGCATAGGTGGGTTTAGTTGTACATGTTATGCTTATTAATGACATGATTAGACCCTTGATATGTGAAATTGTCAGGATTTTTTTCCTTTTAAGAGAAACTCTTGAAGCTGGACATAAAATGCTAACAAATCCATAGTGCTAGCATTAGCCACTAACCAGGAAGTGGTGGCTAGCACTATAAAATCTTTATGCATGTGCAAAACAAATCTTATTTCCAGTAGCCACAGTGACACTGCACTAACTTTAGTTTATTTTTTACCACTGCCATTGTTGTGTTGTCAAGTTTTAATAATAAAAAATGTGCCCAAAGTGTAAGGTGGAGATTAAACAAACTTGCGGGCCTCCACTTAATACGTTCCTGAGGGAACTGAGATTTTAACTATGTTCTGCACGTAAAAAGGATTGCATTCAGTAGTGTGTACCGAACCGAAAGCCTTGTAGCGAAAAACGTTGGTATGAATACGTGTGCCAATACACCCCTGATAGATGGATGGATGGATGGATGGATGGATGGATGGATGGATGGATGGATGGATGGATGGATAGATAGATAGATAGATAGATAGATAGATAGATAGATAGATAGATACAGACAGACAGACAGACAGACAGACAGACAGACAGACAGACAGACAGACCTCTGTGTAGCCATGCCTGTCAACCAAACATGTGAGTGAAGTGCTGATGTTGAACATCTCATGTTTAACACATTTTGACTAAACCCCATGTTGACTGCTGCTTCAGCCAGTGAGATGTTGTCAGCACAGATGGAGAGGAGCGCTGTAATTTTCTTCCCAGTGTGTTTGACAAATAAATTACACAGCATTAAAAGTGGCCTTCTCTTGCTGCGCAGTACATCTTCTCTGCAATTTTTTTTCACTGACTATATTAAAACAAAGAGGAGCAAGGTTTAATTCCAAAGTTTTTATCTGATCCAGTTGTCTAAAATCTCTTAGTAAGGCACTTAACCACTGCAAGCTGCCAGGACAACTATAGGGCATCCTGGTGCAGATCCTATATGTCTTGGGAACTGTACTTAAACAATAAGCATATTTATTTAAAAGGATTTCACTCAGTCACTCAACATTGGCACAGTGATCCAAATCAAAACTCTCATATGTGTATAATTTGATTGAAATGTAATGATTGAGGTCAAATCATGTGATTTATGACATTTTATCCTCATCAAAACATTTAGTGAGCAACTGTGCCCTGTAGATTAAAAGTGATGAAGCAATGCCCAACACAAGAGAAATGTTTGATCATAGGGTGAAGGTGAACAGTCAGGATAACTATGCTAGAAAAATGTCTTTATAGGAATTACAAAGGCAAGTTTATTCATGTATTTTTTCTCACTAACTGCAGCTTTAGCTGTTTTATTGCACAAAGCATGACAGAATATTAAAAATGAATGACACTATATTAAAATCACATTGCTTCTTAACTTCATTTAACTGATAACCATCTTCTTTACAGAAGAACAGAAATGCACAGTAGGAAAGAAAGTGACTTATCGCTTTGCAGGAATAAATGATGCAATAAAAACAACCTACAGTTAATGAAAAAAGTCTGCAGCAAGAGCTCGATTCGTGATTTTCCGCAATATCTGTTATCACGAAAGACATCTAATAAAGCCTCATAAAAGAAAAGCAATAATGATCTCCCTCTTATTTGCATACAGAATCTACATATTACATCTGCCCCGTTCCATGACAGATTTCGAGGTAGTTTCTGAGCAAATTATGCCGCTGAAGTAGTATAATTAAATGATCGTGAACATGATAAGCAAAGTTCAAAATATATATTCAAAGTATAATGCACTTCACTGACAAGAACTGTCAGAGGTAATAAAGCAAAAAGAGGCACCACATGCATTAGAAAGCTGTTTATAGATACTAAAAGGTAAAATATTCCAGCCATATGTGGTTCTTCCCCAAACTGTTACTATAAAGTTGAAGGCACACACAAGTTTTGGATGTCTTTGGATGTGGTAGCATTAATTTTATCCTTTCACTTGCACTCTGAAACCAAAACCAGATCAAGCTTGACAATGCCTGTGTGCACAAAGCCAAATCACTGAAGATATGGTTTACAGGGGCTGGACTGAAAGATCTTGAGTGGTCCGCTATAAAGCTCTGTCCTCAGGCAACCCATGTGTACCATTCTTTATTAATGCCCTTGTGGATAAATGAGCACAAATCTTCACAAGCACACCTGAGAATCTAGCGAAACATTTTCCTAGAGGTGTGGCGGTTATCATAAGAGCAAAATGGGGATTAAGTGTGGAATATATTGTATAAAAAGCACATATGAATTTTATGGTTAGGTGTCCACAAAGTTATATACAGTAGTGTATTTGTAAACATTTCTGAACTTAGAAATTGGGTTTGATGATATTCCTTATTTGAGCTGGCAAAAACAACTTTGATTACTTTGATAATCATATCGTACAATCTGCTTATACTGATTACAAATGGTGTAATGAAAAATAATAATGCATAAGCCTGTTTTTTTTTTAATACAAAATCTAATATGTTCATTGTGTTTGTCAGGTATTTTGGTTCATATTTTTACTTCTTCTTCTTAAAAAAAAAAGATAAATCAGTAGAATAGATCAAAACAGCACAGTAGAATATCTATGATTTGCAAAGTGGTTTCAAAACAGGAGGTAAAGAATTTTGGCTCATTGAAACAAAGTGCTGTGTTTGTGTTTTTGTATTTTTAATGAAGGTTTTTAACTGTCTTTAAAGCTGCATTTTGCCACAGTATTTTCTGAGACAGTAATGTATTTTTCTAACTTGAGTCAGGGATTTGCATACTATCACTTCTGTTGCTGCCAAAATGTTTTTGGCTAAATTGCTAGTGATTGAACTAGCTAAGGGCTCGTGGGATAATTGCACCTACATTATTCAAGGACTTGTTCAGTCCTGGAGGCTTGCTGCACTGCAGAGTTTGCTGACATATGTTGAATCAGGAGCAGGGTAAATGTAAAGACTGTAGAGGTCAGTGGCATCTCTGGAACTCAAGTTCTGCATTTATTCATTTGCCAGGTGCTTTCTTTAACTGTCTTTCTTAAAGACCAAACTATCTCATCTTTAAATGTGAATGCACAGACTTCCAGATGCTTGTAAAGAACCTTAAGCACTGCTGTAGCCTGACATTGCTACAATGGCCCATGAATCAATTTTCCTAGCAGACTTGTTAGACAGAAATGTCTACTTTGACAAGCTTCAATATGAGCATAGCATAGTGCCCAGCTGCTGAAACTGAATTTTCTCTCCAGCTAGTTAAAGCAGTCGGCTGAACGGGTTGGATGCTGACAACCTGTAATTATTTGCACCGTGTGTACTTGGAGCAGAAGCGCTTATTCACAATCGACTTCTCGTTTGGGTGAGTGGCAGCGCTGGAGATGAGCCCATTCTCTGATAAATGGCCAGAGAAGGAAGAATGAGACCAGAGGGTTTGTTCAAGCCAGCTAGCTTTTTGAAGAACAAATTCCTGCACCATTGCTTCCATCATGGCTGAGTAACCTTTTTCACTCTCTATATTCCTTTCTAGCGTTCACTTTGGCCCAGGCAAACCCAGTATTAGCCCTGCCATTATGACTTTAAGGTGTGAATGATTGGTTTGAGGTAGCAACAATGTTTTAGTGACTGGATGAAGAAAAATTGTTGTGGACGTTTTTATATGGCAAACAAGATTTCAATATACATTAGATGTGGTACAAGAAACATAAAAATACACAACAAACCTGGAAAACATTTTCTTTAATTAGCATTTCAGATTTGTAAAGAAAACAATCCAAATACAATCCAGACATGACAAATAATAAAAAAGAAAGAATAGTTAGTCTGTAATATGTACTAGCTGGAACATTGTTAATGCTTAGCTGTACAAGGCTAGATTCAGCAAACACTCTGTTATATTACCATTTTGTTGTCATTTTTAAGTTTTTAGCTGTCTGTGAGCTTTGCCCTTTCATAAAAGCTTATCAAAACCTTTAATAAATTAGGTATACATTCATCCTAAAGAAATATTAAAATATTATTATTAACTTTCCTAAAAGATTTATAAATCATGAATGTGTATTTTTAAGGAAGCAAAAAAAAGACATTTGATGTCAAGGTATTCATATCTTGTTTAGAAGGTACTAAAATTTTAAATCCTAGCCCTAATTTAAAGTGTGTGTGTGTGTGTATATATATATATATATATATATATATATATATATATATATATATATATATATATATATATATATATATATACATTTCCCATACATGTTCCAGCATGACATTGGAAATATGGATTGTCAATGTGGCCTTCACAAAACCCTGACCTTAACTCTATTGATCACCGTAAATGGGATAAGATAAGCTTCAATGCCAACTGCAAACCAGATCTCCTCACTTCCCATCACTGCCAGAGCTCACTAAGGCTCTTTTCCCCTGCTACACTTCAAAACCTAGCCAGAACCCTTTCAATTAGACTGGAGCTTATAATAAAAACAAACAGAGGAACACATTTAAAGGTCCACATAGTTTTGGCCATATATCTTTTATGAGCTGTTACCACAAAATCCACTGTGAAACAGCAACTTTCTGTACATCATATTCTAACAAACTTACCCAAGTTTTTCCATGACATTTTTCACCTTTGGTATGAGTGTGTGATTAATAATACATGGAGGAGTCAAGATTGAAGATGACATAGCATAACCTGAACTTTCCCTCAGGCAGCATAATGGGTCAAGTAGAAGAAAGAAAGAACTTCCTGACCACTTGTTTGTCTACACATACAATCTGCAATGTACACATACAGAATCAGTGATGGCAGAAAAAAGGGCTGGATGCTGTTTAATAATTCATTAATCTATATAAGGACAAGCTTGGTAACTGGGACATATACCTTAAAGAGATACAGTACACTGTGCAAAAAGAGGTTAAGCTTGAACAAATTAACATATGGTTATTTAAAGAGCAGTGTTCTGTGAGTTAAGACTGACAGGGGTTCTAGTGTGGAGTGGAATTTAGAAATGGTCCGGCTCTTTGTTGCATTGGGTGGAGAAGTTAAAGCATCTGCTGACTAAAAATCATTAACATTTCCACTCAGGTTAATTCAGGTTCAAATGGACTTGACTGGCTGCAGTGAAATTGTAAAAAAATGTTTAAACTTATATTATTTATTGTTATATTTGTAAAATACTAATGCTATTTTCACTACTGGATATTACAGATTTAATCTTGATTTGTGTAAATGCTGCACAGAAATCAGTTGAATTGTGCATATGCATGGCCTGTTGTCAGAAAATTTGTCTTACTTCATTTTGTTTTGTTTATGATGACTTTACTTTTATAAAAAAAAAATAAAAAATTTATAGGACACTAAAACCCTGCAATACCATTTCTACTTCAGGAACTCGAGCTGAGTCAAAAACGCTTTGGGAACGCTTGAATCATGTGTAATCAGTCAAATGAAAAGTGTGGTGTCACCAGCGGGGTGACGTCACGACCAGGAAGACTTAAAAGACACATAGAGTGAAACCAGCGCTAGCTTCTGTTTGTTTATGAAGCTCTCTATGTGTATATGTGGCTATGGTAAGTGGTAAATGTCTGTTAAAAAAAAAAGAAAATGAAAGCAAGCATGAAGAGAAAGCACTCTCTGTGTTGTTTGCTTGGGAGTGGAGAATGCAATGTCGGTTATTGAGGGAGACGACTGCGCACATTGCGCACTCTTTCAGGAGGGTGCTACCGCTCCTTGTGATTCTAGCCCTGCTTTTGCTAAATTAAAGCAGTGTTCGAGGACCTGGGGCTCACAAATGGACCTGACAGAAAGTCTGGAGACAGGCTTGCCCCAGCGTTCGGCCGCAAGCTGCGGAAGCACACCTTTCGGCAGTTTCTTCCCTTTGTGAGAAGAGCGCACAAGGAATGGGGAGCCCTCAAACATACCCCCTCAGCCAGTCCTTTTCGAGGAGCTATTAGAGGTGGTGGCCTGAGCTGTAGCCAAGCTTGATATAGATCGGCCGGCTGATCAAAAGAAAGCTTGCCTGTCCAATAAGCTCGACAAGCACTTTCTGCAACAAGTGCCTCCATGCCAGGGTCTGCACTTTTTCTCAGACCTGCACACCGAGGTATTCAGGTCTTGGGCTAAGCTGTATTCGGCTCGCCTATGGCTCACCCTGTCTGATCTTTCCGACAGGGACAGGGCTGTGCTCCTATTCAGCGACACACTTATTGCAGTCATTGCTAGGTTCCAGAACTCCAAAAAGCAGTCAAAGGCATTCCAGCCTTATCTCCCATGTCACTCTCATGGGGCTGCCAACCACAACCCAGCACCTCCAAGCATAATATGGTGCAAAGGCAGAGTGTCATGACTCGCACTCCCCCTGCTAGGGATCCTGTGTGATGCTTGGTCAAATCAAGGAGGTCCCTCTGTCAGACAGAGTGTCCGGGTTCTACAGCCGGTATTTCATTCCAAAAAGTTACGTCCTACGCTGGATCTACATCAGCTAAACCGCTCACTGTTAAGACTGACCCTGAATCAGGTCATGTCACAAATTATTCCGAGTACTGGTTTGTCACGATAGATCTGAACGATGCATACTTTCATTTATCCATCCTTTCAGCTCACAGGAAGTTCCTGAAGTTTGCTTTCGGGGCCAAAGCTTACCAATACCAGGTTATTCTGTTTGGTCTTGACCTCTCAACCCACACCTTCACAAAGTGTGTGGATACGGCACGGGTCCCGCCAAGACTTTGGGGCTTCTGCATTATAGTTTATCGACTTTTGATTGATATTGGCTCAATCAAAGCAGCTGGCGGTCCGCCATCAAGATGTCATTCTTGCCCACACGAAGGAGCTGCAAATAAGGCAGAACACCAAAAAAGAGTGTGCCTTCTCCATCACAGAGAACCATCTATTTAGGTATAGTATTGGATTTGACGCTTATGCTGGTGCAGTCCTCCCCTGCTCACATTGAATCCTTCCTCTCGGCCGTCAAGAGAATAAGAAAAGGCCAGTCACTCACTGTGAAAGATTGCTGGGTCTGATGGCAGCAGCATCCAATGTGGTTCCACTTGGCCTCCTGCAAATAAGGCCCCTCCAGTGGTGGCTAAGGACCCAAGGGTTCTCTTAGAGGGGTAATCCTCTCCATACAATCAAGGTCAGATGGTGAGCCCTACGTTCCTTAGATGTATGAGGAGCAGTGTTGGGCAACGTTACTTTTAAAAGTAATGCATTACAATATTGAGTTACTTCACAAAAAAGTAACTAATTATGTTACTTAGTTACTTTTCGTGGAAAGTAATGCGTTATATTACTTTTGCGTTACTTGTATCTCTTTCATGCCTTACAGGTGTAACAGGTGTAATATAGATAATTGCCATTAAGAAATAAGTTATATTAGAGCAAAAGACATGTCTTAAACATTTAAAATGCTTAATAACTTCTTAGAGAACAATAAGATGATCGACTACATTTTAAACATACCTTTTGCTGTCATCTCGTGAAACGTGCAATTCCGTAAATATGACCTCGTTCTCGTCTACATCATTCTCTGCTTCATCATCAGCTTAAAACATTCTGAACGCTTTTACAAAGTTTGCGCTATTATCAGTGACCGTGGCAGTTTATCTTCCCACAAAGAGCAAATGAGCTGTGAATTTGCTCTCTCTCTCCGCTGCGATGGCATTGTACATGTGTCTTCCACGGAAAACTTTTATTCTGAGCAGTCCATAGAGCTGCAGTGGTGGAAAGCCGGCAAAAGTTTTCTATATTTCTGTCTCCATTTCCATATATGCAACATTGCATAATGTTGCATATATTCAACATTATATATACACACACACACACACACACACACACACACACACACACACACACACACACACACACACACACACACTGTAGTGCTGTGCATTTTTTTTTTTTAAGTGATATTTTTTGCAGTTGACAAGCGCTTTTTACCAACACATAATCTACACTTAACCATTATTCCTTTCTCCTTTTCCTCGACTATTTCAAAATAATAAGAATACTTCCATCGCAGTAATGTAATGCCCTGGTTTGCCATCTCCGCTTCTGACCAGCTTCTGTTCCCACGGCTCGCACGTATGAGTGCGCGATTCTACATGACTACGTTCATTTTAATTCAGTATTTATTTTTTTATGCAAAATAATTTACTAAAAAGTAACTCGCATTACTTTTTTAAAAAAGTAACTCAGATATTAATGTGTAAATTTATAAAGTAACGCGCTACTTTACTTGCTACTCCAGAAAAGTATTATTACATAACGCACGTTACTTGTAACGCGTTACCCCCAACACTGATGAGGAGGTCCCCGATTCCTGTCTTAACTGGTCATCACGTAAAGCTTACAGGCATATCTAAGGTGGCAGCTTCTAGATCTATAGCATTTCCTTTCAGACCTCAAAGGTCACCATGTGTTGGTCTGTTCTGACAACACTTCAGTGGTCTCTTATATTAACCACCAGGAGGGTCTGCAATCTTGCCTCCTGTACAAGCTGGCACATCAGATCTTCCTGTGGGCCCAAGAGAAGCTGCTCCCCTGAAGGCAGCGCATATTCCAGGCGACTTAAATGAGGGAGCAGTCGGATGTGGTGGAGTATATTTGGGAGAGATTTTACTAAGCTCAGGTAAACCTGCTTTCAACTCAAGAGACATTGCATAGTCTTCTCTGGTTCTCCCTTATACTTCCAGCCCCTCTATGGCTGGATGCCATGGTACAGGCATGGCCAAGGCTGCTCCCAGGAGTTCTAGAGAAATTTTGCTGGATTGCAGTCCGTCTCCTCCTGGTGACCCCTAGGTGGCCAGGCAGACCATGGTTTTGGACCTGGTAGCCCTTCTCGAATACTCTCCCTGGGAGATTCCTCTCAGGAGGGATCATTTCTCTCTGGCTGTGGGCACAATAGTTTACCCCCACTCAGTGCTGTGGAGGCTGTGGCTATGGCCCTTGAGGTACAATCGTGGGATTTGGCCATTGATTTGGAGGCCCTGTCGGAGCCTCCCTTTGAACCCCATTGACTAAAGTGCCTTGAGGTTTCTCACAGTCAAGACTGTGTTCCTCTTTGCCATCTTCTCTCTCAAGAAAGTAGGGCATTTTCAGACCTTCTCTCTGGCCCCTTCCTCCTGGAATTTCCTGTCGGGGTATGTTCCTAAGGTACCCTTGGTTGTCCCAAGGCGTCGGCCATCCCAAGCCCTGTGCCCTTGAGATTTTTGACAGTCAAGACTGTTTTTCTACTGCCCATTTCCTCTCAAAAAGGGGTTAAGGACCTTCAGGGTTGGGAACCTTTAGCCCCTCCTGTCTGGAGTTTACCCAACTGGAGTGTTCCCAAGGTGCCCTTGGTTGTCCCACTACCGGTCATGCTTCAGACATTCTTCCCTCCTCCTATTTAGGCCCAAGACCAAAAGAAGCTTAACCGACTCTGCCCAGTCCGAGAACTGAACTCCACAGAACTGTGGAGCAGTTCGGAGCAGCTGTTTGTCTGCTATGGCCTTCTGAGGAGAGGTCTGCCTGTGAACAAGCAGACGCTTAGCAAATGGATTGTGGATTTCATCCTCTGGTCTCCCCGCTCTTTTTGGGGTCAGAGCTCACTCGACTCTGAGTGTGGCAGCCTGTAAGGAGATTCCCTGGAGATTCCCTCCAAGACTTAGCAAAGCTGCGGGCTGGTCCACCTTATCCTTTGTGCCACTCATAGCCTGTCTATCCTTTGACCTAGCTGTGCCCATCCACATCGTTATTGAACTTTCGTTCCCAAAGCGCCGTTGGCGCAGCTCAAGTCCCTGAAGGGGAACGTCTCCAGGTTATGGTTCTGCATGGGAACCATGGTTCTGTGTGGGAACAAGATGCTGCAAACCTTTTTGTGCCACACTGCCGGCATCCCTGCAATGCTTCCTTCCCTTTTCAGAAGCTAGTGCCCGTTTCACTCCATGTGCGTTTTATAGCTTCCTGGTCATGACGCCACCCCACCGGTGACACCAAGCTTTCCATTGGACCGAATACACACGTGAATCAGAGTGTAAACAACATGGAAGCATTCCCAAAGCATTGTTGACACAGCGTCTCTTTCCCTTGGGGAACCATAGTTACATACGTAACCTGAAAACGATGGTTATGAGTCACTAAATTTACTCACAAAACACCTTTGCTGCATATCAATGTATTATAGCAAATAACAAAAATGCTCTGTTGCAGAAAAACACATCATCTACATGATTTTTTTATTACTTTATTCCATTGGCATTAAACTTAATCAGTATATCAGCATTTTGTGAGCTGCTAAGAGGCCATAATAAAAGTTTATTTTCTATTATAAATAATCGACTAGGAGAAAAGGATGTTCCCAGGAAAAAAAAACTTTTTCCCCAAAATATTAAAAGATTTCAAGATTTTGATAAAAAAATAAAAATAAATAAATAAAAAAAAAGGAAAAGAACTTACATGATCTCTATATAGATATCTTTGAAATTTATTAAATCCTTTTTTTATTGAATTTGTAGGTTTCTATCCTGGGTGATACATTTTTGAGATTTGGAATCCATTGCTGAATAACACAGAGCAAAAACCAGAATCGGGCTACAAATGTGGCTTTGACTTCTAGCACAGCGGATAGGGGTTGTTTTTCCTCAGCATTTCAGTCCCTTATGTGGGTGGTCGCTACAGTATAATGTGAATATTTCAATATCAATTTATTTTATGCTTGTGCAGCCTTATTATGGTAATAAAAATATGATCAAACTGCTTAGTAAGTTAGTAAGTAAATGATTCTCACCTGTGTCTAATAACAGCCAATTTACTTGTCTGTGTCTGTGCTTTTAGTACCTGCCATAACTACAGAGAGAGTGACTGAACTGGTCGATCATGCAGCACACCCACACATACACACATACATTATATATATATATATATATATATATATATATATATATATATATATATATATATATATATATATATATATATATATATATATATATACAGTGAGGAAAATAAGTATTTGAACACCCTGCTATTTTGCAAGTTATCCCAGTTAGAAATCAAGTAGGGGTCTGAAATTGTCATCGTAGGTGCATGTCCACTGTGAGAGACATAATCTAAAAAAAAAAATCCAGAAATCACAATGTATGATTTTTTAACTATTTATTTGTATGATACAGCTGCAAATAAGTATTTGAACACCTGAGAAAGTCAATGTTAATATTTGGTACAGTAGCCTTTGTTTGCAATTACAGAGGTCAAACGTTTCCTGTAGTTTTTCACCAGGTTTGCACACACTGCAGGAGGGATTTTGGCCCACTCCTCCACACAGATCTTCTCTAGATCAGTCAGGTTTCTGGCCTGTCGCTGACAAACACGGAGTTTGAGCTCCCTCCAAAGATTCTCTATTGGGTTTAGGTCTGGAGACTGGCTAGGCCACGCCAGAACCTTGATATGCTTCTTACAGAGCCAATCCTTGGTTATCCTGGCTGTGTGCTTCGGGTCATTGTCATGTTGGAAGACCCAGCCTCGACCCATCTTCAATGCTCTAACTGAGGGAAGGAGGTTGTTCCCCAAAATCTCGCAATACATGGCCCCGGTCATCCTCTCCTTAATACAGTGCAGTCGCCCTGTCCCATGTGCAGAAAAACACCCCCAAAGCATGATGCCACCACCCCCATGCTTCACAGTAGGGATGGTGTTCTTTGGATGGTACTCATCATTCTTCTTCCTCCAAACACGTTTAGTGGAATTATGACCCAAAAGTTCTATTTTGGTCTCATCTGACCACATGACTTTCTCCCATGACTCCTCTGGATCATCCAAATGGTCATTGGCAAACTTAAGACGTGCCTGGACATGTGCTGGTTTAAGCAGGGGAACCTTCCGTGCCATGCATGATTTCAAATTATGACGTCTTCGTGTATTACCAACAGTAACCTTGGAAACGGTGGTCCCAGCTCTTTTCAGATCATTGACCAGCTCCCCCCGTGTAATTCTGGGCTAATTTCTCACCTTCCTTAGGATCATTGAGACCCCACGAGGTGAGATCTTGCATGGAGCCCCAGTCCGAGGGAGATTGACAGTCATGTTTAGCTTCTTCCATTTTCTAATGATTGCTCCAACAGTGGACCTTTTCTCACCAAGCTGCTTGGCAATTTCCCCGTAGCCCTTTCCAGCCTTGTGGAGATGTACAATTTTGTCTCTAGTGTCTTTGGACAGCTCTTTGGTCTTGGCCATGTTAGTAGTTGGATTCTTACTGATTGTATGGGGTGGACAGGTGTCTTTATGCAGCTAACGACCTCAAACAGGTGCATCTAATTTAGGTTAATAAATGTAGTGGAGGGGGACATTTTAAAGGCAGACTAACAGGTCTTTGAGAGTCAGAATTCTAGCTGATAGACAGGTGTTCAAATACTTATTTGCAGCTGTATCATACAAATAAATAGTTTAAAAATCATATTGTGATTTCTGGATTTTTTTTTTTTTTAGATTATGTCTCTCACAGTGGACATGCACCTACGATGACAATTTCAGACTCCTCCATTATTTCTAAGTGGGAGAACTTGCAAAATAGCAGGGTGTTCAAATACTTATTTTCCTCACTGTATATATATATATATATATATATATATATATATATTCATTCATTAATTTTCTCCCGCTTATCCGTAATTCGGGTCGCGGGGGCAGCAGTCTAAGCAGGCCCCCGCCTTCGACTGCTGCCCAATCCTCATAGCACCGTCCCTTACGGTCCCTCCTGCAGGTGGTGAGCCCACGGGAAGGTGGCCCCAAGGTGACATCACGGACCTTGATATTTCCCTCGTAAGGGACCCCCGGAGCATAGAGGGTTAAGGGCCTTGCTCAAGGGCCCAAGAGTGGCAGCTTGGCGATACCGGGGCTTGAACCCCAGACCTTCCGATCGGCAACCCAGCACCTTAACCGCTGGAGCCACCACTCCCCCTATATATATATATATATATAAGTATATATATATATATATATATATATATATATATATATATATATATATATATATATATATATATATATATAAGTATATATATAAGTATATATATAAGTATATATATATATATATATATATATATATATATATATATATATATATATATATATATATATATATATATACACAGTGGGTACGGAAAGTATTCAGACCCCCTTAAATTTTTCACTCTTTTTTATTTTGCAGCCATTTGCTAAAATTATTTAAGTTCATTTCTTTTCCTCATTAATGCACACATAGCACCCTATATTGACAGAAAAACACAGAATTGTTGACACTGTTGCAGATTTATTAAAAAAGAAAAACTAAAATATCACATGGTCCTAAGTATTCAGACCCTTTGCTCAGTATTTAGTAGAAGCCCCCTTTTGATCTAATACAGCTATGAGTCTTTTTGGGAAGGATGCAACAAATTTTTCACACCTGGATTCAGGGATCCTCTGCCATTCCTCCTTGCAGATCCTCTCCAGTTCTGTCAGGTTGGACGGTAAACGTTGGTGGACAGCTATTTTTAGGTCTCTCCAGAGATGCTCAATTGGGTTTAAGTCATTGCTCTGGCTGGGCCATTCAAGAACAGTCACAGAGTTGTTGTGAAGCCACTCCATTGTTATTTTAGCTGTGTGCTTAGGGTCATTGTCTTGTTGGAAGGTAAACCTTCAGCCCAGTCTGAGGTCCAAAGCACTCTGGAGAAGGTTTTCGTCCAGGATATCCCTGTGCTTGGCCGCATTCATCTTTCCCTTGATTGCAACCAGTCGTCCTGTCCCTGCAGCTGAAAAACACCCCCACAGCATGATGCTGCCACCACCATGCTTCATTGTTGAGACTGTACTGGACAGGTGATGAGCAGTGCCTGGTTTTTTCCACACATACCGCTTAGAATTAAGGCCAAAAAGTTCTATCTTGGTCTCATCAGACCAGAGAATCTTATTTCTCACCATCTTGGAGAACTCCATGCAGGTTTTCATGTGTCCTGCACTGAGGAGAGGCTTCCGTCGGGCCACTCTGCTATAAAGCCCCACTGGTGAAGGGCTGCAGTGATGGTTGACTTTCTACAACTTTCTCCCATCTCCCGACTGCATCTCTGGAGCTCAGCCACAGTGATCTTTGGGTTCTTCTTTACCTCTCTCACCAAGGCTCTTCTCCCCCGATAGCTCAGTTTGGCCGGTCGGCCAGCTCTAGGAATGGTTCTGGTCGTCCCAAACGTCTTCCATTTGAGGATTATGGAGGCCACTGTGCTCTTAGGAACCTTAAGTGCAGCAAAAGGTTTTTTTGG
Source organism: Silurus aristotelis (assembly GCF_946808225.1). NCBI lineage: Eukaryota > Metazoa > Chordata > Actinopteri > Siluriformes > Siluridae > Silurus > Silurus aristotelis. The sequence goes on from NC_139596.1 coordinate 10,828,786, forward strand.
AACCTTGGCCAGATCTGTGCCTTGCCACAATTCTGTCTCTGAGCTCTTCAGGCAGTTCCTTTGACCTTAATGATTCTCATTTGCTCTGACATGCATTGTGATCTGAAAGGTCTTATATAAACAGGTGTGTGGCTTTCCTAATTAAGTCCAATCAGTATAATCAAAAATTTCTGGACTCAAATGAAGGTGTAGAACCATCTCAAGGATGATCAGAAGAAATGGAGAGCACCTGAGTTAAATATATGAGTGCCACAGCAAAGGGTCTGAATACTTAGGACCAAGTGATATTTCAGTTTTTCTTTTTTAATAAATCTGCAAAAAGGTCAACAATTCTGTGTTTTTCTGTCAGTATGGGGTGCTATGTGTACATTCATGAGGAAAAGAAATGAACTTAAATGATTTTAGCAAATGGCTGCAATATAACAAAAAGTGAAAAATTTAAGGGGGTCTGAATACTTTCCGTACCCACTGTATATATATATATATATATATATATATATATATATATATATATATATATATATATATATATATATATATATATATATATATACTAAGGAAAAAATAAAATACGCAATCATGCCTATGTAGCATTCTTTTATTGGGATTCACAGCAAAACATCCTCTGCACATTAAAGAGGCATTTTAATTATTTACTGGCTTTCCCCTGGCAGTGTTAAGCGCTGAACGAACATTTTACTCTGTCTTTTATGTGCTGGTGAGCTTCATAATTGTGACCTATCTGTAAATGAGGAGGCGATACATTATTAACTACAACATGGGGTTTTGTAGTCAGAGCCATAGATGGCCATTAAAATATTGGGCATAAGCTCTACAATGGTCAATAATATATTTATCCTGGAAGAGAAACTGACACGGTGATTAGATTCGTGTCTTGTGGCCTTTTTATTCATACTCACTCAACAGTTTGTTGGATCCCACCATGACAAGTGGATTTAAAACACTTTTCCATTACATATGGAAGGCATGGATACTGTTCTAACACAATGTTTGATGGAAGACTTTACTAGCTGATCTAAAACATTCCTTTTACTGTCTTTATTTGGTTTGCAGAGGGAAGTTGAACCTCAGTGCTTACATTTCTCTTCTGTGATTTACTAAATAAGCCTTTGGGGGTAGGGCATTTAAACTGTATATCAAATTAATTTATTGTATGAAACAAATTACAGTGTTAATTTCTTAAAGACTTTTTAATTAAGATTTTCTTAATTAAAGAACCATAACATCAAATGTGAATGTCACATAGCCAACCACACTAAATACAGCATGAACTGAAATGCTTTTAGAAACTGCAGACATACAAATAGAATCAATTATAATTTAAATAATAAAAAAAAATTATATTCACAAAACCACATCCTCACCCTCTCCTTACATTAGTATTTGACTTCATTAATGACCTCTTGACTGAATGAGCACAAATCTCCACAGCCAAACTTTAAACTCTAATGGAGTTTCTCAGAAAAGTGGAGATTTGAAACAGGATGAGATAAAAGCACTTACAAGTTTAATCTTAAATAATAAGCTTAATTTTAATTAAGCAACGATTTTTGATAATGATAGTTCTTCATGACAAAACAATATGACATATGAACATGTAAAAATATTCTGTCTACAATCAAGCTGCTTTTTTGTTTTTACCATACTTTATCTTAATTTTGTTGTAATTGAGTTTGTATAAATGCTTTGTATTAAACACACAAAATTACTGATCCTTGGAAAAAAAAAGAAAATTCCCTCATAGCCCACAATCTATGGTTCCTCTTCAGAAATGTGAGCTGTTTCAACAACGCTTTAAGAACGCATCCAAGTTGTCCACGCTCTGAATCATGTGTATAATCAGTCCAATGGAAAGTGTGACATCACCGGCAGGTTTGTGGGTCGCTTGTTTGGGAGCGGAGCTTGCTCACATTGCTGCAGCATGCCCATCCGCTCTTGATTAGTTTCCTCCTCAAAGAGCGCCCACGCTTGTAGTTCTGGCCCCGCTTCTGTAAAGACGAAGTGGCGACCGAGGTCATTACGGAGGGGGTTCCCGTAGCGGATATGCCCCCACAGCCAGTTCAGCTCGAGGAGCTGTTGGAGGTAGCCAAGCTGAATATTGCCTGGCCAGCCAATATGCAGACACAGTGCCCCCCTGGGGTTTGCCTTTTTTCCCAGACCTGCACACTGAGGTGACCAAGTCATTAAAAAACACTCTGTGCTAATGTAGTAGGGTTGAAGGAGTGCAGTTGTGGAACGATGCCCGGGTTGAAAAGATGCTGGCTATCGATCTCTCCCCAGGTGCTGCATCGTCCCTCTAAAGACACAGTCCTGCCAACCAAACTTTTGAGACTACTATGGCTTTGGTGGGTAAGGCTGAGTAAGTGCTAAGCATCATGAAATTTAGAGACGGATTGTCGCCACTCACCCTCCCCCAGGAACTAAGGACCCTGGGTGGCACTCCAGGCCCAAGGAGCTGACAGATCTGAAGTCCATTATCTTCAATAGAAGAGCTTTGGCCAAAAGATCCTGATAGCCAGAAGTTTTTGGGGTCTCCGCCATGGGGGCAACTTGCACCTTAGCATATAGTGCCTGCCTATCCATGGCGCAGTCAGGGGATTGGCTCATTAACCCTGCCACGAAAAGTGCTTCAGGGCACAGCCATCTCCAGAATGTACTGTGTCGTCGCCTCTCAGAAGGCCCCTAAAGCTGCGCCATGGCATGGGTACACTAGAGGCCAGTCTTGAGAGACTGATTCTCTTAAAAGACTATCTGGCAGCCTGGAAACGCCTGCTTACCAATATCGGGTTCTTCCGTTCGGCCTTGCACTCCCACAGGAAGTCCCTAAGATTTGCTTTCGGGCCGAAGCTTACCAATATCGGGTCCTTCTGTTCGGCCTTGCACTCTCACCCCGCACCTTCACAAAATGAGGTGAAGCTGAGAGATCTGCATAATGAACTATATCGATGACTGTTGATATTAGGGATTGGCTCGTTAACCCTCCACGAAAAGTGCTTCAGGGCACAGCCATCTCCAGCGTGTACCACGTTCAGGCTCTAGGCACACCAGAGGCCAGTCTCAAAAAACTGATTCTCTTAAGAGACTATCTGGCAACCTGGAAACGCCTGCAGGATGTGTCTCAGTGAGTCCTGCTCACTGTAGAGAGAGGCTATATGGTTCAGTTTGGGTCTAGTCTACCCCAATTCAAAGGGGTGTATCCCACTCTGGCTCTGGTAATGGAACAAGATTTGAAAATTCTCGTCCCTTCGTTTTGGCGGAAAATCTGGGTTCTACAGCCAGTACTATATAGTTCCGAAGAAGGATGGGAAGCTGCTTCTCATTTTAGATCTATGTTAGCTGAACCACCCTCAATTTAGACTCAGGTTCAAGATGCTTACCCTGAAACAGGTTGTGTCTAAAAATGTCCGAGGACTGGTTTGTCACGATAGATCTGAAGGATGCTTATTTTCACGTATACATCGTTCTCTCCCACAGGAAGTCCCTACGGTTTGCTTTTGAGCCAAAGCTTACCAAAATCAGGTCCTTCTGTTTACCCTTGCACTCTTACCCTGCACCTGCACAAAGTGTGAGGATCCAGCTCTGGCTCCGGTTCTCAAGGACAGAGGGTTCTCCTTAAAGGGCAACCCACTCCACACAATCACAATTTCTTTTCAGTTTTACTACTGGAAAGCTTTTAGAGTATGTAGGGAAAAATGCTAATGGCAATGTTACTATATTAAATGATTAATACGTTTACAAACAATGTTTTTGTTTCCCTGGGCTTGAATGCAGATGGAAGGTTTTGCTCTGCTTTGCTCTGCTCTATATTGTTTAGTGAAGCATGTAATTTCAGTTTCACCATGATGAATGATCTGTGCAATTGAATAGCTGTGTTTACTTCAAGCTTAGCTACCTTTGTGTCAATGCTTTCACAGTAAAAGCACTTACATCCCCTTTTCAATCTTAATGTTGCAAGTAAATTTATTAGGAAATAAAGATCGAAGTCTGTCCCCTGAACAGCACCCTTACAATGAAAGCTTTTCATATTTGAGTTGCGGAATTATGTAGTGCCTTACTTTCTCATATTTCAAACACACATCTATCTATAAGCCAGCAGACGATCCATTTACCATTTCACTCTGTCCTTATGGCAACAAAAGACAAGTGTGACAAGAGGTGAGAAATAGATTATCAGACAGGAGGATCTTAAAATGCACAGATAATACCTGCCAGGGCTCCATTAATCACCAGAGCTGTGAGCATTGTAGAAATATCCATGTCAGTAGCGTTTGTAAAAGCGGCATGTAGGCCACATGACAAAAGAGTGCACTGATTCCAGAGAGAATACTTTAACCATTAGACTGTGGAAGGCAATTGTTTTTCTCTTCAGGACCACACCAAGGGTGCTGAAGTTTAGGGGCTTGGATGTCTCTCTGTCCTCTGACACTAGAATCTTTTTTTCTTGAGACATGTTGGCAAAATCTTACAGGAAATAATTAATTCAAAAAGATGAAAGGATTATTCAGCTTCCTTGAAAAAGCTGGAGTCGAATACATTTAGAATATTTTACTGCAGAAACACATCTATTATATCTGGAAGTTGATTGGAAAAGTCAATCAGGTACCTTGTGTGCAAATTCCTGTACTTTTCCACCTCTACATTTTGTTAGTAATTACTGGCACTATTTAATGGGATAATTTATACATCTCATATGAAATTTATCCCTCTGTACATGCATCCTAGTCCAAACCCATTTTATAGCTATGTGTATGCATTATTCCCAATCATGTTACAAAAATTGTATTTAAATTAAATTAGATCATTTTGAATATATGTAAATATCTAAAATATGCACACATAACTTAAAACACATAACGCAAATTTACAGCTAGTAATGATGTGATAATAGAGAATAATTTGAAACGTAAAGTAAAAGGATTTACATTATAATGGAATTACATTTGTTTTTTCCCTTGTCTATATGCATGTTTTTAAGAACAAATATAATACCCACTATGCAGGTATATATGCATAATGTAATGTTATTATACACCGATCAGGCATAACATATGACATTATAATATTATGAGTGAGTAAATAACACTGATTATCTCTTCATCGTGGCACCTGTTAGTGGGTGGGATATATTAGGCAGCAATTGAATATTTTGCCCTCATTGATGTTGATGTGTTAGAAGCAGGAAAAATGGGCGAGCGACGGAAAAAGGGTTGGAGAAGCGTCGGTTGTCCGGGGTGCGCTTGGGACGGCAAACGCAGCCGTGGAGAGAGCGAGTAGTCCGGGAGGAAAAGGTACGTAGCGGGAGATGCATACGCATACCACCATGAACCTACATTGACATGCATGAACATACAATAACGGACCAAGAGTGTAGGTGAATGTGGGGTTTTTATAGGCGGTGTGATGAGTGGTTGAAATGCGTCTCAGGTGTTCTCAGTGAAACCCGATTGCGATGAGCTCAACGTGGGCGGGGCACGCATGAGCGAAGGAGCAGGGCTTTCACTGAAGCACCGAGATATGACCGCCACTGAAGGGGGCGTGGCAGGGGGATTCCTGACAATTGTGATAGTTAGACAACTGGGTTAGAGATGTTCTCGGTCTGCAGTGTTCTGTATCTTACAAAAGTTTTCCAAGAAACAAACAGTGGTGAATTGGCGACAGGGTCATAAATGGCCAAGGTTAATTGATGCACGTGGGGAACGAAGGCTGGCCCGTGTGATCTGATCCAACAGACGAGCTACTGTTCAACTTAATGCTGTAAATGCCTGACGGATCAGGACTGTTTGGCTGCAAAAGGGAAACCAACACAATAATTGGCAGGTGATCATAATGTTATGCCTGTTACATCTGTATATTCATTCCTTATAAAATGGTATAGATGTAACTATAACTATATTATGTATCAAAACAGGTTACTGTTAAATGTCAATTCAAACAACTGAAAATAAAATTAGGCCTTTTTTTGCTTACACAGACATATGCAACGAGATAATACCTTCTATCTTGTGAAGAGATAAATCCTCTGTAGTGCTATTTTGAACCTGCGAGTGCCTGTGAGTGTTTTAGTCTGACAAGAAGAGCACTCCCTCTCAGCCTCATTAAAATTCTGCACCTCCAGGTACCTTAATCTACTGATAAGGCAAAGCTCCTAATCCATCAAAAGAGATTGCTGCGCTAACGGTTCCGTTTACCATTGAGGAATCATCTTTTTTTTCACTATTTTTTCCCCCTAAACTTTCTCTTTTCAAACTTTTCCTTTTAAATGCAGAGAGCTTAGGATTAAAGAGAGATGATCTGATAATGAAATAGTTTGTTTTAACTCTAGCATGTAGTTTTAGATAAATCTTTTTTTTTTTTTTTTTTTTTTATGAGTTAAATTTCAAACTTGTTAGTAAAAACAAAATGTGGTAAGATGTTCAGACTGGCTCCTAAATGCAAGGAATTTCATAAAACTTCAATTGGGATAATAGCCATTAACTGACTATTTAATTATTATTATGAAAATATTATTGTTGAGTCTTATTTCCTTCAGTGATCATATTTATTCAAACCATGTAAGACTTACTGTACAGCAATGGTGGTTGTTACTTTGTGTAATTTGAACTTGATTAGACAATGTTTGATTAGCCATTATTCTGTACAATTCTTTTTTTTCAAGGGCTTTTTGACAAAATTTTGACAGTACAGAAAATAATCCACCTCATTTATTTTTATTAAATGTGTTTTTCATATGCAATCACTACCACTGATGGTTTATGTGTCAAGAGGGGGTTTAAAATATAGTACATTTGTCTCAATGGAGACCAAATCCACCATGACATTTCAGGATTTGTAACCACTTTCTGCATGACATGACTATGTGCATTGACAGTCTATACACACTGATCAGCCATAACATTAAAACCACCTTTTTAGTATTGTTTTGGTCAATAGCAGCAGAATGTTGGCCAGAGCATCACTTGCTACTTAATATATCCCTCATTGGCAGGTATCAATGTCACAAGATAATCAAAGGTATTAATTCCACTTGTCATCGGTTTTAATATTGTGGCTGATCTGTGAATAATTACATTTTACATTGCATCTAATCTGTTTAAGACATAAATGCCAGTATACCAATGTCAATACTTCTAAATATATATTTCTAGTCACACAAAAAGTGGTGGAAATACAAGTGAAATTTATTAATTAACAAATTAACTAGTCCCCTAATCTTCGTTGTACTAACAGACACTGTTTAATGAGTTGGTTCCTGCAAATCCTTGGCAAAACACAGGACTGCGACAAAATTCCAGTATGACCATGCAGCACTTGAGATGAGCTTCCTGCAGAGTTATGATATATTACAATAACCCCTTTCTCCTGAGCAGCTGAGCTACGAGATGTTTTGACAGGTGTCTAAGCCCTCAGTCCCACACATCATCAGTCGAGTGTGGAGTTAAATTTACCAGGCAATTTATCAGGTACCACCAGCCCGTTCCCCAAATGCCATAAAGTTTCAATGTCCATCAAAGGCAAAGAGATAGCTTAATATAGTCTTCCTCATACACACTAGAATGGATTGCAGTAGGTAGCATGCATTATTTAGCCAGTGTCTCCTACCAAAATCCGAATTAATTAGTTTTCTTCACTATTATGATAATACTAGACGTGTATGTGTTTTGGGAAATGTGTTAAAGGCAGTGTCAACCTGTCAAGAAAATGGGAACACAGGTAAAATATAAAGTTCCCTACTTTGCTGAGGCATTGCCAGTTTGATCAGTGTATCCTGCTTCTACTCTGGAAAAAAAATGGTTCCATGATGAAAGTATGTTGATATGTTGTATTAGAAAAAAATGGCTCCCGCACATTGAGCCAACAAAAAAGTTAATAATTCTCAAACTTACCAAGATGTGATAATATATTTACTTTAAATAAATAAAAGTATTCCGAATCATTTTACATGGATAAAAAGTCTAGACACAGCTAATGTAGGAAATGTGTCCAGTATGGCAGGAGCTTAGATTAACTTACTTATTGTTTGCAGATCATATTGTTTTGGAACCATTCGTTCTGGACATTAGCTACATATTAAATTGTTCCTGCATCTCAAACTTTAAACCCATGCAAAAAGTTTGATGCTCCATTCAACTTAAAGGAGAGACCATGGCCCTGGTGGAATTGGCCCTGGTGCTGATTATAATTGAGTTAGAGAGAACATGATAAAGAGCCATCTTGCAGTATTATTCTATATGGACAAAAGTTTGTGGGCTCCTAAACATAAAATTTCGATGTGCTTTCGGGAAGCGTCCCACTCCACATTTAGTCCCTTATTCCTGTTATTATAACCTCCACTCATTTGGGACAATGTTTCGATAGATTTTGGACTGTGCTTGATTTGTGCTCATTCAACTACAAGGCAACGAAAAATCTAATGCTGCCATTCAAATCCTCCAAACAGTTTTGGGGGAAAACCATATACAGTATGACTGGAAAAGTGAGGAGTCCCAGTACTTTTGTCCATATAGTGCAACATAAAAAGGATAAAAAATTGCATGTAATAATTATGTGGGAAGTTTGACTTGGTATCTGCAGTGTGTCTGTCTTTTGTACAAACCCAAATCATCTGACATGTTTCTATTAGTGTGTCGTATGTCTCTCTTAGCTTTATATTTGCACAGGAGATTTTTTATACTGCAGAGGCATGTGTATGTATTTGATTTTATATGTATGTTTATATGTTTAAATATACATATGTTTTTTTTTTTTTTTACCATTCAATGGCAAAGGAAATTGCTCCACCAATTAGTAATGCTGATGTCCTAAGACAGGCGGGGCTTCTGGTATTGAAGCGTCCTTGTGGAATTGTCACTAGACTTTTTTTATTTGACTGTTGCTACTAGTTGCCAACTTCTCTTTTGTATTAATCTGCCTTACCTCTGTATACCTTTGCTGTTAGCCTATTGTGCATACTGTTCCCAAGTTCTTTATGTGGACAGGTAGTTTGGGTGGGCCGCTACATTCTTTTCCTGTAGCGTTTTCATTTGATAGACTAGCTTACACATAAGCAAGGAAGTTGTATTGTTCTTTTCTTTGATTCGGCACAGTCATAGAGTCCATCTCCGCTATTCTGTACTGCATGTTGTGTTTCATTTATCTGAGCTGCAGTTTGTTTCCTTTTTTCCCCTTATTGAATATAGTGTTTTTTATTATTTGTATAAATTGTATAATATTCTGTATGTGTAAAGGTAAACAGAAAATAAATTATCACCAGGTTATGTTTAGGTCCTTTTCCTCCAGACACCACCACAACCTCATTGCCTATTACTTCCCTTTGACCTAGACTTAAAACGGAAAAATAACAATGAAAAACAGCATTTAGCTTTCCTTTGAATGTTTTTTACTGCTTTGTTCAAGTGACATTTTAGGATGGTTTTAAAGAGGCTCCAGTGTTCTCTTTCATTACATGCTTTCATTGCAGAGTTTAATGCTTCTTGTTTATGAACAGAGCCTGTACTGTAGTTGTATTTCATCCCATAACAAGCAAAGCTGAGATAGAAACAAGTATCATGAAACCTTCACAGTAAAATCTTACACGACCTTGTGTCGCTCTGTGCTCTTAATAAACACACTGTAATGTGGAACTGTAACATACCATGACCATGACCACATTAAAAAGTTCAACAGGCAGAACAGCCACTTTTACGATGCAGTTACCCTCCACTATATGAAATAAAACATACTATTTCGTACTCTCTAATCCCCTTGCTGTGTATTTCTGTCTCTCTATTTTGACACTCAGCACTAAACCCTTACAAAAGGGTGACAGCAAATACGGAATTTTTTAAGAGCCAATTAATCCCAGATAAGATCATAATTAAATCAAGCAATAAGAAACCATGAAGCTCAAAGCAGAGTTCCCTTAAGCCCCAAAGCATACAATCAGCAATCATCCCATTAATAGTCTTTGTACAGATCTAATGAGTAACTATTTAAATGTGTTCTCTAAGCAAATTTGTAAATAATATAATTTTGTAATAATTTTTTTTATCTTTGCTGATAATTATGCCACAACCAGAATGTAGTTTAAGAAAGTACATTAAGTTAACAAGGAAATGGGCCATGGACATTTACTTTAACTTATAAAAGTGATGAACGTCTCTAGTTCATGAATGTAACCCTAATTTCCTGAATGAATAAGACGCTGCGTCGGAACGTTTTGGGAACGCGGCTCCATGTCCATGCTCTGAATAATGTGTGTAATCAGTCAAAATTTAAGACAGGGTGTTACCGGCGGGGTGACGTCACGACCAGGATGTATAAAACGCACATGGAGTCAAGCCGGCTTTAGCTTCTGTAACTAAGTAGGAAGCGCTAAAGGGATGCCGGAGGTGTGGCATAGAGACGCAGCATCTTGTTTCCTCAGGGAACATATGCAACCTAGAGATGTTCCCTTCCAGGAACTCGAGCTGTGTTGGAACCAATACCACCACACTGACCAGTCCCTGACTAGTGTGAAAGAGCACAGCTAGGTCGAAGGACAGAGGTGACAGGAGTGGCACAGAAGTCAAGGTTGTAAAACCTGACAAAGGTGAGCGGGGTGGACCAGCCCGCAGCGTTGCAGATGTCTTAGAGGAACACTCCAAAGGACCAAGCCCTAGAGGCTGCCACACTCTGGGTCGAGTATACCAGAAATAGACCAGAGAACCTGTAAGAGAACGCAATAGCGTCAATAATCCTTCTGCTGAGGGTCTGCTGGTGAGCAGGAAGGCCTTTAATCGGATGGCCTTAGCAGATGAACAATTGTTCCGACTTCCTCCAAGGACCATAGCAGGTGGGGACTCTCCCATAAACCTTGTGCAGAGCGGCCACTCGAGACCGCTTCAGTGGTGGCTCAGGGCCCATGGGATCTCATGGAAGGGCAATCCCCTTCATGCGATCAAGGTCAACTTGGAAAGGAAAGGAAAGGAAAGAAAAGGAAAACATGCTTGAGGGTCAGCATTTTAAACCGGAGCCTCATCAAAGAGCAGTTCAGTTGATGTAGATTTAGGATAGGACGCAACCCACCTCACTTTTTGGGAACTATAAAGTACTGGCTGTAAAACCCGGACTCTCTGTCTGGTGGAGGGACAACCTCGATGGCCTCCTTCCTCAGGAGAGTGACTTCTCGTTCCACGACCAGAGCCTGCTCGCTTCCCACCAGAGTGGGACAGAGCCCGTTGAACCGGGGTGAACGAGACCCGAACTGGATCGTATATCCTCGCTCTACAGTGCGCAGGACCCATCGGGACATGTCTAGCAGAGCTTACCAGGCTGCCAGTTGCTCCCATTAAGGGTATGAGTCTCTCGAGACTGACGTCCGGTCTGCCTAGATCCGGGGTGATGCCCTGACACGGCTCTGGTGACAAGGCCTCTGAGAGGTGAGCTTCCGAAGCCTGCGAACAAGAGCTGGACCGGCCGGAGGAGGTAGGAGAAAGGGACAGGCCCATCTCTAAGCCTTCTGCAAGGTCCATTAGCGAACCCCAGGAACCAGAACACCGCTCTGCCTCACGGAGAGCAGGACCAGAACCACGGGGAGAAGGGGCACCCTTCTCAAAGAGTGATGCTCTTGTGGCAGAATGAGCCAAAAAACTCCAGAACCACAATCAAAGATCTAATGAAACAGCTTCTTAGGAGATGGGAGGTTATAATAAAAGCAAATAGGGACTAAATGTGGAATGGGTTGTTCAAAAGGCACATGGTCAGGTGTCCACAAACTTAGTTTTATGTAGTGTATGAAAATTTTTATTTTTTTACAAAAAATAAAGTAAAATAATATTAATAAGCTATATTAGTGATTTTGACTTTGGCATGGCTGTTAGTCCTGGACAGGTTTGAGTATTATGCTTAGGTCTAGTGGTTAGGATGTGGCACTCTCAACGCTGCGGCCCGGGTTCAATCCCCGGTCAGGGAGCCAACCCCAGCCATTAGGGTTGCACAAGCCTTAGTGCTGGTCCCAAGCCCGGATAAATGGGGAGGGTTGCGTTAGGAAGGGCATCCAGTGTAAAAACATGTGCCAAATCAAACATGCGGATGATCCGCTGTGGTGACCCCTAATGGGAGAAGCCGAAAGAAAGTTTATGTTGGAACATTGACATGAAACAAAACAATCCTCAACAGTATTTAATAAAACAAACGTCTCTATGATAACATACAGTACTTGTGTTGACTTAAAATCTTTTGGGCTTAAGAGCAATAGAAGACCATATTGGGTTCCACTTGTCACCCAAAAACAGAAATCTGAGGCTAGAGTGGGCAGAGGTTCAGCCAAACTGGATAATGAAACCTTCATTATCCAGTTTCAGTGACACAGTGCTCACTGTAGCCTCATACTGTATTATTGCATAATTTTGCAGGTGAAAGTATTTTCCAAATTATGTGGCTGGTCAGTATACAGTACACAACATGTGCATGAAGTGTCTCATGGCTCAAGGTTGTAAATTGTTTTTGCATTCTAATATCAGCACTTGTACAGTAAGAGTAAAACAAAATACCCATCCGATTTCAGCCTGAGAAGTCTTGCAAAAGTAATTGAAAACACCTGCATGCTGTTTCTCAGAGTATTTTTGTGAACATGTGAAGGTATGTATTGTTTTTTCCATGTGACTACCTTTTGCACTCAACCAGTGTTCCTTCTGTTTACTTTATTATTGTTATTGATGTGCATCTTTTTTTATTACACTATCAGGATTGTACTATTTGCAACCTGCTTGTAAATACCTGTGGCAAGCTTGTTGGATCGAGGAGAATGGAATGGTAGGCAGGTGACATGTTTAACCAAATAATCCACTTTATTTTTGCCACACTCATGTTTAACATTTAATTTCACATTCCAGTCTTTTGGGGCAACCAACATGTCTACACATTGCTCTGCATGTCCATCTATCTCACTTTCGCAGCTTTTATTTATCTCCCTTTTATACTATTTGCTACTCAGTGAAACAGAGAACACTCATGAATGAAGTATATGCACAGGTGTTTGATCCTTACCACTCAGCTCCTCCAGCTATGCTTTCCATTCACAAACTGGTGCTTGACCACACCCCAGCTGCCAATGTTATGTGCAGATACATCCCAAGTCCCATCATTTACTTCAACTCTCATGTGGTAAGTTGTAGCTCTCTCTTCTTCTAGCTCTTCCGAAATCTATTGTGCACTTGCTCCTTGTCAAATAAAGAAAGCTTATTCCTGCAGTTTATTAAATCTCTGTAAGCCTGGACTGGGTTCTGCATTACATGCATGTGCTTAAGAGTAAACATCTAGAGAAATATGTTCATCCATCCAATTAGAATTCTCTGAAGTCTGACTGTACAGCGTGGCAGTTTATTGTAACCATCAAATTTTACAATGAAACACATTTTTATGTTAGGTTTATTGTGCTGCTTTTGCGCTCAGCCACTGTACCTCACTGGATTACATCATGTGACTGTTGAGTTAAAGAGCATGAGCAGTTAAATACATCTGGCAACTTATTTGTTTCCTATTGTCTTTCATTGTCACTGTTGTCTGTCTGATTTGTTCCCTTGTCTTAAGCAGTGATGGAATTATTTTGTCAAGTATTTTCATTTTGGGAAACTTTTACTTTACATTCTAGCAAAGTATGCCTAATTATTACTCCACTACATTTCCTTGCTACTTTGAAGTGAATACATTAACTGTGTTAAATGATAAGTGTCCCACTGCTTCACAAAGTAATGGTGCTCTTACTGTGTCTGTAACAATAGTTGTGCAAGAGAATGAAACACTGAACTACATAAATTATATAATTATATAAATAAAAAATATATAGTTTCTGAAAAATCAGTACTCTACCTTTTGATTCTTAAGTATTTTCAAGTACATTTATTATTTTATTTAAATTCAAATATAAAATGAGCACATTTGATATTAATTCAGGGGATTTGTTGTTTTTCTCAAGTTAAGAAATGGTTTACTTTAATTGAAACTGTACTGTAATTTATTGATTACTTTTGTCTTAATATAGAGGTTTGTGCTGGGGTTCCCTGGTGGTCTGGTGGTTAAGATGCGGCGCTCTCACCGCTGCAGCCCGGGTTCCATCCCCGGTCAGGGAACCAACCCCAGCCACTTTCAGTGCCGGTCCCAAGCCCGGATAAATTGGGGAGGGTTGCGTTAGGAAGGGCATCCAGCGTAAAAACGTGCCAAATCAAACATGCGGAGGATCCGCTGTGGCGACCCCTAACGGGAGAAGCCGAAAGAAAGTTTATATAGGTTTGTGCTGGCTCCCTTTTTTATGTTTCAGATTTTCTTTACATATTGGCAGTCACATAAAACAAAAATGCACGATGTTCTACGTTGGTATTCTTCGTTCTACACATAGTAAAACTGGCATAAGAATGTTTTTTGATACTGACCACAAAGCTCTTTTATAAATCAATCTGGATAATGGAATCTGGCATAGTCCAGTGTAAAATCCATTATATAATTATATAATTTATATTATATAATTTTAAATCAGTTAATAGGTTAAATAATTTTACAGTAGTTAGTCTTCTTGTGCATAAATTTACACACTTAAGAGCACTTTAGCATGAGAATGACATGTTTATTTCCTTCTTGAAACATAATACCCATATATTCATATCATATTACTCTATATTGGCATCTTGCAATGATGCCTTAGTAAGTTATATTTCACAGGAGAATCCAATCTGTTTTATCATTCTTCATTTCCTTCCTCAGCCCGCATGTGTAAACTAAGAGAAATGATACTGATATCACACCGCTCCTTAATCAGTCCCGCCTCAGTTCTGATCTATTTGATATTTGTACTACTTTTGTATTAGTTCTACAGTAAAAATAAATCAGTTTCAGTTTCTTATCATAAAATAAATTATTCTCAGTGTGAAGTTTGAAGGCTGTCGTTGTAAAAGGTTTGGATATGGAAGCATATGTTCTGTATATGGTTTTAGTTTAACAACTCTAAAGCTATTTAAGACACATTTGGGGAAAAATCTGAGGTTTAGAATGAAGACATGGAAATGTGTCCTGGATCCTTTTGTCCTGGAAAGAGCGGTAATAATTAATTAGACTTTATTACTATAAGTCACAAGAACAAGATACATTCTCAATGCAAAATCTAGAGAAATAAGAAAGGTCTCACTACAGTCAAGAATATTTTCAGAAATTTTACTTGTATTGACAATGGAAGATTTATGAAGATTAAAAGATTGTAAAAGTATATTACTTACAAATCTGAAGCACAGTGAATATGAAATCTGTTCAAAGTATCTAATGGTGTTTTGCTGCCTAACAAAAGCTTTAAACAAGATCATCTACCTTCCTTGCATAATATTCAAAGACCTGCTAAAATTTCCATATATGGATTCTCACATTCTAGTCTTTCATCTTAAGTATATCTCCATTTAAAGGTGCTTGCATTTCTATATAAAGATGGATAGTCTAGTATTTGCTGACACATATTGGGAAAACGCCTGGCTATTTCTATGAAGGAAGTTCACACTTTTTTTGAGATTAGTGATTGCACATGCTGCTGTCTCACTGAAATTCTAATGATTGATTTATAACTATTGCATTTTCTTTTTCACATTTTCTACATGTGAATTCTGTGAGCCTGTGGTAAGCAAGGAGTAAAGCATGGCATAGCATGTGATTTTATTAAAATTATTAAATGTTATCTATTTTATATTGTTCAAGTTTTAGGGTTATTTTTTACATACTGTGCATATTATGTACTGTACATGTGATGTAAGGTAGTGAAATATTATTTATTTTTTCTCAGTAAAACAAAAAATAGAAAGCATCACCACACAATATAATAGGAAGAATATAGTATAAATAAATTAATATAAAATTAAAAGAAAACAAAAATAATAACAGCAGAAGAAAGTGATATTAGTTAGAAAACACAAATGTTAACAGAAAAAACTCAGATAATTTTACAAGTACATATTTTATTATTAATGTTTTTTAATTGGTTGATTTTATGCCATTATCAGGAAGTAGTGAAGATGGAGTAAATCTTTTACATAGAAAGGCACAAAGGAAAAAACAAATCCCTGCTCAAATATCATGTTCATTTAATCTAGTTATAATGTGTGCTAATGTGGCTGATGGGTCATGAAGTTCAAGTCAGCTATATTGAGGCTAAAACTGGCATTGATGTAATAATTATCAACATAGATAGAATCGTTTATCAATCATTCCCTTACCGACCTGTCTTTTTCTTTTCTGACCCTTAAGACACAGAAAATAGGGCTTGTTTTGTTACAGAGAACCAGAATATGCATGTGGTTTGTCCTGGAGATCTTCTCATGCCAGAATGCATGTAAACATTCTAACTGCTTTGACACTCAAGACTTCACAGCAATGTCAAATAAATAAATATCTCCTTACAGAACATCTCGCCACAGCAATAATTATATGTTTGTCTTATGTTTTTTATATACCTGTTTATTGGACTTACTTGAGAATGAGCTGTCACTAAAGAAACTCTAACATTTAAAGATATTCATCTAATAGGGAATTACAATTACACCTGGAACACCTTCTAAACAATAAGATTAGCGAATTCTCAGTGCTCACATAGAAAGGGTTATAAACTGGTTATCATTTAATAAGCATTTTTATAAACACGGATGTATGTTCTTGAAACTTGAGCTTAAATCTCTGCATGTATAATTTATTTTAACAAAATGATACAAATTGTTATTAAATGCCCCTTTTAGCCTGCTACAAGCATTTATTTCATTATTTCTATCAATGCCCCAGATAACAACTCAGTGTGTACTTTGCTTGAGTTATAATAAACCTGAATCACTGGGGCCAAACTGATCCCATTTCTGTTCATCCTCTGCATTCTGCACTCTGACCCCTCACTCAGTCTCTGTGGAAGAGTACTGAAATAGCTCAAACCAAGCTTAAGCCCAGCAGACTTCTTTCTACTGCAACCTCTGTTTGATATGCAATTAATCGGTTGCAGGAGCCCTGATGCCCCGCATGTCAATCTAGAGCCAAGCGAAACCTTGTAGACCTAATCCATCTAGAGAACTTTAAATATACTGTCACCTAGAAAGTCCCAAAAGCTGATGTTCTTTGCCATCAATCTAGGAAAAGATATGCTTACTATTTGGGATTAGAGTTTGGATGAAGCAGACCGAGATGAGCAGAGAAAGGTAAAACCACAGAGGACCAGTATAAGCCTTAAGCAGCTAGCATTCTTACACAGAAATTTAAAAACCACCTATGGAATCTCATGAAATGTTATCAAGAGTGTTTCTGCCAGCATATTTGTTCTTTTTTTGTTGGATTAATGTGAATGATGAAAATGAGCTCAAATAGCACCACAAAGAACATCCTCCATTATAAAATTTTTTGTTGAAAACACCACAGATAATAATTATTAGATCACATTAGCTATTAAACATTGCTTTAAACATTGTTTTAAACATTAAACACTGATTTAAGAAGTGCACAATTAATAGCATAAATTCATGAGCCTGAAAAGAAGATCCCAGCCATTTCCAGCTCAGAGTGTTTGTACTTGCTCTGTTCTACATAACCTGAAGGGCATTTTGTTGAAGCCAACTGTAAAATACTTTCTGAGACATCTATTACTGTTTCACAGTAACCAAAAGGCACAGAAAACATTACTTTTGTCCTTGCATTTTGTATAGCCAGTGCCTCATGAAGAGCAAGTATTGTATCTGGCTAAAGCTGCTCCAAAATCATTCCCAGTGTGTTGCTACAAAGTTGTATTATATAGAATGTCTTTGTATGTTGTACCATTATAATTTTCTTATAATGGAACTAATATTTTTGCAGCATGATGATGATTTTGTTTACAAAGCAAACTCAAGCAAGACATGGTTTGCCAAGGTTTTTGTAAAGGAACTTTACGTCGTCCCGCACATAACCCTTACTTCAACCTTTCTAATGAATTGGAACACCGAATTAACCACAGACCTCCCTGTTTGAAAGTGTCTGATCTCAGTAAATTGCTGCTTGGTGTACATGTGTACATGTGAATACAGTGTACATGTGAATACAGTATATTTTATAATTGAACTCTTTGGGATTATTAGAATCCCAAAGTGTCACTCACAAAGCTCTTCTTTGCTTGCATTTCTCACTCTGTTGTTGGAATTCTTTTGGGCTTAAAGCTGGAGCATAATGATGATAAACATGTCTACACTGGTATATGATGCATGCATAGACATTTTCTTGGGGCCAATTCGGACACAAGACCAATGACACAGCACTGACTGTGAATTACTGTTACAGCACTGTCACTATGATGCTCAGGATTATTAAATTATAATATTAAAGTGTATCTTTATTCCTTGAGGAGATATATATGCAAACATATGTTTTTGTTTTGGTTTTATTAACTTAAATTAAATTATCCTGTCTGCTCTAGCTGTATCTCACCTTAAATTACAGCTGCTACTGTAGACATTCATTTTATAATAAATAAATAAAAAACTTTTATTAGAAAATGCCAGAAAAACATACAGCTTAATATTACTGTTACAAATTCCTAACACTGGAGTTACCTTCAATCAACCAACACGTTGGTATTCGGATATAATATAGTCTACCCATAATTAAGGCACCCCTTCTCTTTCAAATTCATGGTAAAAAAGGTTTATTACATCAAATCATATGTTATAAACCTTAAACTTATTGAGTGCATTAAATTATCCCAAGTAAATGCTTTTCAAATAAATATTAATAGTGCATTAAAACAACTGATAAAGTTTGATAATGGAAGGTTTTGGTTGGTGTTTTTGCTTTTAATACAAAAAATCTATGATGTGTGATCATCCTCTCTCACCAGAAAGAAAGACATTAGAGACAAGAATTAAAGTGCTGATTAGTTGTGTTTCTAATTTTCCGAAGACCAACTCCAAATTCACATGAGTGCGGCAGACGAAAATGCATCCCTTTAGCTGTTTGCTTAATGCTTTGTTATTCAGTTTTTCAAATTGTGTTCTGCAATTACAAAAACCTGTTCTGGCCTTCGAGGAGTATTTCTCCTTTGTTCGGTAATTGAAAGCTCGACTGTGAACATTCTGACAACTGCATAAAAAGAAGATGGAAGAAGAGAATTTTCTTTTGCAGAAGCCATGTTTTCTTTCTTTATTTCAGACCAGCAAGGAAAATGATTTGGTTGGTGTTTTGAAATAAAAGTAATGCATATCAACATCATAAAAAGAACATATATTAAGCTTATTTGAACATTATTATTATGTAAACACACATTACTGTATATATGTGCTGTATGTATGCTTTTCACAGATTAGCTAAGAAACTAATCTATCTATTATTTTTTTTAGCATCTGCCTTCAAATAACCCAGACCCTCACTGTGTCTTTGTGCAGCATCACGCTGCAGCATAGCACCTGTTGTTTTGACTAGTCACATTCACCCTTTTCTTTTTGTCAGTTTATCCCTGTTTGCTGATCACCTGACTATTAGTCTGTCTCTTGTTCTGTGTAGTGCGTAGTATTTTTGTTTGTCAGCCTAATACGTTTGCATCAGCATCCACCTGTCCTCATTTAAGATAATTGAGCCAGTAATTACAATCAAGCTTCACTGTGGGACAAAAAAAAAAATGTATAAGAGGAGCTTCACTGTATACAAGAAATCCTGTGTATCATCGCAAAGTCTTTCCATTTACATACCTTGTTTTTGCATGTTGTGCATTCTGACCCTAACCTGTTTAATTGTTAATGTAAAAAGAACCAAATAAAAAATCATTGGAAAAATCTTATGATTTCTTCTGTGATTATTTTTGTAGTGAGCATTATTTTTTTTAATTATGTTGAATATTTGAGATCCTGTTAATGAACCTCATGTACATTAGTCCGAAATCTCTCAGAACCTCCACTGCTACAGTAAAAAGTATTGTGCTTTCATTAATCACTTTGTATTAAATAGCTGATTTAAAAGAGGTAGTCAAGAATCTGGGGCAATTTTGGCAAACCCTCTACATATGCATGCATAAAGCATTTTGTTATTTAGCATGTGAGCTGCACAATACATCTTATCTACCATGCATAACACAAAAAAAGATGGTCTGGTCTGGCCATGATTATAGTGTGACTGGAATGTCTTGTAAATCTAAAGAGACAGAACTCCTAATGGATTCCCAGAAAAGAAATTCAAGCAACTGAAATTGTTTTTATCCGTTTTACCAAACAGGTTTTATCTCTTTAATAAAATGTGAATGTTACACTTTAAGATATGCCCTGTCTCATCCTTTAAGTGAGGACCACAAAGCTTTGTTATCAACCTACATCAGCTGGTGCAGAAAGAAATATTCAACTGTGTATGGTTTCAATCAGGTATAGGGATTAAAAAGAGAGTCTCTTGTGTACAAAAAGGAAATATCCTCTTTGATATCTTGTACTTTTATGTTTATCTGACTGAATTTATTCGCATAAATAATTTTTTTCTGTTAACTTCATAATAACACTTTGCATTTAATAAATACATAATGTCCTGAAGTAGCTAAAAAAAGTTCTGCAGTCGACCTCTAAGCCTTAGGCTTTTTAATCTTTTGCCGTTTTATCAATCATTTTAAGTCGACTGTATTCAGCAGGCGATCTTCCAAAAAAAAAAATGGATAAACATCCTGACAGATCTCTTGACAGTTTGTGGGATTTTATTTCTTCTGTTCTTCTAGACCTTGCCACTAAAGATAAACAAGCATGATATTTGTGATTTAGAGCAAGTTTGAGTTTTGAGTAATCTAGCTGACTGACATGCATTCAGGATAGTGTCGTACATGCAAAGGAAAGTCAGTTTATCAATTCAAATCAATTTATGTAAAACATTTCAAAGATTAAAGTTCAAATTCGGGGGAGAAAAGGCATTTTAAATGAATTATGAAATAATATACATCCACGCTGCATTCATTTGTTTAAATGTTTATGAACCTCATGAGATTAGCTTTGCTGTTTTATCCTACCTTGTGAAATGATCGTAGTAAAACAATGCGACACAAAAAGTGAAAACTAAACCGTTCAACATCCCAACGATGACCTCAGCTACGTTGAGATTTAGGATGTTAAATCCAATAAATTCTGTGTAAATTATATTTACTAATAATAGTAAATTATAATAGGAATAATAGGAACTGAAACTGTACCTAGTGTGCTGTTATAATAAAATAATAATTGACAGAGTGGTGACGTATCTCTCAACATAGCAAAGTTTATATTTATTTACATTTTTTATTTCCCAATGATGACAATTTTGAGTTACTTTAAAACCATGCTGTAGCAGGATTTCAGCATTTATAGTTACAAATTAATGTTGTAAAACATAAACAACACAAGTAAGTTCCTGTTATCACTTAAACCTGTAAATGTAAATTAATTTGTCTTTAAGACTTAAAACCTCTTGCAGGCATGCTAAATAAAGGTCGTCCTAGCTGAAAACTTCACCGTGTACAACTTTTCTTTTCTTTCATGAAGCTCTTGTGTAGGCAACATACAGTTAAAACAGCAATGTCTATTAAATCACATACACAATTGTCCGAGAACAAAACCAATTGTCCGAGTTGCTGTTTTAGGAAAAAACAAATTTTTTGATTTGGTTTTTACTATTCAAAAGAAAAACAAAACATTCTGCCTAGTCCAGGAAGCTACTGTAGCTTGTCATATCCTATGCCACATGTCTCCTCAGCAGGAAAAGCATTCCAAGCGAAAGATATACATACGCCTTAATATGTGGCCTGCTGTGATCCATTCTCATGGGCCAGTGATCCCAGCACCTACTAAACTAACTATGCATGTCATATATTCACAGCTCAGCTTTGTGTAGACACTACACAGCTTGCCATGCCAACTGTGTTTACCGTTTGCCATCAGAAGTGTCTCACAGAAGCTGCAGGATGTGGGATAAAGCAGAATTGCATGCATGGATAAAGCCTGGATTAGCACCTGCCCAATTTCTCAGCCAAATGCTTTTGTCACTTTAATACAATACTAAGAACAAGACCTGATGTACAGTTTTAACCAGACTTTGTTTCACATATATAAAATCACTTGCCACATGCCACATCCCTATCCTCACGCCCCCAAAAAAGATCCATGCAGTTTAAAACAAATGCCATGCATATGTGTCATGCCATGTGTACTGATAAGATAAAGCATAAAGACCATTGACTTTCTGCCAAGTAGTTCATCCAGCTAATCATTGGTGTGTTCTCACTGCCATCTGTGAGGCTAAAATACTTTGGAATTTTTTATTTAATAAAGGAGGATGCTATATTTGGTTTCCTCCCTTCGATGTAAATATTCTTAACGTACTCTATTCAATCAGGGGATTTAATTAGTTATATACTATACTTAAGTTAAAAAAAAAGTGTGTATATATGAATATATATATATAAATCCTTTCACTTAAACAACCAGCGCAATAAAACCAGCTAGTAGGTGGATTAGTTCTGCTAAATTTTTCCTAGATGCCCTGAAATGAACTGATGTCTGCAACAGGGTGTATTTCTGCCTAATGCAATTCGGCCTCATGCCAAATGAATGCATTAATTTAAATGCAATTTATGTAATGGTAAGCTACTAAACAATAACCTAAGAAAAGAATGTCTGGTTATATCTCTTCGGCCATTGATGTGACACCATTATCATTAATAGAAATTATTGCACTTACAGTACAGAAGAATGCAAAAGTTCCTGAGTATAGGGTTCTACCTGCCACTTTCTCCCTTAACTCTAAGACAGTAGCTTTGCTAAAACAAAGGTAACAAAGGATTTAGGGGACGTTGACTACTGGACTCTAAATCAGCAGCTGGCTTCTCTAACATGATATTTAACTGCAGGTGGCCTTGCTGTAGGAAAAGCTCACAGCTAGAAAGACAAAGCTCTATTATGGAGTAATATGTAGCTCTGTGAAGTGACACTCAACACGGATAGCTGCAGGCTAGAGAGAGAGAGAGAAATAGAGAGTGAGAGAGTGTAAAGCAGAGGAAGGCAGGAAAGCTGACAGGGAGAGAAGGGGGATTGTGGGTTTGCTGGTGAGTCAGTAGGTACTGTAGACAGCTCAATCCTTTACTTCACGTTTCAGTTCAATTCATCTAATCATCTTCTAAAAATAGTGTTGTAAAACTCTGTGAATGAAATAAATGTTTGATAAATACTCATACATTAACAGACCAGACTGTGGAGTGCAAGAGAGAGTACGGATCTATGTGCTTTAATATTAATTTCAAGTATATAAACTGCTCACAAAGCAGATCAGTGTCCTTAACCGGGCAGTCAACAAGGCATTAAGAAATTTTTTTTTCTAAAGGTAATCCAAAAAAGATTGACAAGATATCAGGCAGATATGACATCATTCAAATAGGAAAATGTAGAACTTAGACAACTGTGATAATTGGCAAGACTTTGCAATTAATGAATGACAAAAGGTGTGTTTATATACTAAGAGCTCACAAAGTGAACCAGATGCAAACTCTTGGGATCATGACATCTGGCTGCAAATAGATGTTCTGGTTTAAGGATTTAAGTAAAATATGAATCATAGGTACAATTTTGTACCTATAGTTTTTTATGATCTTAAAAAGTCCAGTTAATCCAATAAAGAGAGTAAAGGTTAACATCTCTGCTGGATAAACAGATCATTTGCCCTGAGTATAACAGTGGATCTTTTATCAAATTAAGATTTCTGTTTAAATCAGTCACTGGAGACATGAGCTGCTTTCCCAGTCTGTTGGCTGCCTTTTAATAATTTGTGAAATGACATTCCATGTTCCTGATTTAGGCGGGTAATTGCACTGTTGTGTGATTAAGCAATCATTATATCATGATGATAAAAGATTGACATTAACAGTGTGGTTGGCAAAAGGCTTTTTACAGATGTGTTCTAAATTGTACAAACCTGACAAAGATCCTTAGATATTCTGTAATATCTAAAGACCTCCCTTAATAGAATTTCTGCTTATTCAAGGGAGTTTAGGAAGAACTGCTAGATGTTTTATAGAAACAATTGGTAATAACGAATCTGATTGTGAATGAATTTGGCAGGCAAACTTTTTTTTAGAGCCAAAGGCATGCACTAGCATCCACAAAAGACTTGATTTGATCCTTGTTACAATATCATTAAGCATTTTGTCCAGGTTTGGATTGCGGTTGATTGGAACACACACACTCTCAAGCACACACACACACACACACACACACACACACACACACACACACACACACACACACACACACACACACACACACACACACACACTAGCTAAATGCTTTTGGACAGTGTAAAGAACTTAGACAACACATAGAAACCCATATGTTCTACCAATATGGGTTGAACACCACATAGGCAGTAACTCATCTGCACAAGTGATATGATGTGAAAACCCAAAACATTAATTAATTATCAATTACAGTTAATTTAATTTAGACTAATTCTAGGAAAACCTGTTGGTATGTTAAGTGTCATTATGGTCTGCAACCCATGACTTTTACAGCTACAAAACACTTTTGTATAGAAGCTGTAAACAAGACATCATTGTGCCAACCCACATTAATTATGTATACCGCTACTGACAGGTGATTTTATGGAGCAACAATTAATCTTGTTTGCTCTAGGATGGGATTGAAAAAGCCATTGTAAATCCTTTAATTCGCTCCGTTTGTTCATGTGCTTCCTGCTGGGCAATGGGCCAGCTCTTTCATTCAGTACGGCAGCTCACCTCCACAATTATTATGCCACAACTCATTTTAGACGGCTATATGCATGAGCCAACTAGTTAATTATAAACCATTTATTAGCTATATGCTTAAAGGAGTGCAGGACCTTGAATACAATCCATGCAAAAGAATGACGTATGTGACAGCAAAAGTAAATTAGTTAGAAGTTAAGTTTAAAAATCCTCAACGTATTCCTTTTTTTGTGACAGCCGAAGTGTTAAGTAGTGCACTTTTGTGCATTCCAGTCAACTGTGACTTTTGAATGCTCTTGGATGATCGAGAGATTTGCATGCAGCTTAATTTCATGCAGCCTAATTTCATTAATGTTGTCCATGGAAAAACAAATGAACTGCCGTGTAAAAACTGCAAGCACAAGGCCATGTGGTTCAGCTAATATACAGTCATGCTGAACAAATAATCCGTCCTAACAATTACAATGTCTAACAGGCCTCAAAATGTTTCTATAATGAGCTTGATTTGCAAAGTGTCCACAATTCCATTTGTGTTTAGAGAACAAGAAACATTGTCCTGTTCTTTAGTCAGTCCATTAGGTATAGGCCTTAAAAAAAAACTGTATACTGAATGTGAAATCAAGTATAGGCATATCAAATTTAAATATGACTTTAATGGCAGTAATAAAATGAAAGTGCATAGTTATTAATCTCTGAGGTCATGTAAATTAAGGTAAATTAAAGGTAATCTGACAGCTAATTAATGACATAGATTAAATGTGCAGAGTTTTTTTGTGGTTTGTATTTACAAGTCCATCTAGTCATGAAACTAACATGAGAATTATTAATCCAAACAATCAAATTCAAAACCAAGCATAAGTCATACAATATGCATGCAGAATACAAGAGGTAAAATGGGTACATAACAGTATTAAAAAAAAGCCAACAAAATATATACTTTTATACTAAAATATAAAAAGGCTTCTTAAGTCAATATAGCAGGCCACAAATGAAGCAACTTCACAGAGAGTTTGAATGAAGTCACTTTTTACCTGTGTGTCTGTGAGTGTATGTGTGTACATGTATGGTATTCACACCTAGGCCTTCAGTGGTGTCTTACCTAAACCAATCCACCTCTTAATACTATCATTATGGTGTAGCTACAGAAACCATCAATATTATACAGAAATGCAGTATAGCAGAGCACTGCATCACTGACAGGAATGCAGTGAGAATGATGGCATTACTAAAACAAGAAACACAATTCTACAAGTCTCCTTTTACTGCAGCCATAGCTGCACAGCCTGCATACATCGTCTGTAGCAGAAGCATCAATTTTAACTCATCAAATGTCCCTGGGTTTTTTGTGCATTTTTACAGTGCCTTACAGTGCATTACAGTCTTGGTAGGGATTTGAAATGAAAGCAAAATGTGTGTTTTTGTGCAAATTCTACAAGAAGAAAACAGCTGTAGGTTACGTATGTAAACTTAGTTCCCCGAGGGAACACAGACGCTGCGTCAAAACGCTTTTGGAACGCCTCCGCATTGTTCACGCTCTGAACCACGTGTGAAATCTGGCCATCGGGGATGCAGGGAGTGTGGGGACGCAGCATCTCGTTCCATCAGGGAACAAAGGTTACATACGTAACCTAGAGATGTTCCCTTTTAGGAACTCGAGCTGCGAAACGCTTTGGGAATGAGTGTTCAATCATGCCACACTGACCAGTCCTTGCCTAGTGTGTGAAAGCACATCTAGAGCGCAGGACAGAGGAGCCGGGAGTGGCTCTAAGGTCGAGGTAAGAGCCTGACAAAGGTCAGTGGGATGGACCAGCCTGTAGCTTTGCAAATGTCCTGGAGTGGGACTCCAGGGGACCAGGCCATAGAGGAGTAAGCCTTGACCACTGAAGGAGCAGGGAGACCAGAGGATTTATATAAAATTGCATCCACCATCCATCAATGAGAGTCTGCTTGTTGCCTATAGGGGCCATAGCAGACAAACAGCTGCTCCAACTTTCTCCACGGACTTGCACTGGACACAGTAATTTTTTTTTATTTTCCTGGTCAGGGGGCTGAAATGGATGAGGGTAGAATGCCCGCAATACAACAGGTTGTGGAGGAGCCACGGGCACGTTAGGGTACATACCCTGGTTTGGGGTAAGGGCCACCTTGGCCAATGGCTTGAAGGGGGCCTCAGACAAAGCTGCCAGCACAACGGCCAAGTACCACCCAGGCACTCTGTGTCACGTCCCAGGCCTCAGCCTCCGGGTGCCATGCAGGAACTTGTCACCAAGGGTGTCCACCCAGGGACTGTCCAACAAGCGGGGCACAATAAGCTGCGATAGCGGACACATAACCCTTCAGGATCGAAAGAGCCAACCCTGCGGCAAACTGTTCCTAAAGAAGTTCAGCGCTGAACCAACCAGCCAGTTGACTGGGTCCATTTGGTAGTGCTCGCACCACGCAATGAACAAGCGCCATTTAGGCAACCTCCTCGTAGAGGAAGCTCTGGATTGGAGGATGGTCTCCACTACCTTAGTAGAGAGACCACCTGCTAAGAACTGTGTCCCCTCAGCTTCCATTCCCGGATTGGACCAGCCTGTATAGGGGCGAGATCAGAGACCCCCTGGTGGTCGATGTAAGAGACAACCGATGTGCTGTCCATACGGACCAGCATATAACGATTCCTCAGGTCTGGAAGGAAGTGTTTCACCTTTGCCCCTAAAAAGCAAAACTCAGAGACCTCCTGTGAGCAGAAAGGATGGATATGTGGAAGCATGCGTCCTTTAGATATATCGATACAAACCGGTCCCCTGACCTGATCTGAGACACGACCTGCTTTGTTCAAATTCTACAGGAAAGAAAACACAAAAATATTAATGTTCGATGAAAAAGCTAAACAACTGTTTTGAATTGTTTTGGCTGAACTTTCCTCAAGATGTCCAGCTTTTCTTGAAATGTCCATCTTATAAATGTCATTGTAAATATATCTGTGACCAAATCAATTTCTTCTCTTCTGTCAGCCATTAAATCAATAAAATATATTCGAGCTTGAGCAGTTTGTAGCATAGATGTTGTTTCCTAACTCTAACTGGTGTACTTTCTGACCATCCAATAAAAGGAGCTGAAAATACTGACATTAATGACATTAATCCCAATAATTTATTTTCTTCTTCTCTCATTTTATTGGGAATAATTTAACACATATTCTGGGACCAAAAAAGATTACAATGTAAATCAGTGATTCTGATAGAGATTAGGCCAGCAGAGAAGGCCTTGCTGGCCCTGACGGCCTTAGACTGGTGGTTTGGGAGTTGGAGTTTTGTGGTGACCATATTTGATTACTATTTGTAGTTCCCAACTGTCTGTGGCACATCTGTCTTTTTTTGTGTGTGTTTTTTCTTCTTTGTCTTCTTACTATAATTAAATACTTACTATTCTTACTATAATTGAATTGAACTACCTAGGTGTTCACATCACACAGGACCTGTCATGGTCCTGTCACACCAACACCCTGGTGAAGAAGGCCCGGCAGCGTCTGTACCATCTGGGATGCTTAAGGGATTTTAAACTACCCTCTCAAGTGCTAAAGACTTTCTACACCTGCACCATAGAGAGCGTTCTGACGGGTAGCATCACTTCCTGGTTTGGGAACAGCACCATGCAGGACAGGCAAGCCCTCCAGAGGGTGGGACATCTACCGGACATCTACAGCACGCGGTACAAGACCAGAGCCAGGAAGATTATGAAGGGTCCAACAATGGACTCTTTTCTTTGTTGCGTTCAGGGAAACGCTTTCGCTCCCTGAAAGCGAACACAGAAAAAATGAGGAGGAGCTTCTTCCCGCATGCCATTCGGAGTTTAAACCAGGATTTAAAAACTGGCCCACTCTCTCCATTATCACACTTTTTCTCTGCACATATCTCACTTACTCGCACTATGACACTTTAAACTCTGGACTCGCACAGCACAGTGCAGTTTATTTTATACCACAACATACCAGACACAGATACTTTACACCACACCATACTGCACACGGACACTTTATGGACAATTACAATCTGGACTCGCACAGCACAGTGCACTTTACATTTAATTTTATACCACACCATACCGCACATAGACACTTTATGGACAATTACAAAACCACCTTATATTGTTTACTGTTTTATTGCTTACTGCCATAAGCATATTCAGTATATACATATTTTTTCTCTCATACATATCATATATATCTTTATATATACTTATATTTGATATAGTTTTTAATCTTTATTTATCTGCCTTCTTTTTCCTTGTTTTATATTTTTCCTCCATCCTATTCCCTCATGCCAGACCGTCGTAAAAAGCATTTCACTGCATGTCGTACCCTGTATGTATGTGTATGTGACAAATAAAATAAAATTTGAAATTTGAAAATGAAATTTTTTTATATAAAGATCAATAAATAAGCATCTAGTGTTTGGCTTTTTGTCTGCTATTGGGTATGCTTGCAACGCAATATTAAAACTGTTTTTAAGTCAGGAGTTTATTTATGAAGGTTAAAAAGTGTACAGGTAAATAAACTGCTACATAAAATGACTTAAAACACCTCAGTGTTTGTTCTTAAAAGGAACAAGTCAGTATTAGCATCTGGCTTGACATATCAAATAATCAGTTATCACTAATTACCCTGTTACCTTGTAGCCACTGGGCAAATTTACACAGAAACACACCCACACAGTGTTACTCCCCCATAATCACTACGCTCACAAATCAGCTGCGGGGAAAATGTTAGCTGTGGGCGGCCGATAACGCAGATTGATAACCAGTTTACTGTCAGAAGTTCGAAGCCCCTGATCTATGACACGGAGACCTGTGGGATGAAGACACTGGCAAGACAACGATAATTGAGAGTATTTATAAAGTGGCCTGCTCAGCAGCTAGCAACCCCTGTAAATCTGCAGGGAGCTGTGCAAAAAAAAAAATGCCATGACCCAAGGACAGTGCTCGGCAGGAGTATGTCTGTGCCGAGACATCAGGGAATAGGAATGCCACTCATTCTTTTTCAGGGCTTTTACATTTTCCACAGAGTGCAAGCTTTATTCCAAGGAGTACAGAGCTTTGCACAATTATGTTTTTCAAAGGTTTCACACTGTTTGTAAATGAACATAAATTATTAAAAAATGACCTTGACACTATTTATCTTATTTCAGCCCCCCAAAAATGATAAAAACTTCCTGTTCCTTGATAAAAAAAAAAAAAAAAAAAAAAAAAAATATATATATATATATATATATATATATATATATATATATATATATATATATATATATATATATATATATATATATATATATATATATAACTATACTCTGAGTCACATTACCTCTTACAGCACCAAAAATGACACATCTGGGAATGTGAAGAGAGTTTTGCATGTTTATAACTTCACATTGAATAGCAGTGAATGCAGATTGATTGAGGATGCAAAATAAAATATTATTATCTTCAGGTTTGAATAGGCTTTGAAAATTCCAGGCTAAGAGTGCAATCATATATTAAACAAGTATGTCATGTAAAGAATCATAGATAAGTCCTGTTGAAGAATTAATGCCATTGCAGTGGCATGGAACTGCAGGAGGGACCACATATAGCTTATTAATCAATGTATTGTTTATGTGAATGTATGAAACGATGGTTTTCACAAAACCGTTGTAACTGGAACAGCATATATATGTATGCTACTTACATTTCATTGCAGCATAAGTTATTTACTGTAATCAGAGTTGAGCCATTAAGATGCTGGGGGCAACTGAAATAAGAGCAATTCTGAAGTCATGTCAAAACATCTCCAGGATCTGAAAAAAGACACAAGACCTCTGTGAGTTAAACTTATTGCAGTGCATTGTAAATAAAGCTGGCACAGTAATCATTAAATCAAACTTATATGATTCCTTCAAGTGTTCTAAGTAAAAAAAAAAAAGGGCATCTCACAATATATATTTATATACAAAGATAAACAACTAATGCAATCAGTTATGCCTATAATATCACACAGAAAGGCTTTAGTTTGTTGCAAGACAATAAAGCATGTGTTATTAATAACATTCCACACATTGTGTATTTTAATTTTCTTCTATTTCTCAAGATATATGCACAGACTGAAAGACAAGTTAGACATGACCCTGAAACACATTTGTCTCCTTTACTTTTCATTGCAACAAATGCCTTCTATAGCATTTCAATTTCAGGCCTTCCAACAAAGGCATTTTGTTTATTTATTTATTTTTGAGAACTTATGAATAATTAGAAAGGCAGTCTGGGATGGATCGGGGACAAATACCGACATCTTACTTTGATCTCAATTCTTAAAGGATTCATGACATCAATTACAGAGCAACTATTAAGAGCCATATTGAAGTTGCCATCAAAAGTCTAAAAGTTACATCAGTATGGAGATGTAAGATTAAGCATGTTCAAAGGTGGCCTATGCGCCCTCTAAAATGGATTTTTCTTGGCTCATAATTCAGTTAACAGGGCATATTTATAGTCATGGTGTTTTATTGCCACTCCTCTATATAGCTTGAATACACTATAATGACCATGGTGCAACACATAACAGTTTGCAAGATAACATAAAGTGCAAATACACAACAGTGTAAAATGAGCGCAGGATAAAAACAACAATAGTGCAGAACCATAAATACACAGAACATTGTGTGTAAACTATAAAATATTTAGTTTTGCTACAGCAATAACCTATACTGAAATCTGATATACAGTATGGCAATATATATAGACATATATAATAAAGAATATGTACAAACGTGGAATACGTTTTTTTTTTACTTACCAACTAATGTTTGTATACATATGGTATGTGAGATATGTTTACTTAATATATTGTGTAATGATACATTAAAGCTGAACATAATATATGAGATACCCGATGTTGAGTTATGAAATTAGTTACTATGTGATACTAGTGTCAGATAGATGTTTTTTTATTTGAATTTATTTAATAGAAATAAGGAACTCTAAGGTTATTCTTCTTTCGGCTTCTCCCATTAGGGGTCCCCACAGCAGATCATTCATCTTCATAACCCACTGTCCTCCACATCTGCCTCTTTCAAACCGACAACCTGCATGTCTTCCCTCACCACATTCAAAAACCGCATCCTTGGCCTTCTTCTTTTCCTCCCTCCTGGTGGCTTCATCCTCAGCATTCTCCTACCGATATACCCCATGTCCCGCCTCTGCACATGTCCAAACCATGTCAATCTCGCCTCCGTCACCTTGTCTCCAAAACGTCCTACATGCGCTGTCCCTCTAATAAACTAATTTCTAATCCTATCCATCCTCATCACTCCCAACAACCTCAACATCTTTAGCTCCGCTACCTGCAGCTCCACCTCCTGTCTTCTAGTTCATGCCACTGTCTCTAAAGCAAAGATTGCAGGTATCACCACAGTCCTAAAAACATTTCCTTTTACTTTTGCAGATATTATTCTATCACAAATCACTCCTGCCACTCTTCTCCACCCACTCCACCCTGCCTGCACTCTTTTCTTCACTTGTCTAACACACTCTCCATTACTGTTGACCCCAGGTACCTGAACTCCTCCACCTTTTCCACCTCTTCTCCCTGCAACTGCACACCTCTACTGCCCTCCTTCACATCACACACATGTACTCTGTCTTACTCCTACTGACTTAGATTCCCCTTCTCTCCAGCATGTACCTCCACCTCTCCAGGCTCATGTCAGCCTGCTCCCTACTCTCACCACAAATATAATCTTTAAATATATCATCTGCAAACATCGTAGTCCATGGAGACTCCTGTCTGACCTCGTCCGTCAATCTGTCTGTCACCACTGCAAACAGTAAAGGGTTGCGAGCCGATCCTTGATGCAGTCCAACCTCCACCTTGAACCAGTCTGTCGTTCCTACTGCACACTTCACTGCTGTCACGCTGTCCTCATACATGTCCTGCACCACCCTCACATACTTCTCTGACACACCTGACTTTCTGATACAATACCACAACTCCTCTCTTGGCACCCTGTCGTACGCTTTCTCTAAATCCACAAACACTTAATGTAACTCCATCTGACCATCTCTACACGTCTCAATCAACATTCTCAAAGCAAATAATGAGTCTGTGGTGTTCTTCTTAGGCATGAAACTATACTGTCGCTCACAGATGGTCACCTCTTCTCTCAGCCTGGTTTCCATTACTCTTTTCCATAACTTCATGGTGTGACTGATTAACGTTATTACCCTGAAGTTACTGCAGGTCTAACCATCTCCCTATTCTGAAAGATTGGTACCAGCACACTTCTTCTCCATTCCTCAGGCATCCTCTCACCTTCCAAAATCTTGTTGAACAACCTGGTTAAAAACTCCACTGCCATCTCTCCTAATGTCACCATACAGACCAAGCGTAGGAACCGGGAGTACTACTAGAATGTTTTTATTAAATACACAAGGCAGAGGCTTGAGGAGAAGTACGAACTGGAGAGCGGGTATAATCCGTAATGCGGGTATAATCCATAATGCGGATAATAAAAAATAAATACTAGCGGTAGGAAGTCTGGAAGATCTCTCATGGCAACGAGTAGATTCGACAGCGAGTGAGGTGTAATCGAGACCTTATTAAGGGGAAAGGTAATGGGAAACAGGTGTAGGTGATTAGAGCAGGGAGAAGCTGAGTAAAAGCATTGGAGAGAGGGGTGGCTGGTGGTTCCCTGACACCTAAACACCTCCAGGCTTCTACTGGTATATCCTCTTAATCGCAGCTCTCAATTCCTTCTTAATAATCCTATCTATTTCATTCTTCACCGTCTCCACATCATCCAACCCTACTCTCTCTCATTTTTCTAATTTATCAGCTGCTCAAAATACTCTCTCCATCTACTCAACACACTCTTCTCACTAGTCTACACATTTCCATCTACATCCTTTATTGCTCTAACTTGCTATAACACATCCTTCCCAACTCAATCCCTCTGCCTGGCCAATCGGTATAAATCCTTTTCTTCTTCCTTGGTGTCCAACTTCTCATACAGCTCCTCATATGCCTTTACCTTTGCTTTCCTTAACACATGTGAGAATTGGCAGGCAGGAGGGTGTTGAGTAATCAGACTGCCTAGGGGAATAAACTGTTGTGGAGTTTGTCAGTGGTGGCACAGATGCTATAGTACCTTCTGCCAAGTGTCACAGTGTGGTGGTTTTGGGGGTGTTGTATGCAAAACTGATGGTCGGTAGAGAGACCCCAGTGACCTTGTCAGCTGTTTTCCTGTGAACATTTTGAGAGAGCTGGTGCGGATGCTTTTTTTTTTGTCTCTCTGTAGGACCCGGAAGGTTGTCCCTTTGAAGACTCTACAGAAAATGTAGATGCTGCTGAGCCTTCTTAGCTAGACAGATGTTCACACCAAAACAATTTTACATTTACATTTACATTTGCAGCATTTAGCAGACACCCTTACAAGCCATTGTACAAGTACAATTTTACAAGTACAAATAATGGAAGTGGTTATGGAATAGTAGAATGTGTCATGTAGGCTATTTTATCATTCATTCACTTTGCTACATTAAATTGTACAAGCAATTGTACAAGTACAATTTCAAGCCAATATATATATATATATATATATATATATATATATATATATATATATATATATATATATATATATATATATATATTTATTTTTTTTTATTTTTTTTATTTATTTTTTTTAAGAAGCAGATTGTTGTTTCTCCATCATTCTGTGGGCTGGTTTGCCACAAATGCAGAGAGGGTTGGGGAAGGAGAGATTCAAACCCAACAGGCTCAGCTTTCTTACCATTTGTTGTGAAATGATTATGTTGCATGCTAAAATGATGAGCACCATCCTTATGTAGTTGTTCTTTTTGTCCTTGTCACTCAGAAAAAGTGCATTGTAGGCATACTGAAATACGTCCGGTGTGATGTGCTTTATGACCAGCCACTTAAAGCACTTCATGATGATAGATGTAAGCGTACCAGTCATTCAGGCAGGACACAAAAGCCTTCTATGATAGTCGTTTTGACGCACATGACTGCTTGACTAAAGGAAATGTTGAAGGTACCTGTAAGGACATCTGAAAGCTGAGCAGCACCTTCCTTGATCACACTACTGGGTAGATTCTCAGGACCAGCAGTTTTCTATGCAACAATTAGCACCTGGATGATGACAATGATTGTCAGCATTTGACCAAAAAAATAAATGCATATTAATACAAAATATATATTTTTTACGTTTTGTACAATGTAACAGAAAAGCTAGAGACAAACTTTCAAATATGATGGTTATTATGCTATTTAAATAAAATGATGGTAATGGTAATTTTTCATATTATTTCTCTAAGAAAGTCTAAAATACTAAATTGTGGTTATGGAATAGTAGTATGTGTCATGTAGGCTACTTTATTTTATTATTCGATTACGTGCCTGTTCAGCAATTAAATTTTGCTGTAATTTATTACACTCACAAAGGGGCTAGAATATGATGTGTCATGTTGCACCTCAGTCCACCACTCCACCGGTACTAAAAGTCTTGCAACGTTTTTTTGACTCAAGTGAAAAATTAAGCAGTAGTTAAATTTTATTTGAATAGCTTTTTTTTAACAATGAACATTTGCACAAAAACAGCTTAAAATAATTGAATAGATTGATATACATTTATCAATCAATATACATTTAAGCATCATAAATTAGATTCCATATGTTTATTTATAATAAGAGAGTGGTGACAGTGGCAAGGAAAAACTCCCTGAGATGGCATGAGGAAGAAAACTTCCAGTGATTCTACTAAGAATCCAGTGATGTGCCATGCATTTGGTACCTGGGCCTTCAGTGGGGACTTACCCGACTTAATCCACCACTTAATACCATCACTATCATGTTGCAATTATAGATACCATCAATACTATACAAAAAATAACAACACATGGCATTATAGAGAGAGGCATTTCAAATATGGAAGGTGAATACCATTTTTTACTAAAGCAAGCTCCTAACCTCTACACTACAACCACAACTGTGCCACCTACATCATCTAAAGAAGTTTAGAATCAATATTTGTCTCTTAACATGAAAATATAAAAAAATACAACCTCACCAGAGATGCATACTCATAATGCATACTCTCATAATGCATACTCACATAATTTGCAACGTCCATCACAAGATGTAAGCCAGTGGTACAGCTCATAGGCACTGGTCTAGAAGTGGTGAATAAACCCTTTCCCGGGCTGAAACAAGCTAGCATCGGGGTTGACCGACCTCCCCTCATGATGTCTAGTTTTTCTTAAATATTTATTTTTAAGTATGTCTGAGACCAAATAAATTTCTCTTCCTCCATCAGCCATTGTGGGCATAAAAAAGCTCAGATGTATAAATGTCTGCAGAGCATTACAGACATGTTTTGCTAGTCGGACTTGGCTGTAACAGTTTTTCTCTGACCAACCAATCAAAGGACAGAAAAATGCTGATGTCCTTTGACAGCTCTTTGGTCTTGGCCATAGTAGAGTTTGGAGTCTAACAGGTTTGGAGGTTGTGGACAGGTTTTTTTTATACTGATAACAAGTTCAAACAGGTGCCATTAATACAAGTAACAAGTGGAGGACAGAGGAGCCTCTTAAAGAAGAAGTTACAGGTCTGTGAGAGCCAGAAATCTTGCTTTTTTTGGAGGTGACCAAATACTTATTTTCCACCATAATTCGCAAATAAATTCTTTAAAAATCAGACAATGTAATTTTCTGGATTTTTTTTTTCTCGTTTTGTCTCTCATAGTTGAAGTGATGAAAATTACAGGCCTCTGTCAACTTTTAAAGTGGGAGAACTTGCACAATTGGCGGCTGACTAAATACTTTTTTGCCCCACAGTAAATATATATAAACATATATAATCTATTAACATTATTCTTAAATTTTTTGACAAAAAAATGTGAGCTGTGAGCTGTTTCAAACCACCTTTGCATTTACCTGTGGATGGAAAATATTTTCAAAAACGCTGTTTGTGTAGACAGGAATTATTTTGAAAGTGGAGGGGTAAAAAAGGGTTCTGACGCCTCTATAAATAATATATTAGCAGAGAGGCATAAAAACCTGAGCTTCTTCAGTCAAGTTTTTATTTTCTTTCCTTTATAGTGTGTAAACAGACGTATGGTAAAAAAATATTCCTAGTTCATGTATAAAATTAAATATATAATACATTTTGATTTGATTTGATTTTGATGTGCTTTAATTGCAATAAAATACATACATGATAGAAATAACTGAATGAAAGTCAGTCAGGACTAGTCAATAACAATCATATGTACAGGAGGTGACCTGAGGCAACTGTTGCAAAACCTTTAGAACTGTTTAGAACTGTGCATTCAAGAGATTTTTTGTTTACTCATATAACCAAGCCTACTGGCAACTCTATCAGTGCATTTCTCTCTCTCTCTCTCTCTCTCTCTCTCTCTCTCTCTCTCTCTCTCTCTCTCTCTCTCTCTCTCTCTCTCTCGCTCTCTCTCTCTCTCTCTCTTACAAACACACACACACACACACACACACACACACACACACACACACACACACACACACACACTTATTTTTAAACATAAAGGACACAACTTGACTGGAACTTACATTATGGGGACCTTACTTTTTTAAAGACTTGGAGACCTCATGTATGGCCAAAAACTAAATCAGAAGATCATTCAACTCACTTCTGACATTCTTCAAACAAATAAACAGACTAGGGTAGACAAGAGTGAATTTACAATTTACAAAAAAGACTCAAGAACTGGATCTACAATTAAAATAATAAAGTTTGGCCTGTAAGAAAAATACTCTACATTGAGAAATACTACACAAAGTGTGCATATATATACTTCGTTACTGTACTTAAGTAGATTTTTCAGGTATCAGTACTTTACTCCACTATTTATTTTTTAGACAACTTTTTACTTTTACTCATTACATTTTTACACAAATATCTGTACTTTTTACTTCTTACATTTTCAAAACCGGCTCGTTACTTTAGTTTTAATCCACTGATTTGGTGAAATATATTTTTTTTATTTTGTAAAAAAAATGTAAATACATAAATACATAAAAAATACATAAATACATTTCTAAATATAAAAGAGGCGAAATTAAAACCTTCGGGAAAAAATACATTTATCTACGACGTCCTTTCTTTACTTAGATGTAAAATAAATTATTAAACTCCAGATAAAAATATTTTTAATCAGTAAACTTTTGTTTTATTTATGCGCCAAGTCTCAAATCAAACAGAAAATCCGCCATGTTTTACACAATTTACCCTCTAGGTGGCGTTTTGTGGGTTTTTCCCTCATAATGGCGACACAAAGAACTTTTTACTTAAGTACATGTCAGAGCCAAGACTTCTTTACTTTCACTTGAGTAAAAAAGTTTAATCAGTACTTCAACTTTTACCCGAGTATTTTAAAACATGAGTATCTGTACTTCTACTTAAGTAAAGGATGTGTGTACTTTTGCCACCTCTGGTCTATATACAGTAAAGAGTGTGAAAGTGATTGAATCAAAGTGTAGTAACGCAAAGATGATGACAGTGATGATCGTGACTTCACGTGTAGTCTGTCAATGGTCATGTCTGTAGGCTGCAAAACCGAATGTGAACTGTGGCTTAAAGCAGTCATGATTGTAGGCCACAACGTGTTCTGTGAGTTGTAGTAAGGCCCTGAATCTGGTGTTGATGTTACACATGTCAGCTCATAAATCATCAAACCAGACAATGATCATCACCTGTTAATCATTTAGCTGCATTACCAATGTTAAAAAATTGTTCCTCAGGAGTTCTATTAACAGTTCTAGGTCTTCCTAGAATGTTCCTCTGAAATCTCCCTTTGTACAGCTTGAAAACCTTTCAGGGTTTCCCTGATTAAATGAAAAATTAGCTCTAATTGTTCAAGATTAGACCTTTTTGAATGGTCTGTTTAGTCAATCAGGTGGAAAACCTAAAAATGTGCTTTATGTACAACCTTAAAAAAGAGAGTTGATGAATTGATAAGACTGAAGAGCCTGTACTATAGGATCAATAGTTTACCTTATTTTAAGAGAGTAAATAATGTTTGGCCAATCTCCTTTTTTTTTTTTTTGTCTTACCATAATCTCAGCATGCAGTACCAAGCTTTTTGTTCTTCGCTACATTGCTTTTATCATCAATGACCTCTTACATGATTCTGTTTGTCCTCTTGATCCGTCTAGTACTCTGTACTTTGTATTGTTTATCCTTTAGACCTTTTCTTTGTATTGTGGACTGTGTTTGGATTTTTAAATAATTGCTCAGCAACTGTATCTGCTTGTTCTTGAGTTCATTCTGGAGATGTATTACAACGTATCTTGTCTTCCTGTCTGGGCTGAAAGAGAGAGTTTACTTTGTAAGCAAAAGCAGAGCCACATCCATTTGCTGCCCTGCAGTCATGCACATTGACTGGAAGCAAGTGAGTCAACGATAAGACTAAAACAAGTCCAACAGTCCAGAATTTATTTGGCACTCTATAGTCATATAAACCGTCTGGCAGCTCTAATGTTGATAAATGGAACTAACTGTACTGGTGCCAACATGTCTCTCATCCTACGCTTAGCATAGCAATGCAGCACTTGACTCATTTATTACTTAGTAGAGCAAATGCTCGGCCTTAGAAGTGCACTGATAACACAAAAGCATGTTGACATGGTAAAGCACAAAGTTGTCAGGTTGACTTCACTTTAAATTCTGTAATACCAAGTTTACATTTTTTTTCCATTTTTATTAGGTCACTCACTGAAACCAACACACACCTGTGACGTGAAGTCACACACCTAATATGATATAATGAAACTTTAATAAATAGTATATGCATATAACAAGCTACTATAGCACACATAGGTAGAAGAACTCTTCAAAGTATCTTGCATGTAGGGGGTTCTCTGTTTGGCAGAGAATGACTCAGCTGTAGGAGGAAATAACCGAAGAAACCATGCTTCAGATTTGACCATTTCAAAACCTTTTTCTGCTCAGTGTGTATGTTTGATCATCAAATGAATTTGTAATATTCTATGAAACTTCTCTGCCTGCTTCTTTGTCATTTACTTACATTCACTTTTCATCTGAAATTAAAAAGGAATTAATTTTGGCCACATAGTATTCACATCAGCTGCATCTGCATGAGAGAGTGCCATTTCGACTAATTTAACAAGGTCGATGGCATACATATACTTCAACACCAACTTGCAGCTGTGCAGCTGTTTTTGTTAACTGGTGAACTTGTAGTAAGATTGCAGTCAAATAAGAATTTGATAAAACTGATATCTGATTAACGCTGACAAAAAAATGGGTATGACATTATAAGGATGATTGGCAGCAAAAGCAGGAGAGGATTTTTTCACACAAGAGTTGAATTAGGAATGTTAAAGGAGGCCGATTCTTATGCCAATCTTCTGGAAGGAAAAGGAAGAGGACTACAGATGAGCCTTTCTCTGCTTTATCAGCATGGAGAGCACAGTTGCCTGAGTTCTCTCTCCCTCCTTCTGTCCTGTCTTTCTCCTTAAGGTATGTCTGTTAAAGATAGATGTGTGAATCGAAAGGAATCTTTTGTCTTCAGGTGCTGAAATGTGGAATTAATTTTTGTAAAAGCTGCTGGCAAGCATGTTAAATCCTCCTAATGTCTCTAGTCACTCTAAGTTTTAGCATTAACAATATATCTCTTTGTCACCCTGACATTCTTAACAGTATATTCTTCTGGGGGTTTTTTTTTTTACCTCCCCTGATTAAGAGCTGTGTCTTGATGTTTTTTTAGTTTGTTTTTGTTTTAAGTTGTATTTTTCTTTTGCCAATTGCAAAACAACACATGGATAGCTTTATGTGGAGAAAAAGTGCAGTAAAATAAAAATTTAGAATGAACAGGTAATAAGTCTATACAAAATAACTGATCAGGATATTGAGCACACTATAAATTTGTTCTTTGTTTATTTTGCACTTGCCAGAAAGGTTTACACACTAGATACTTGCATCACAAAAACTAGAGGTTTTTACTTGGAGATTTGTGTTTTTACTTCAGATTTGTTTGCACCATAATAGTGCAAGCAAGTCAACAGATGCTTGCAGGACAAAGACCACCTTACCATGAATGTATTGTACTTTGTGCATTTATACCATCTTTAATAACTGCCTGGTCAGTGTGGTAGTGGCTACAATTAGGCTGGTTTAAATTACTGGATTTATTTATATTTTTGGAAATAACCAACCTTATAAAAAATAAAAAAACATTTAAATTCACGTTAATGAAAATTGTATGTAATTCAGAGCATTCCCACTTCAATTTCTAATCTAAATACAAATTTATTTAAAAAACTAAACACATACAGTAGGCATTTTTGTTACACATCTAATGTACATACATGCATTTTGCTTGTTATATGTCTATGTGTTCACGCTGCCCTTCCACCTGCTCCTCTCCAATGTTATATCGTCTTTGTTTCCTCCTTTTCTAACCTTTGCAGGCTTAGAAACTTTAAGGCTTGCCATTTATCCTACCATCCCACACAAAACTCACTTTCACTTAACTCACTTTCTGTCCAACTTCTGTTGTGGTAACTACTCCCAGCAGCCTGTATCGCTCGACAGCGCAGCCCTTTCATCAGAGCAGTATTGCAGTTTGTATTAGATTTACAGTGATACCACAAATAACTTGCAATGAGCTGATTTATAATGATAGTGTGTATAAATTATTTTGTGTATGTTTGCTTTAGAGTTTACTTTAGTAAAAAGAAAATGCAAACACCAGGACTTCTTTATCGTGTTCTTTTTCATGATGTAAAAGAACAAACAAAAGGTCTCTAGGTTACATATGTAACCATAGTTCCCTGAGGTAAGGAGATGCTGCGTTGAAAACACTTTGGGAACACGGCCGAGTGTTCATGCTCTAAAATAAGAACGCAGACCTCCTTGATTGTTGATGTAGGAGACGACTGCAGTATTGTCCATACAAACCAACACGTGGTGACCTTACAGCCAGCATCTCTAGGCAGTTGATGTGCCAGCATAGATAGGGCCCTTCCTACAGACCTTGGGCGGCGCAACCACTCGTGATCGCACCCCACTCCGTGAGGGACGCATAAATCGTTAGCGTTAAGCGACCATTTCTGAACCAAATAACTCTGTAATTTGCAATATTAAGTTTGTTTGCCCTCTCTGTTTTTCCTTCTCTGTAGGAATCACTTGCTTAACTTAAATAATGCTGACAAGCAGAAATAAATACTTTCATTCCACTGCTGCCCCGTAAGTGTACAAAGCTCCAGTTTGTCTACAAAAAGGACAAAGGCAGGTTTTGAATCCCCTTCAGCCCCAGAGGTGTGAGGTAAAAGTGCTAACCATTAATTCACCATACATAAATCACATTGTGAAAAAAGGTAAAGCGTAATAGCTATATTAGCCATATATATATATATATATATATATATATATATATATATATATATATATATATATATATATATATATATATATATATATATACAGTGAGGAAAATAAGTATTTGAACACCCTGCTATTTTGCAAGTTCTCCCACTTAGAAATTATGGAGGGGTCTGAAATTGTCATCGTAGGTGCATGTCCACTGTGAGAGACATAATCTAAAAAAAAAATATCCAGAAATCACAATATATGATTTTTAAACTATTTATTTGTATTATACAGCTGCAAATAAGTATTTGAACACCTGTCTATCAGCTAGAATTCTGACCCTCAAAGACCTGTTAGTCTGCCTTTAAAATGTCCACCTCCATTACATTTATTATCCTAAATTAGATGCACCTGTTTGAGGTCGTTAGCTGCATAAAGACACCTGTCCATCCCCATACAATCAATAAGAATCCAACTACTAACATGGCCAAGACCAAAGAGCTGTCCAAAGACACTAGAGACAAAATTATACACCTCCACAAGGCTGGCAAGGGCTACAGGGAAACTGCCAAGCAGCTTGGTGAAAAAAGGTCCACTGTTAGAGCAATCTTTAGAAAATGGAAGAAACTAAACATGACTGTCAATCTCCCCCGGACTGGGGCTCCATGCAAGATCTCACCTCGTGGGGTCTCAATGATCCTAAGGAAGGTGAGAAATCAGCCCAGAACTACACGGGAGGAGCTGGTCAATGACCTGAAGAGTGCTGGGACCACCGTTTCCAAGGTTACTGTTGGTAATACACTAAGACGTCATGGTTTGAAATCATGCATGCCAATGAAGGTTCCCCTGCTTAAACCAGCACATGTCCAGGCACGTCTTAAGTTTGCCAATGACCATTTGGATGATCCAGAGGAGTCATGGGAGTAAGTCATGTGGTCAGATGAGACCAAAATAGAACTTTTGGGTCATAATTCCACTAAACGTGTTTGGAGGAAGAAGAAGGATGAGTACCATCCCAAGAACACCATCCCTACTGTGAAGCATGGGGGTGGTAGCATCATGCTTTGGGGGTGTTTTTCTGCACATGGGACAGGGCGACTGCACTGTATTAAGGAGAGGATGAACAACCTCCTTCCCTCAGTTAGAGCATTGAAGATGGGTCGAGGCTGGGTCTTCCAACATGACAATGACCCGAAGCACACAGCCAGGATAACCAAGGAGTGGCTCTGTAAGAAGCATATCAAGGTTCTGGCGTGGCCTAGCCAGTCTCCAGACCTAAACCCAATAGAGAATCTTTGAAGGGAGCTCAAACTCCGTGTTTCTCAGCGACAGGCCAGAAACCTGACTGATCTAGAGAAGATCTGTGTGGAGGGGTGGCCCAAAATCCCTCCTGCAGTGTGTGCAAACCTGGTGAAAAACTACAGGAAACGTTTGACCTCTGTAATTGCAAACAAAGGCTAGTGTACCAAATATTAACATTGACTTTCTCAGGTGTTCAAATACTTATTTGCAGCTGTATCATACAAATAAATAGTTAAAAAATCATACATTGTGATTTCTGGATTTTTTTTTTAGATTATGTCTCTCACAGTGGACATGCACCTACGATGACAATTTCAGACCCCTCCATAATTTCTAAGTGGGAGAACTTGCAAAATAGCAGGGTGTTCAAATACTTATTTTCCTGGAATCATGGAGGGGTCTGAAATTGTCATTGTAGGTGCATGTCCACTGTGAGAGACATAATCTAAAAAAAAAAAACCAGAAATCACAATGTATGATATATGCAATTACAGAGGTCAAACGTTTCC
Source organism: Silurus aristotelis (assembly GCF_946808225.1). Classification (NCBI taxonomy): domain Eukaryota; kingdom Metazoa; phylum Chordata; class Actinopteri; order Siluriformes; family Siluridae; genus Silurus; species Silurus aristotelis. The sequence continues at coordinate 10,872,707 of NC_139596.1, forward strand.
TGTAGTTTTTCACCAGGTTTGCACACACTGCAGGAGTGATTTTGGCCCACTCCTCCACACAGATCTTCTCTAGATCAGTCAGGTTTCTGGCCTGTCGCTGAGAAACACGGAGTTTGAGCTCCCTCCAAAGATTCTCTATTGGGTTTAGGTCTGGAGACTGGCTAGGCCACGCCAGAACCTTGATATGCTTCTTACAGAGCCACTCCTTGGTTATCCTGGCTGTGTGCTTCGGGTCATTGTCATGTTGGAAGAGCCAGCCTCGACCTATCTTCAATGCTCTAACTGAGGGAAGGAGGTTGTTCCCCAAAATCTCGCAATACATGGCCCCGGTCATCCTCTCCTTAATACAGTGCAGTCGCCCTGTCCCATGTGCAGAAAAACACCCCCAAAGCATGATGCTACCACCCCCATGCTTCACAGTAGGGATGGTGTTCTTGTTATGGTACTCATCATTCTTCTTCCTCCAAACACGTTTAGTGGAATTATGACCCAAAAGTTCTATTTTGGTCTCATCTGACCACATGACTTTCTCCCATGACTCCTCTGGATCATCCAAATGGTCATTGGCAAACTTAAGACGTGCCTGGACATGTGCTGGTTTAAGCAGGGGATCCTTTCGTGCCATGCATGATTTTAAACCATGACGTCTTGTTGGTGTATTACCAACAGTAACCTTGGAAACGGTGGTCCCAGCTCTTTTCAGGTCATTGACCAGCTCCTCCCGTGTAGTTCTGGGCTGATTTCTCACCTTCTTTAGGATCATTGAGACCCCACGAGGTGAGATCTTGCATGGAGCCCCAGTCCGAGGGAGATTAACAGTCATGTTTAGCTTCTTCCATTTTCTAATGATCCAACAGTGGACCTTTTTTCACCAAGCTGCTTGGCAATTTCCTCAAAGCCTTTCCAGCCTTGTGGAGGTGTACAATTTTGTCTGTAGTGTCTTTGGACAGCTCTTTGGTCTTGGCCGTGTTAGTAGTTGGATTCTTACTGATTGTATGGGGTGGACAGGTGTCTTTATGCAGCTAACGACCTCAAACAGGTGCATCTAATTTAGGATAATAAATGTAATGGAGGTGGACATTTTAAAGGCAGACTAACAGGTCTTTGAGGGTCAGAATTCTAGCTGATAGACATGTGTTCAAATACTTATTTGCAGCTGTATCATACAAATAAATAGTTTAAAAATCATATATTGTGATTTCTGGATTTTTTTTTTTTAGATTATGTCTCTCACAGTGGACATGCACCTACGATGACAATTTCAGACCCCTCCATAATTTCTAAGTGGGAGAACTTGCAAAATAGCAGGGTGTTCAAATACTTATTTTCCCTCACTGTATATATATATATATAATTTTTTTTTTTTTTTCACACATACATCTGGGGCAATACATTCTTAAAAGAGTACACATCCATGTGCAATTAGGAGGACCAAACTGCAAAAAGACTTAAGCCATGCTCCACTGCCTGGGTAAACATATAATTTTTCTGAATGGCACTGCATGATATTTTATCATTGAAGTGATATTTGTAACCCAGCAGGGATGTGACATGAAAGACACGTGTGTCTGTACAAGGGTTATTAAATTGGCATGGTAATACAAGTGGCCGATAGAGATACATGCACTTCACATTGATGCTAGTGATTCAACATGCCCACTGTGACAAGTGTAATTATTTCTTCAGCATCTGCTTTTCCTGCTTCATAACTGTAGATCAAGAGCCTGTGGATCTGGGGAACACTACACAGACTTTGGAATTGCAAGTCCTCCAAACATCAGTCAACCACATAAACAAAAATCACTGTGTTATAATGAACATTCTCTTTCCTCCATCTGAAATATTTTAATATTCTTCCTTCTCAGTGTTCAGTGCTGCTCAGTAGCCATTACCATAATATTTCTGCAACAGTGAGCTGGCATCACACAAGCCTGCCTGCAATGAGGTGAGATCGTGAGATGGTCGACACGCTGCATTTCTCAGGAAGGTGAACCTGTGAACCTGCTGACTTGATTAGCAAAGATGCTTATCAAAGTTGACCTTGGGTTTTCTTTCTTTCATTCTGTTCTAAAAAAATGTGTAAGTTTGTGTTTAAAACTCAAAAATCTGTGGGGTTTTGATTTTAATCAAGGAAGAAAAATGCATATACACTGTGCAAGGTTGGGCAGATGTCACTTGTTATGCATTATGCCTTGCATTTTTTTTTACCTTGGATTTAGCAACAAGGAAATACTTATTTTAGCCCAGAATCACCAGATCATCATACTAAAAATTTCCAAGTTTAAAACTTGAAGATTTCAGATTTGATTTCTTTCAATATTCTGAGGTTTAAACTTAAAAATTTTGACTTACAACTTTTCAGTTTTAAACTCAGAAATTCCCTGCCCCTCCCCTACCAGTTCTTTTTAAAATCCCATATCAGCCATAATACATCATTGTTTTATATGTGGTTTTCTTAATATAATAATTCCTCAAACATTTTGAGTTTTAAACTCTGTAAAATTCCCTGTCCCTCCACTTTAATTTTTTTTTAACTGACCCTCTCGTGCCAAAATCTAGTTAAATTGGGATCCAACATGAAAGGGCTTTTTTTCTTTTTTTTTCTCATCTTTCAGTCTTCCATGAATTTTTTGGGTCAGAAGGAGTTCAACACTATGGTAATTTTTTTTTATTTATTTCACTAGTCCTCCTCCAACTTTTGTACAAAAGGTTACAAATTTAGGCCCACATCATCCTCAGAGTAAGCCTCACAAAATAAATTTTAACGTCGCAATTATAGAAGCCATCAATAGTATACAAAAACGCAATATAACGATGCGTAGGATTACAGAGAGAGAGAAAGAGAGAGAGAGAGAGAGGCATTTCGCATATGGAGGCATTTTTACTAAAGCAAGCTGTAAACCTCTACACTACCACCGCAACTGTGCCACCTCAGAATCAATATTTGTCCAATAACATGACCAAAACATTAAAAATCTTAATAAAATACAACCTACTCACCAGAGATGCATACTCATAATTTGCACCGCTCCTCAGCGGCTGTAATCCAGTGGTATCACTCGTATTCACTGGTCTGGAAGTGTCAAAAAAAATTAAACTTTCCCAGGCTGAGACAAGCTAGCTAGCTTCGGGGTTGGCCGACCTCTCCTCACGATGTCTAGATTTTCTTGAAAATTAATTCTAAGTATGTCTTAGACCAAATACATTTCTCTTCCTCCGTAAGCATAAAAAAGAGTCTAACTCAGATGTATTAATGTGCAGAGCGCTACAGCCGTGTTTTGCCAGTCGAACTTGGCTGCAACAGTTTCCCTCTGACTAACCATTCAGAGGACAGAAAAATCCTGACGCCATTCTGGGCCAGCTAGCTGAAAGCTTGAAATCTGATTGGCTAAATAAACAGAGATTTTTCTTAAGGAGACTATGGTTAAAAAGCCAGCAGAACAGACTTTAAAGGCCCTGGGCAGATTAGATTGAATTGGCAGCACATAAAGGCTAAAATCTGACTGGACAAAAAATCAATCTATCTAGGCACGATAGCTGGGCTTGAGGCGAACTGCCCCTGGGTAGAACACCTTGGAGGTCAGGAAAGGCCGAATGAAGAGTGAAGCGAGCCTCCAGGTGGCTGCCCCCAGCACTTTCTGGCCTGATGTAATAAGGTGGAGCAACGCCCTCTGCGGAGGTCTGAGGCGGAGCGACGCCCTCTGCAGAGGCGGAGCGATGACCTTTGCGTAGGTCTGAGGCAGAGCGACGCCCTCTGTGGAAGTCTAAGGCCGAGCGACACCCTCTGCGGAGGTCTGAGGCAGAGCGATGCCCTCTGTGGAGGTCTGGACCATGTCGTCAGCTGTCCGGCATGCTCAGCAGGACAGAAGAGCTGGGTGATGTCCCCAATCAGGCAGGAAGGCAGAGCTCAGGGGCCAGAGGGACAGCTGTTTAGGTAGGTTATTTAATACCATTTGGTTTGCCATTGATTGTTCATGACGCACCAAAAATACTCAGCTCTCTGCTGGGGGCTGAGCTTCAAAATATCGACCATCTCCGTTGGGTCCTTGAATTTGGGATCTGTGGCAGAGCAAGCCCAATGCTTCTTTTGGCCAGGTTATTCTGTCAGAAATATCATGGGACACGATGCACAGCCAGATTATTTTGTCAGAAAATGCAGGTGAATAGGTAAGTAAGGACCCAAATGCAGGATGTGAACAAGAGTTAGGTGAAAACAGGCTTTAATAAGAAAAGTATCAGAGCAATAGGGCAAAGGAAAAAACAAAGTCCAAAAAACAGTCCAGGGTCTTAACACAGGCGAACAGGGCAATGCAGGAAGAGAACCAAAACCAAAATCAGTGCAAAAAATCCACAAGTTAGCAAACTGAGCATTACAGGGCAGAGCAAAACACAAACCAAAAACAGTCCAGAGATCAAAACCAAAAAAGAGCAGAACAGGGGTCACCAGCAGGAGCAGGAGCAGGCGCAGTCAGGGTGGCAAGAATAATCCTCAGGGACTTTGGAAGCCGGTGAGATAATATGGACTGAAGCTAAAGTTTTGTGTGTCCTTAAATACCAGGAGGTGCGGGAAAAAAACGGAACTGGGTGTGCGCACCATGTGCCCGGAAGATCCTGACACTATCATCCACATACACGTACTAGAAGCAGTGCAGCCAAGAGAAACACTATGAAATGAAGAGAATAAACTGTTGGGAATAAATTAATACAATTTAATGAAACAAATATTAGAATTTAGGTTGTAAATGTAGGTCAGTGCTTCTGATAGTGTTTAGGCCAGCTGAGAAGGCTTTGCTGGCCCTGATGGCCTGCCACTGTAGATAGGTATAAGAATTATCTTCCTGGACTACATATGATTCCCATAACCCACTGCACCATCACATGACAGTCACGTCACTCATCACTTACACCTGTTCTTTTTCACCCTTGAATAGCACATGTATAGAAGTCCCACCTTTCACAACACTCTCCGGATAGAATATGCACATTACAATGCAGTAATATGACAGATACTTGTTACATTATAGTGCAGTGAAATTCTTTCTTTGAATATCTCAGCAATGCCAGAGCACAGGGTCAGCCATGATACAGCACCCTTGGAGCACAGGCAATTAAGGGCTTTACTCATGGGTCCAATAGTACCAGCTTGGTGATACCAAACCCCTTACCTTCCCCTAACCTTGAGAGGAACCAGACTCAAAAGGGGAACCCATTCTTATTTGGGTGATATCAAGTGTGATTATAAATTATGATTAAGATTATAAATCTTAAAACAATACAAAACACCGGATTGAAGACTCTACATGAAGTGAGATCCAAATGGCACTGGTACATCTCTAGATGGTTCGAGGTTGTTTGGGGGGTCAGCATCTACTTCTTTGAAGGTCCATAATCTTCATTAGGTGGGACACAACTGGCGCTGGTGCAACCTCAGGATGCCTCAGGATGGATATTGAAAGAAAAGCAGTAATGCCGAATGTTCAAATGTTACAATAGCATTCTCAAGATGCTTATATCTAAAAGCCATTTGCTATGCCTACTACAAATTTTGTCCAAACTAAATTTAGCTCACATCATACTGAACCCCGCTGCCCATTTCTTTATCTAGATTCTTTGTCCTAAATTCATAAAATTCCTTCACTGCCTGTGGTCAAAACATACATATCATGACTGAAACTTCAAATAATGTTTGAATGCCTTGACCTAAAATTATGACTTTCTGTTGATTAATTAGGCAACAACTACATTTGTGAATGTGCAGCACACCAATTCAGGCTGTTTGTACCACATAAATGCTGCTTGTAGCTTTAATTCTATTATACTTGTCCTATCTGCTTTGTTTGGTAGTTTGATGTGTAGTCAGTAATCTCCTACTTTGTGCCCTAGTTCCAGTGCTTTAGTCCCAGTGTTTCATGCTGAGACACTGTGTTCTTTAATGAGCTATTCACAGGAGAATGCAGAAGATTATTTTAGATTTTACACAAGCACCTTTCTTTCTGTTCATATAAGAACTATTTTAAGGGACACCTTTTTCCTAAAAGTGATATGAATGTATGCAGTTTGCTAGGGACCAGATGGCATGCTAAATGTTCCTTTACATGCAGGATGTGCTCTGCAGAAATTAGTCATGTCTCATTGTTGCAATACAAAACACAAACGTAATCCATCTTTTGTCACTCCCTTCACCTTTTTTACAGTCTTGATAAAAGGAATAATTTGCAAATGCATTAGACCTTTTAAACAAAACCAGGCCATTAATGCATATTTAATAAGAGTTCTCACATCATAGCTCACTACAGAGATTTGCTTTTTATATTAGTCATGCTGGTGATTGATTAATTTTTAGATTCCCACTAAAAGGCCTGCTGAGAGATCAGATGATAAGAATACACCTATAAGTGAATAAGTACCATAATACTGAAAAGGACTGTTGAAAGACATGCAAGAAATAGATTTTGAGTTGCATGTTCATTACTAATACATTCTATTGCACAGTTTGGTCATTCAAGTGTAAAAACTATTTAGAATGATTGACCTATGTCAAATAAAAAATATAGATAGGAACTCGAGCTGCATTAACAACACTTTGGGAACGCCTCTGCATAACCACGCTCTGAACCACGTGTGTAATCTGTTAAATGGACGGGCGCGACATCACCTGTATGGTGACATTACGACCAGGAAGCTAGAAACGCACATGCAGTGAAGATGCTGCTATCTTCTGTTGATCAGGAAGCACTCTGTGTGTGGCTGTGTTTTCCTTTGGACAGGTAAGTGCTGGTATGAAGATGTAACAAGAAAATGGAAAGCACGCAATATTTCAGGCTTTGTGTCTCTCCTTGCTTTCTCCTTGGGGGATATGCACAGTTTGTGTGTAGCTTGTTTGGGAGCAGATCATGTTCGGTCTGCTCTCAAGGGAGCTGAATGCCTGCATTTCGTGCACATGTCTATGTGTATGCTCCCCTGCCCGGAGAGTGCTTTTCGAGAATAGCACTCTTACTAGCATTCCTCACAGTTCTGACCACACTTCCTCCAAGGCGAAGTATCAATTGAGGTTGTGGGATTCGCAAATGGTTCTGGCAGAGGGAATGGAGACAGGCATGTCCCTTTCTCCTTCCTCACCTGCCATATTCTTTCAGGGTTCAAAAGCCTGCTTTTTGGCGGTTTCTTGCCCCGTGAAGAGAGCATGACACTTCACCTTTCTTAATTCAAAAAGGGGTATGAGGGGGCACCATACTGGACGAACCTGTGGACTTGCAGTCCAGTTTGAGGAACTCAAAATAAATGATAAATAATAAAAATTTGAAAAGAGACAGCTAGGGATATTGGCCGGGCTTTGGCAGCCCTGGTGGCTGTCACCTGTGGTTCAAACACTCTAATCTCAGTAATAGAGACAGTGCCTTTCTCCTGGATGCCCCTGTCGTACCAACTTGCCTGTTCAGTAACGTTGTTAATGCTGTTGTCGACAGATTCCAGAAGGCAAAAAGACAGTCGGCAGCTTACCAGAGTTCTCCCCTGACGCTCTCATGGGGCTGCTCGGCAGGCTCAGCCCCAACCAAGTCTAATTGCACATCGTAAAGCCAAAGACTGTCAAAACTCAGGAAAGTGACAGATCTGTAAACCCAGTTCCCCAGCCAGTGCTTCCTTCGGTTTTCGCCCGGAAACGAAGCGGATTTGGGGGGGCTTGCTACCTCTTAGGGGGCCTCTAGAAAAGCTTCAGGGCACCACTCTAGCTGCTCTAGGCACGCTAGAGGTCAGTCTTGAGAGACTGACCCCCTTAGCAGACTATTTGGCAGCCTGGAAACTCCTGCCTAGGTGGAGAGACTGGAACCTTGGAGCTGTGCCCCCTCAGGGGCCACAGCCTCCACACTTCTGGGCGGGGGTGTACTATTGCACCCCATGCTTGAGAGAGGAGATCCCCCTTTAGAGGTATCTCTCAGGGAGGCTGCTCGAGGAGGGCTACCAGGTCCGCAAACCATGGTCATCCCGGCCAACTTGGTGGACTCCATCCCAGCAAACTCTCTCCAGAACTCCACAAAGCAGCGTAATTTGGAAAAAAGCATAGCACCTGAGCGGGCAGTGGGGCTGGAGGAGTAAGGGAGAACCAGAGGGGACAGTGCAACGTCTCTCAAGACATTAACAGGTCCACTAAATTTGCTCCACCATATGAGGATAGAGCCGCCATTCCCCGGGTCTCAACCCCTGTCTCGAACAGGGTGTCTGCTGCTTTGTTTAGGTGGCCCAGGATGTATGCCACTCTCAAGGAGAGGAGCTTCCCTTGGGCTCACAGAAGGCTCTGGCATGCCAGCCTGTATAGGGGGTATGAGCGCAGACCCCCCTGATGGTTGATGTACAAGACCACCAAGGTATTGTCCAAGCGGATCAACACATGGTGATCTCTGAGGTCCAAGAGAAAATGCTTCAATGCTTAAAGCATGGCCAGCATCTCTAGGCAATTGATGTGCCACAGTAGACGGGGTGCTTCCCATAAACTTAGGGCAGAGCAACCACTCATGACGTCGTAAGCATTACGCGACAAGTGGGAACTCCCAACACGGGACCCTGAGATCTCTTCAAACATCTAAGACAACATTGATAGTATGGAGGGGATTGCCCTTCCGTTAGAACCCGTGGATCCTGAGCCACCACTGGGGTCTCATGTGCAGAAGGCCACGTGGAATCACACTAGATGCTGCTGCCATTAGCCTGAGCAGTCTCTGGAACTGCTATACACTAAGTGACCGTCCTTCTCTGACCTTCCTGACGGCTGTGAGGATGGACACAATGCTGGCAGGGGAAAGCTGCACGCGCATTAGAATGCCCATCGAGAGCGGAGTGATCTCATAGACATGCGAGTGCATTGCTTGCAGTTGGCTTCCTCAAAAAACGATTTAGCGTGCGCCGCTCCCAGGCAAGCCACACAAAGCCACACAGCCGGGAAAGTGTGGTTTTTATTCTTGCTCGCCTTAATTTTTTGGGGGACAAACAGTAGACAAACGATTTAAATAAAATGAGAGACACACAGAGAGCTTCATGAACAAACAGAAGCTGGCACTGGCTTCACTCTGTGTGCATTTTAAGTACATTTCTATAGCCATAATAACTGTGACTACAGAAAACAGTTAGCAACAGTTTGCAGTAAAACTGACTACTTGCTAACCAAGGTTTTCGACCTCTGGCTTCTAAAATTCATGCTACAGGAGTGGAAATAACTGCTGTGCAAGACTAATTATTGAAAACCAGCCAGAAAAAATTTTATAAGGAGTCATTGGATTTAGGTCAAAATTGCTTTGCTGTGTGAATAGAACCATTACAGTTGGAACAAATGTAATTAAGTGGTGTGAGTATAGGGTTTTTTTGTTTTCCTATGGCAAATCCTTAAAACACCTTTTAGTATTTTAACCCTACTGGCACTCACATTGCTATTAAACCGTGGAGACTTGTGGCTTGTGCTGAAATGTTCATTCTTACTCCACATATCAGGAATGTAGACCAGATTGCTCCTCACAGTCAGCTTTGAGATCAGTAGAGCAAATCGTTTCAATAAGAGAAACCTTAACCTATAGAGCAGCAAGCAGTGAAACTCCTCTGATCTTTGCAATTAAAAAGTAGACAGATTCTTATATTTGCTAAAATAGACATGTCTTATGGTTTTACTTAAATTGTCGTCTGAATGTCTCAAAGGTTAATGCATTGTCTTTATCAGATGTATTCAAACTTTTTCTATTTGAGAAGAAAAGAAGTGCGTGTGTGTGTGTGTGTGTGTGTGTGTGTGTGTGTGTGTGTGTGTGTGTGTGTGTGTGTGTGTGTGTGTGTATATACGGTCAGCTCATTTTTCAAGTGAAGCATTTAAAGCACCTAAGCTGCTGTCAATCATTCCAGATTGATTTGTCGATTGGGTCAGCTGCCATTTTTATTGGCATGGGGGATGGGGTGTAAAAAACTGCTCTTTTTTATATATATCTTTGCATTCCAGTAATACATGTCTGAATGTTTTATTAAAATATATTCAGCCCCTGATCATTATTTAAAATATTGTGATGTTATTATAAATACCCAGTGCTCCTCTAATTGAAATAGTAAATTAAAGTACTAAAAAAGAATAGGTGTGTTTTTACAGTCATTTTACTGTACGAAGATACAACTATTACAGTCATTTGCTACTTCTGAATTTAAAACAACATAATCAGGGAATTAGCAGGCATCTCTCTCATGCTGTGAAATTGCATAAAATGTATAATTTCAAGCAAAATCAATATGCTGCTTAGAGTTATCTGTGTTCCTGTGTGGGATTTCAGAAAATGTATACATTTGCTCATGCTGTACATTTAAAAACAAACCAGATTTTTTTTCTCTCAATAAAAACACATTTTATTATTATTATTATTATTATTATTATTATTATTATTATTATTATTATTATTATTATTATTATTATTTAAAATTCTGTTACTGAATCAAATTATATTTCTCACATACACCACCATATATACTATATATATACACACATCAAATATATATATATATATATATATATATATATATATATATATATATATATATATATATATATATATATATATATATATATATATGATATGAATAAAACTACACTAAGATAAATCAGTCTACAACTCTGACGAAGACTGATTCTCTCTCTCTCTCTCTCTCTCTCTCTCTCTCTCTCTCTCTCTCTCTCTCTCTCTCTCTCTCTCTCTCTCTTTCTCTCTCTCTCTCTCTCTTTCTCTCTCTCTCTCCATATTGTTCACATTGCTGTCTGTTTATTTATTTATTTATTTATTTATTTATTTATTTATTTATTTATTAAATTTTACATCCAGCTGTACTTCATGCTGTATTACATTGTATTGCAGCCCCTTCATTTATTTACTCATCACTCATTGTGCCATCTTTAAATTCTGATGGCTCATAATTAAGTACTAATAAAAGCTTCTTGAACACAAAAAAATAAATAAAAAATCTTGAATACATAAGTTCAAAAATGTATTACTGTGCCACAGATAGTTACTAAGGTCTTGACAGTATTGCTTTTGATGTAATAATATATCTTTATAAAGTAGTTGTAGCAGGTTCTTTTGACCTTGCAATGTATACATAAATACGTTTTGGGGAAAAACAACAAGGGAGAAAAAAATACGAGGACGCTGTTGCTCTTTGTGGGCATAAATGTATCACAATGACTGCAGAAAAGCATCAATTATTCAGTCTGTTAAACAAGGCCATAGTGTGTAAAGAAAGAATAGACTGGTACAACACAGTTGTGAATACTATTAAATCTAACTATAGCTAAAGTAAGGCATTACAGTGATGATGGCAAATCACATTCAGGAAAAACAAATGATTGCATGATTTTCAGAGTCAGTACACAGCTGGAAATGATATTACATTAAATATGATATTTTATTTATAAACTAGTTCACAAAGAATTTTGAACATTAATGTCATTAAGCAGGTGCTCTGAAACATAAATAAGATATAATAATAATAAAGGAACTTAGTATAATTAAATTATATAAGGCACAAAGCACATATTCATATTATTTTTAAAGGCCGCTTATTGTTTCAGGGAGGCAGGGATGTTTATACTGACATGTATGAGATCCAACGGTGCTGTATATCAAGTACCAAAAAGTAGGTTTAGGCATATAAAACGGGCATTTGTGGAGTGAATTATGAATATGGTTGTGCATTGTTGATTAATTTGGATACATAAATGACTAGGTGGCATAGTGGCACAGATCTAGGGTTCCTGGGCTGATCCTGAACCTACGTTTCTGTAGGATTCCTTTAGGTTCTCAGCTTTCTTCCCATCTCCCTAGTAGGTGGATTGGCTATGCAAAATGTATATATGTATATATTGCAGGTCTTAAAGTCTTGGGCTAGATGTCATCTGCACCTCACAAGCAGGAACACAGAGGAAGTAAGAAGAGCATTAATTCCTCTCATGTATATGACAGTGACAAAATACCTGCTGCTGCAGTTAATAAGTCCATCCCCATTTGGAATGAAATAAGCTTAAATCTAAGCTGCAAGAAAAATGTCTATCTTCTTTTTTTCTCTTTCATTCCATCCCCATATGTGATTTGAATTAATAAGAATACAGCTGATGTAATGAACAGGATTTTCACAAGATGCATGAATTGAGTTTTTAAATCTAGTTAACATTTCAGAGTAGTGTGATTGCTAGAGTAGTAAGGTTGCCTAATAGGCAAGGACAGCTATGTGATCCTTTTATAAGAACCCAATTAAAATTTAGAAGGGCTTATTGCAAAACATGACTGTCCTAAAGTCTTCTTGAGAACCTAATTCAAATGAATTAGATTTATGTGGATATATAATTTTGTTACACTGCTTTCCAGGTTAACTTATGTTAAATTGTATGGATATGTTACCTTAAGCACAATTATTTATAATATGTATAGCAGACCCATGAGTATATGTACAGTATATAGAGTTTATAGCTTATCAGAAATGTAATGAGATAAGTAAGAAATGAAATGCAGGGCTAGTTTAAACTGACAGACTATGATAAATACTCTTTACAATAATGGTTCAGAAAAAAAACCAAAAAGTTTCAACATACTGTACCTTGAGGTGGATACACCTCCCAAGCAGAAAACCACATTAAATACCTTTCCTGTCAGCCATGACAAAGGACAGGAAGTGTACAAGCCCTTGGCATGTAGTGTATGAACAGTACATGTTGGTTACACACTGCAGTTTGTACAGTGGTTGTTTAAAATGATATAAATTTTTAAGGTGCAATTCTGAAGTCTCTGATGATCTTGTTCAACAGAAGAACTATGGTTTGGAAACACAAAGCCAGATTTCCAAATGTGTCAGAAAAATCAGTTTCGGCTGCAAACAAAACAGATCCAGGAAATGCTATGTATAATTGACAACTGCATTCTAAATCTATCTGTATCAAAAAGAAGAGGTGGCACTCTGTCTGTCACACCCGATTAGTTTCCCTTTTATCAGGAAATGTCAAAATGGTGGTGGAATGAATAGAAAGTCGGCATATATCTTCTGCTACTTAAGCCAAGACTTTCCATCTGCTTAAACCCTATATAACCTAGTAATTTCTGGTTAAACCTTTTACAAAACATATATCAGCTGCCTCTATGCGGATAAACAATGGTTCTACAGTGGTGCTAAAATCATTTATAGTGGTGTAGTTTAATTAGTATTGTTGTTATCTGCTAATCAAGAGAATAATCATCTAGATCACATCTTGTTTAATGCATCACTGCGTTTGTGCAGTTTAAATGTGACAGTTGTCTTAAGATAAAATGATTTAACAGCAGTAGGCAGAACACATTATTTTCATAAACACAGTTTTCCCCTCATTACTTTTTTTTTTATTTATTCTGACATAAAAATAGAATTTTTGCATGACTTTGACATGTTTGTCTCCACATTTTGATTGTATTTAATAGTAACAATGCAATTCATATTAGATTAGATATTAATCTATTAGATTTTATAAAGCGGATAAAACGATTGCCACCTCTCCCATTACAATTTATTAGTTTCTCCGAATGCATATTTCTGCTTTTCAGAAACAAACCATTAATTTTTTTTTACTTCACCTGGTTGACATTCCCGTTTAATCACACAGGTTATGGCATTCCTCCAGTGTTAATCAAGCCAATAACAATTCCCAAATTGCAAACATGTGGTTGTACTCTTGTCCAAATCCAGCATGAATAAGCAGCGTAATTGCATATTCAGATCATTACTTTTTCATGCTTTTGTTTGAAGATTATCTGTTTCATATGCAGGATTATTTTTTCCTATTCATAATCGTAGCTTGATATATTACCCGCTACCTCTCTCCTATTTACCATCAGAAGGACATTGAACAATGGTCCTTCCTCCTTCTTTAAGGAAATAACAAACCAATGTCCATGACTTGCATATTGAGCTTTAAAATTAGCATGTATAACTTAATTTAATTCCATTTTTTAACAATAAATATTGTGGCAAAGCAGCTTTACATAGATTATAAAATTTTATTTTTTTAATTTTCATTTATACATAAGTCTAGGTCAAGCATCTAAGTTGCCTCTGGCAAGGATAAACTCCCTTAGATGGTATAACAAAGAAACCTTGAGAGGAACCAAACTCATAAAGAAACCCATTCTCATCTGGGTGGCACTGAACGGCTAGTCATCCAGAAGTACCGCATCAGGTATTGAATTGGAATAACTGTAACTAAATGTTTATATATTTTTTATTTTGTTTGTTTGTTTGTTTGTTTGTTTAGAATACTTTTGTTGTTTGTACTTTTGTTTTTAAAAAGTAAGAACAAGGAGCTTTGAGGATGGATTTGGACTGTAGTTAATGTCAACAGTCTGCTACACTGACTAAGGAATACAGTTTGCTTTTGATCACCATCACTGCACCCCACAACATCATTTATCTGTAATAAATGGACATTCAGTGCCACCCAGATGAGGATGGGTTCCCTCTTGAGTCTGGTTCCTCTCAAGGTTTCTTCCTTATGCCATCTTGGGGAGTTTTTCCTTGCCAGAGTCGCCACCGGCTCGCTCATTAGGGACAAACCTACACTTATAAATATTATCTTATTAATTTTTTATCACCACATTATCTGTATAAAGCTGCTTTGAGACAATGTTCATTGTTAAAAGTGCTATACAAATAAAAATAAATTGAATTGAATTTTACTTAGTTAAAGGTTTTCTTGAATGACATTCAATGCTGCTGACAGTAGCATTTCTACCTAAAGAGAATGATGCATCAGTGCTTTAGTGTGTCCAGGTCTTAAACCTATTTCCTCTCAAGAAGTCAAAACACACCCCAAGCAACATTCACATAAATTCTAACCAAAATTTCTACAAAAAACATACTTTGAACTTCACATGAACCCCCTTTCAGAACTTTTGCGAAGTTGTATCAGAGTGCAATAATGAGCGCATGTTGTGATGGCAAGAGAGACACTTTCTCTCTTGCCCTGCAGTTCTCATCTTCCACTATTCATGGTTTCCCAGAAGGCGGCACTGACAGATTGCCAATAATTTGGGAGGCTACTGCAACACGTGTGCATAAGTCAAAGTAATGGTTTCCCTATTAAAAAGAAGAAACCGCTTCTCATCATGTGCCCAGTGTCCACCTGAACAAACAGAGCAGTTGGCCTAAAGGAGAGGTGCCCAAACCTTTTTCTATGACGGCCCAAAATTCAAACCTGAATGCAGGCTGAGTCCTGGAAATTTAATTTAAGATAATGTTTGGTACAATGCACTAATAGAGTTGCCAAGTTCCTCCATATATGATTTAATATAAAAAATTTTTTTTATATATATAGAAACATGACTCTGTAATCTGCTTAACTGATGCAATTATATTTTCAAAGTTCTAGTTCAGTAAACCCTTATAGTACAATAAGAAGCAATACATTTTTGTTTAATAGCGTTCAAAACCTAATACATGGCATGGTGGCCCAAATTAAAGGTCACCCACGGGGCCTAGATTGGGCTTCCCTGGCCTAAAGGTTTGATGATTGCTCTGATCTTTAATTCTTATGTTTTTTTGGCTCACAATGGCTTATGTTTCTTTTTTTTTGTGGAACAGACCAGAACATCTCAACATGACACGGCCCCTGGCAGACGATGGTCTAAACTCTAAACTGATCCACTTTAGAGCAAATTAGCAACTAAATGAAACTAGACTTAGTTTCAGTCTAAAAACATGCAATACGAAAAACTTAATTGCTAAATAATTGCATGTGACTATGGTGTAATGTAGTTTTTTGAAATTTGTGAATAGATTACATTAAATGCTATAAAATATTATAAGTTATATCCAGGTATCATTTATTGTTTACCGTAACTATTAGCAGATGCTCTATCACAAAACCTTTCTTTTCTCATCCTCTCTTAAAGATAATAGTAAAAAGTGAGAAAAAAAAAAAAATACAACTTCTCATGTTAATGTGAAACCAAAAAGCACAACATTTTCCCTCTAGTGGCAGAAATCTCAATGTCCAAAAATAAAAATTATTCCGATTGAGTGACTTTTTGCATTGTAGTAAACTAAACAAAAGAATTTGCTTTTGTGACTGCATAGGCTTTAATCTATACAGTTTTCATCTGCTTCATGTTAGATGGTCATAGTATATTGTAAGCTAACCTATGATTTTTATGCCCATGTGTTGCTGTATGCTGCTGCTCACATCTCATATCTCTGTCCAGAAGAGCGAAATCAATTTCTCTCTTGTCAAACTCATAAAACTCAATTTTAGCTTACGCAGGGACATATACTAGGTTAAGCCTTCCAACACTTGTCCTGGGGCTGGGTGGTCAGTGAAATGGAAGTGCTTTATGGTCATAATAAGCATTAATGGGTGCTGGAGATGATTGAATCTGTTTCTCAACATGTTTTTCATGCTGTTGCTGTATCAGTTAGGAATAAAACACTTTTTCACACTGTTGCATCAATGCTTTTCTATTTTGCTTTGCTAAACACTGACAAAAAACTTTCAGGTAAAAGAGACAACAAACCCCAAATAAAATATCTTTCTTAAGAAGCTAAAGCTGAAAGAAAAAAAAATGCACTTTTAATATCTTGAACTAACAATTATAAGATATTAAATATATGCATGGGAATAAGTAACCCTCAAGAAATTCCAATTCTAGGATATAGATCTTGATCAATATGTCATGAGAAAACATTACCTGTCTTCTTAGTTTATACCTTATTTCTCTCTCTCTCTCTCTCTCTCTCTCTCTCTCTCTCTCCCTCTCTCTCTCTCTCTCTCTCTCTCTCTCTCTCTCTCTCTCTCTCTCTCTCTCTCTCTCTCTCTCTGAGAGTGAAGGTGAGTTAACTGCCAGTTCTTCTGAGCTGTTTTTTTTTTTTTTTTTAATAAAAGCTTTTAGTGCTGTTTTAACAATAATGTTTCATTCTATTGCAGTCCTTGACTGTTAACCACTGTGTTTAACTATATGCATTTACTGTAGTTTCAGAAAATGCAATGCTTCCTGGAAACATTACAGTCTAATAAGTTGAGCAGGTGAACACCATGACTCATTTTGCATCTTCACACTGTTCTTTTAGTCGGTTTGTTATTGAAACTAATTAGCTGGAAAAAATAATAATAATAAAAATAAATATATATATATATATATATATATATATATATATATATATATATATATATATATATATATATATATATATATATATATGTGTGTGTGTGTGTGTGTGTGTGTGTGTGTGTGTGTGTGTGTGTGTGTGTGTGTGTGTGTGTGTGTGTGTGTGTGTGTAATGCTGCTTTTTTATCTCTTCGGTAACACTCTCTCAGTCAGGTTGATGCTGGATGATTTACTGTTATAAGGAAAACTCCACCCACTCTTCACTCCAGTAAAATCCCTTAGCAGTCACTGCAATACAGTTCTGGTGTAGCTGCCAAGTAAAAGCAGAACATTGGCACATTTTTGTGTTGATCAGTGTATTCATTCAGTTCTTGTCTGCATTCAGTCCATAGTTCATTTTACTAGCATGCCTCTAAGATAACACGATAAACCTGAGCTGTTTTCGGTTAGTGGTTAATCTCTGTCTCAAGAAACAAATACCTTGTCCTTTCTGTGCTTGGTTTGTCTTGTTATAAATCCTTTTAAGGTCGTTCTGTTTTTTTTTTTCCTTTAATTCAGAAATTAAACTGTGATAAAAGGGTATCTGCGAAAGTGAAAGGGAAAGTTTATAGGTCTGTGGTGAGACCTGTGATGTTGTATGTTTTAGAGACAGTGGCATTGAGTAAAAGACAGGAGGTGGAGCTGGAGGTAGCAGAGCTGAAGATGTTAAGGTTTTTGTTGGGAGTGATGAGGATGGACAGGTTTAGAAATGAGTTTATTAGAGGGACAGCGCATGTACAACGTTTTGGAGACAAGGTGAGGAAGGTGAGATTGAGATGGTTTGGACATGTGCAGAGGAGGGACATGGGGTATATCGGTAGGAAAATGCTGAGAATGGAGCCACCAGGAGGCAGGAAAAGAGGAAGGCCAAAGAGGAGGTTTATGGATGTGGTGAGGGAAGACATGCAGGTTGGGGTGAAAGAGGCTGGGTTAGGGTGAAAGAGGCAGATGAACAGGACAGGGGGGTATGGAGATGGATGATCCGCTGGGGCGACCCCTAATGGGAGAAGCCGAAAGAAGAAGAAGAAGATTGAGAAATTGAACACAGCTGTGTCAAAAATGGAATACTATTTGTAATCGGTTACAAACAGATAATTTCTAGTTGTTACATTTTAATTTTAAGAATTAATTATTTATTTTGGCAACAAGATGCACTTTGTTAATGTTTGATGCATTCATGCATTAGTCCACATATACAGAAAAAGAGAAATATATAAATATGATATAAATGACCTAGATAAAGTGTACTGTTGTGAACATGCAACTGTATAAGAACTGTAGTTAGTGAGGAAACAGTCAATTGTCCTATTACTAATAATCCTCTGAAATATGAGCTTAAGGACAATAAAATCTATTTGTTAACTCGCATGTAATTATGTTATTAATCTTGCACTTTCAACTTATCATCATTGTTTCACTGGGAACATTTGCGGAATGGTTTCAGTATGCAAACATATGAAGACAAAGCTTTTGATATGCAAACAGATGAAGATAGATCTTAGTCCTCCACTTATGTAATAAACATGAGATACAGTAGTTGCAGATCGGGTAAAAGAATTAAGCTTCCATTTGTGCAGCACATCTATAAAAGATTTAACCATTTAAAAATCTACTTTTTGATCTCCAGTGAGTCCATATATCACTTACAATAAACATGTTTCTGTGACTTTTTCTATCATATCTGGCTTAAATAAAATAATCAGAGTGCATCAATTGGAGACTAATTAAACAGTGTCAAACCTCAAAGAAGTGATAGTTGTATCTACAGCGACTGCTGGGAAAATTTCTTTGGCAGTTACTTGAAAGATCTACTGGCCCAAGTGTTCTTTCTGAGAAACAGTGTAAGGGTAAAAATCTATTTTAAACTTACATCACTTGATATTTGACAGATATGCAAATCATTTCACAAAAACTGCATAGCAATTACCAGATCATAAAGTGTAGTTCTGATTTCTGAGCTTTTTCACTTTTTTCCTCTAATAAGAGAATATTTCTGCTTTTATATGAAGTCGTTTTACTGGACTGCTTATAAAAGGATACGGTCACTCAGGTGTCCGCTTTTTCAAAGCAGATTTTTCTTTTTACTTACATACCTTATTACATTGCATGATTTTTCAACTTTACTATGTTTTTATCTCTTTTATTTAGAATATTGTCTATGTCTTTTTAACCTTCCTGCACTGTTCTGTTGCGTTGTGCTAGAAAAGTGAACGTTAAATACCTTGAATTAAAGGCTATCAAAATAATTCCCTAATAATACTATATTTTATATAAACATTATATAACAAGCACCTGAATGCTACAACTTCATTTACCCTGTATTGTGTATAAGTTGTAAGTACACTGCCAGTACAGGGGTTTTTTTTAAACTGAAGTTTCTTATTGTTTTATTGAACCAGCTTGAAGAGCTTTTTTTAAGGCTGACAAACAAGAAGGCTAATCCATTAACCCTATAGATTTAAGAGTGCTAAGATAGTGCTATTAACTGTCAAACATAGATTACCTGACGTATTGCAAGTCCCTAGATAGTGTGATAAAGATTTCATATTTTAGTTCAGTTTTTGTTTGTTTGTTGTTTAACATTTTTACATCTCTTAGTTAATAAAAATAGTTAGTGAACCATGTGCTAATATCTAGCAATGCTAATGAGAGAGACCCAAGTCCAAGTTGGTGAGCCCCATGAGGTTCCATAGCAATTCACATAGAAATGCACTCGTACTTTATTCTGTAGTATAAAATAAAAATGACACTCACCTTGCCAGAACAGACAAAATGTTGCTATCACCAGCTAGCCTTAGCTGTTGGTCTAGCTGTACTCACAACCTTTAGCTCCATGCATTTTTCATGTGGTCTAACATCTACAGGATGAAAAGAAGAAACAAAAAGTCTTCTCATCAAAGAATTCATGTTTATTTGTGCTTGCCAACATTAATTTTTAGTTGATACTCAATGGATACTCAATGTAAGAATGGACAAAATAGCAAAATAATTTCTTCCTTTGTATTCACTGTGTATAAATATATGTAAAAAATAATAATAAAAAGTGTTTTTTTAAAGTGGTTATAGGGGTTGGTGAGTATCTCGGTCCCTGATGTGTAGGTGGCTGCTGTGCTTCACACTGGATAAACGTCCAATTGACAATTTTTTAATTATAACAAATTATCCGACAGTAAACCTGGATTACAGGCAATTCTGGGTCAAATATGGTTGAGTTTATAAACATCCAGTGTAGTGATTGTAATTGGCTGGCAGTGGGCCAATGCTCTGGGGAAAAACAGCCTCACTTGGAAAAAAAAAAGAGTGCCACTAATTATAGTGCTCTGATAGCACTCAGGTCCAGTAGATGAAAGTGTATTTTTTATAGTAACACTATTAAAACTGTTTAAAATAAACTGATTATTGTAGTCAAATCTCACTTTAACTAAGATTAGATAAAGATTACCTTTCTTTTATTTCATTTTATAACGAGAAAGAAGGGGCCTGGCATCCATTAAAGGAGCAGTCTATTAAATAATGAAAATCACACAGTATCTTCCTGTAGCAGTGGTTCAGTAGTTTTAGGGCTAACAGATATGATGCCTGACCCTTATGATCAAACTCTTGATGTCACCCAAATGAGGATGGGTTCCCCTTTTGAGTCTGGTTCCTCTCAAGGTTTCTTCCTCATTACATCTAAGGGAGTTTTTCCTTGCCACAGTCGCCATGGCTGCTCATAAGGACAAATTCACACCATTCACCTTGACTGTTGATTTCTGTAAAGCTGCTTTGAGACAATGTCTGTTGTGAAAAGCGCTATACAAATAAACTTGACTTGACTTGACTTGACTTGACCCTTAAATGCTCAGCCTTGTCACTTAATAATAATACTGCAATCTTCTGTCTGTATTGGATCGTCATTTCAGGCAGTGAAAGGTGCGGGCGGTAACATAATTGTGACCATAATGACGTACTACAATGACAGTATTTGTATTTAAACATTGCTTTATATCGCAAGGGTTACCTTAAAATGTATACAGGAATATTCTGAAACTTGATCAGTACTGTTTAAACCAGTATCCATATCAGACACTCTTTCTATAGCTAACAGAGTTAAAAGTCTGCAGTCTTTCTTATAATATTAGACTTCACCAAACTTTGTGTGAAACTGCAACAGAAGGTAATGCAAACTGGAAATGAATCTGCTATCTAACCCAGTTTCCTCCACTAATTTAAGCTTTCCACTATAATCTAATGTCATTTTACAATTGAATATTCGAATGGACAGCAGGTTACATGCGATGTTCTTATTCATTTTTCAGTCACTTCTCTGACTTCAGTGCCAGCTTTCCCCTTGCCAATTGTTCAGAGCATTACAGTAATGTACATGTTTTTCAAGATGTTCTGTCTATTGCTTTGACCTAGTGGCCACAGCAGTCATAAGCCGAGGTACTCATTTTACAGCACCTCTGGGTTTTTTGTTTTTCTTGGTTCACCGAATATAAGAAAGTCTATCAAGTCCATCAACCTACCTGAGCTTGTGACCCAAAAAAGATTGATTAGATTTAACCTAATACAAAAAAAAAAAAATAATAATAAAAAAAAACACATATTGCCATAGCCTTTGGCTGTGCAGTGCAACAGAAAGCTTTTTGAGAACAGAAAATAGTCTTTGCTGCATCTGTGGCCGGGAGCCAAGGGAATAAAATTGGCCAGGCGATCTGGGTTGAAGCGATGGGGGGGGCCCCAAAAACAGGAAGAAAGTTTGAATTAAGTTGATGAAACCTGACAAGATAAATACTAGAAATAATCAATACTTGAAGTAAATGTGTGTGTGGGACTCCCACCCATGGATATTTTTCCTTCTACCTACCTAATGAACTGATTTGATCTAGGGTTAGAGTTAAAAAAAAAATAATAATAAATTATCTGTGACTTTAATCAGAGTGATAAATAAATAGCTAAAGCTTAGGTTAAAAAAAAAAAAAAAAGAAAAGAAAAATAAATTGTTAAAAGTTTTTCACAGATTGTGTATTCTTTGGAATTTCATTCTTTATTTATAACAAAATACTATAACCTAATAACATAACATAAGATTACCTCAGCAAGAAATTCAATAAAATAAGTAGTGGGCTAAGCAATAAGGTGCATAGTCAACCTATTTTTATTATACTATTTCTTTTTCTTTTTTTTTTTCTTCTTCTTCTTTTTATTAATTCTCTTTTTATTAATTCTTTAGTCACTTTTGTCAACTTTTACATTTTTTACACATATATTTCTACTTTCTACTTTTCTACATTTTCAAAACAGGCTCATTACTTTAGTTTGAATCTATTTAGTGACATGTTCAATATTTTTTCTTCTCATTGCAAACCATTTTCAGCCTATCAACCTATTTTAGTGTATGGCTTTTTCAAACTAGTGGCTATCACACACTACAGATGTAGGCTAGCCTATAAAGCTTACAACGAGCGCGGCAGAAGGCAAGAAGAAGTAGGTGGCTAACGTGGATGAGACAGCGGGAGTCAGCGATGTGAACATGACTGAATACATTCATTAGATACCTACATTTTTTAATATTTTGTATTAATATTTTATGATGTGAGATCCAGTTACCAGTGTGACACTTAAACAGGTAGTAGTAATAGCAAATTTTACTTTAGCAAATTTTACTTTAACTTAAGTAAAAAAGTGTAGTGAGTACTCCAACTTTCACCAGACTCTTTTAAAACATGAGTATCTGTACTTCTACTTAAGTGAAGGATGTGTTTACATTTGCCATCTCTACCTATACCTCTACCTATAGAACCAGCTTATAAAATTTGTGAAATTTGGCACACCGAGAAGTGTCTAAGGAACATTCTGACCAAATCTTGCCAAATGGTGCCAAAGTCATGAAAGTGAAGCTCTATCTTGGCACAGGCACCCAAAAACCCCAAATCATTATTGAATCCCTTTGCATTTACATTTGCATTTACATTTGCAGCATTTATCAGACGCCCTTATCCAGAGCGACGTACAAAAGTGCTTTAAATTTCCAGTAATGAATAAATCTACACTGGTACGCAAGATTACAAACTTAATATAAATATAACTCCAATTCTACAAACTTGGAAAGTGCTAATTTTGGTATTTAAGGAAGAGGTAGGTCTTCAGTCGTCACTTGAAGATAATCAGGGACTCCGCTGTACGGACATCTAGGGGAAGTTCATTCCACCACCTCGGTGCCAGAACAGAGAAGTGCCTTGAAGTGTACTTACCTCTCATTCTGAGAGAAGGTGGTACCAGTCGAGCAGTGCTGGAGAATCTCAGACAGCGTGGTGCAGTGCGAGATGTGATGAGGTCACTGAGGTAAGATGGTGCTGGTCCATTTTTGGCCTTGTAGGCAAGCATCAGTGTTTTGAATCTGATACGTGCAGCTACTGGAAGCCAGTGAAGGGAGCGCAGCAGTGGGGTGGTGTGGGAGAACTTGGGCTGATTGAACACAAGTCGTGCAGCTGCGTTTTGGATCATTTGCAGTGGACGAATAGCGTTCAGGGGAAGACCTGCCAGCAGAGAGTTGCAGTAGTCAAGTCTTGAAATGACAAGAGACTGAACAAGCACCTGGGCAGCCTGTATGGACAGAAATGGTCGAATCCTTCGGATGTTATAGAGAAGAAATCGACAAGAACGAGCAACATTAGCGACATGTGGGAAGAAAGACAGTTCATTGTCAATAGTTACCCCAAGGTTATGAGCAGTGGCTGAAGGGGAGAGCAGAGAGTCATGAAGTGTTATTTGGAGATCTTGACCTGGAGATGAATCACCTGGAATGACCAGCAGTTCTGTTTTGCTGGGGTTTGCCTAAAGTTATGGTTCTGCTTTCCTGTGATTGATTATTAAACAATTATACTATAGTGCATCTATGATAATGTCACTTACAGAGTTTGTGTGCTTGGCCCCTGAAAATGCTGCTTCACATATGTGGCATACATTGACAGTATTTTTTTTTTAATTTACTGAAGAATTGTCTACTTCTATGATAAAACTGGTTAGACATACTCTAGGGTGCCAAAAAAATAAAGTACTGTACCAGTGCTTAGTTTCCACTCCAAGCACTGCAAATAATGGATGCCATTTTTACAGACAAATTCTACAGGAATTCTTCAAATATGCCTACAATGTGATTTAGCCTTTTACATTTCAGCAAAATCTGGCTTGACAAACATGGTTGAAGAAATATTCAGGAACAAAGATGCATTACATAAACCAGGTGGCAGATGAGACCCTCTAGTAAGCTACATCCAGTTCATCTCAAAAATGGTGATATGAAACTGTCCCTGAATCTGAGCACAGGTGATGGATGTGGGCATTAGGTGGCTCTGTGGGTGACATCGTTTTACGATTCCAGACTGTGTAAATCTATTTCATGAAGGTGTATCTGACATGCAATAAAATTAATATTTGTTATTATTATGGAAATAGTAGCTCTAATATCTGCCATCAGGGACAAAAGACCATGTAATCATTTCAATTCAGAAACATTTTTTTTATAAAAAGCTTACATAGGGTTGTTACTCATAAAGGCTGGATGCAATATTCATGCACTATTTGATTTTCTGAATCATTTATAAAATTATGTTTCATTAAACAGGAAACTCATTTAATCAATAGTTAATAATTTCATCCATAATTAATGACTTTTTGGTCACATGTTTAGCTTAAAAATATAAGAAATTTGAATGAATATGAACAAAAGTATGAGGTTAGAATATTTGTACTGAAACTGTACAAAAACACTGAAAAAAAAAGACAATGTCAGCATGTACAGACACACAAACAATTCAATTCCAGCTAATTCTAGTGTTACTCTAACAGTTATATATTATATATACAGAAATATCAAATTGCCAAAAGGCAATAATGTGCTTTAATCTAGGAGTGTTAATGCGTCTGTAGCTCCTAAGACTCTTAAAAAGCCCACTTTGACTTGTAATGATTGTTCCACAGGTAGATTCTATTTCAAATACAGTATGTGTAATTTTAATTATATCTTATAATATATAATAATATTAATATTTGTAAGTAAATAAAAAATCAGTGACCTGGTATCTAGATATTTTATTAATTAGCTCTGTCCTCTTACTCTTACTTTTAGTGTCTCACCTTAAAGAATATAGAAAATGACATATTTCATTTAATGCTATTGTTCTTGTTTGTTTAAGAATCTCGTTGTTAGATTCAGAGTAATTTCTTTCACCTGAGCGCTAACACATTAAGTACCTCAGCTAAATAGCTTTAACATTCTAACTTAATTGTCTTATCAGCAGTATCTTGAATAAGAAAGAAAGAAAAAAAAACAGTATTATGTTCTCTGACCCAGCAGGAAACCTGACAGATCCATTAAGTGGTCTGTGACGCAGACTTTGTTAAGAGCTCCTCAATATGCCTAGCTGCCAGAAAAACCGCAGTTAAACATTAGCCATGACCTTTGCCTCTTGAAATGTAACTAATACAGCCTCCTGCCAAGACACAACCAACCACACTGTGGGTATTTAATTTCTGCCAAGCTAGTGAATTACTCATTGATACATTTTTCATTGTTTTCTGTTAGAGCAGTGAGTTCAGTCTTCAAAGAAACATGGATGAAGATCCATATACTCGTTTTGCCTTTGTTCTGATGTACTGAAAATTAAGCCATGCCATAGATGCAATTAAAATTGGCACCAAGGAGAAACTATTTGCAGTTACTACCAGTTTCATTACTGGTGATTGTTTTTATTATATGATTGCTATCTTGGGAAGTGGCTAATTGTTGGTAGTTAGTATTGAATTGAGTTTAGTATTGAATAGCTTGCTAGTGAACCTAGCTATTTGTTTTAATGACACAATATAATGTCACCAGGTTTGCACATAGTTACCATCATAAATATGATCACAAATTTGTAACAATCCATATTGAAGAAATGTTTTGTGTTATGACAGTAAAAAGAAGTATCTGTTATACTTAATTGTTATAAAAACAACAATTTGAGATGCCCACCCAGGTTTCCCTCTACTTTCTAGTAAACATGGCTTAGTTACAAAAAACAATTTTAGTGACATTTTCTATTCATTTGTCCAATCAAATTGAAATTGAACCTAATATTAGCTATCTTGCTATCAGATTAACTATTAACTGATAATACTTATGTTATATTGTAAAAAAAAAAAAATAAATGTTATATGTGTAACAATATATATATATATATATATATATATATATATATATATATATATATATATATATATATATATATATATATAGAGAGAGAGAGAGAGAGAGAGAGAGAGAGAGAGAGATTCTTATCTCTGTTTATTTATCTACTTTTATAGTCCGCATGTACATTTATGGCATTTTCGCAGTACCCCTTTCCCAGAGCAACTTACAGCTGAGCACTTGAGGGTTAAGGGCCTTCCTCAAGGGCTCAGAAGTGGCAGCTCTGTGGTACAGGGATTTGAACTTCCAATCCAGAGTCTAATGCCTTAACCACATACCTATCAGCTCAGTAGCCACAAGTCTTCACTTTACAAATGAAGTGTCCATATTTCCAAGTCAGTAACCTCTTTGTAAAAACATTTCACACATTAAACCATATAAATGCGATTAAATGGGATAGTTGCCTTCCTAAACTAACTTAGTATGCATGGCCATATAAACAGGACATATGTTTTGTGCTTTTGACATGGTTGCTAAATGCAGCTTGTTGGGATGAACAGGTTTCATTGGAAGTTTGTGTAATGACAGACAATACAGTAGTGAAAAATGCTTTTTGCTTTGTTTTGTTTTGTTTTTTACTGCATGTAGGAGGTTTTCTCAAAAAAGAAAGCCTCAAAATGTCATCCATCTACATCTAATGACACATGTATGTCTTTGGGGAAAAGAACAGACAGCACTCCAGTGTGGGGAAAAGGTCATTCAGAAAAGTAAACACTCAACAAGTGTAATTTTGCTGGGTCATTGCAAGAGGTGCTTTAGAACACAATAAAGCAATTGCCAGCAGAACTCTGCTCACCTTGCCATAGTCAAAGCCATTTTGCCTTTTTTCTAAGCATAGTAGTCACAAGTACACTCAATAGCACTTAATTTTTCAGTTCTGGTGAAGTTCTGAAAAATACATGTGGAGCCTCGGTGGGTAAGGCAGAAAAACCTAACAGAGGAGTCAAATATTTTTCTATAATAACACTCTTGTGGATTTTTTAAATTTAAATGTAGGCATGCATTATTCAGTTTTATTTGATTATTGCAAGTACACTTGCTGTACTTGATGCTCTGCTTGATCATTTATCATAAGCATTATTCTTAATTTTGTCAATCATAGATAAAGTGATTCTAGGCATACAATTGCATCTAATTAGAGAAAGAAATGAGAAGCAAATGTTGATTAAGCATGGTAATATATCCAGCATTTGTAGAGCTGAGTATAATTGAATAAAGGAAAAAATATATAGTGTTTTGTTTACAAAGCACAAGATTGATTGGCAGAGCAGCTGTACGTACAACACCATCAATTTTGTGTGTCTGCAAAGTTTAAAGGTTCTTGAATGTTCTTAGCTGCTGATTAAACAGCTGTGATCTTTTGTACCTAGTGTTTGTAACCAATAGACAACTGAAAGCTTAAAACGTTTTTTTTTCTTTTATTATTAAGTAACCATAATCTATTTACAGCTTACCTAAGTTTGATAAAATTTCTATAAAAAAGAAGCAAAATTCCCTGCAGGTATGAACACCCTGAGAGAAAATACATTTCCTTAAAGGCTCAAGTGAGATATAAAATATCCCTAAATTTTCTTAGGACATGAAATAGATTTCGTTAATGACATAAAAAAGACGAGACTTTTCTGAGATTAAAGGGCTCCTCCTGATCACAGGGCAAAAGCTTTAAGCAACTGCTTAAAAAAAGAAAGATTTTTTACAATGTATTTTTTTCTGTTTGTTCACTTGCACAGAAAAAGGTTAAGATGATATTTCAGTATAGACATCTTTGATTTTTCTTGCTATATTTCCTCTGAATCTGACAATTCGCCCCTTTTAGCTTGATCTTCCATCCAGAAAGAGTGAAAACTGGCATGCACTTCCTTTCAGCCACATAAAGCCCACCTTCTTTTAGAACTTCTGCTCATGCTACATGACAGGGCCCTTGGGCACCGAGGAAAATGCTTTCTGCACTCTACCATATGCATTAACTCATAGATGCTGACACAGAAGGGGGAATTACGAGACAGTGAGCCAATTGTGCTTTATTGATTTTTATTTTTTAAATGAATGTCTAAACAATAATTAGTTAAATATTTACTTGGGATGGAAAATGTTTGACTGCTGATGCAACAAATGTTCTGTTACTTGTGAAACAAGTACATGATATTTCAAATTAATAATAACAGGTTAATTGAAGGAGATATATGCATATAAAGATTTTACTTAGAATTCAGGTTTCATACTGGACTTGTTTGATGTTGTCAAGTAAAATTATACAGTTTTATTAACACATTTTTAAGATGCCATGTTTTATAGCTGTGCACAGCAGTTTTCAGTTTTTTATACTTTTATGGTTGCAGAAAAATAATATAATATTTCTAACTTGGTTGGTAATGTTATGAGCCCTTTTCTCCTTTTTTGGTTGATAAAATGCGTTCTTTTGGGCTAATGTAATGCAATAGATTAATCAAGTAGGATGCGCCACTAAATTAGGTTCATTTATTTACTTATATAAAGTATATGTAACATAATAAATGTGCTCACTAGAATAACATGTCTAACTACAGTATAACTAATGCTGTTTCTTCTAAGTAATACACTTGAGGGTAAAAGATTGCATACCCCACAAATAAGAGTATTTATTCTCTTCATCTTTAAACGATTCATGTTGCCATACAGCTCTTTTGCAAGTCAATTATAGCATCTAATTTGTGCATATCGGAGGTAATTTCAGGTAAATCGAATATAAAGTTTTATATTTCATATTTTTATATTTATTTCCTATTGAATTTTCTATATCAGTAGTCCAGTGGGTCAAAACTATACACACATAAATGTATTGAATTTTATAGACTTTTGATTGGCCTATTTGGGATTTGCAATTGATACAATGGAAAACTTTAAACAACTTTAAAATAAAATCAGGACAATCAAATTTAACACAAACATAATACATAAAACAATTGTATGTAGATTTTATATAAAAAAACAACTACATCTTTTCGAAGTTGGGATGCTGGGTAAAATGTACATAAAAAGGACTGCTATGATTTGCAAATCCCATATTTTTATTCACAATAGAACATAGAAAACATATTACAGGTTTAAAGTTAAGAAATGTACCAATGCCCCCAAATTTACCTTAATTTATCTTCTTATTTCTGGAAATTTTACATTTCCCCAATTTTGGTTATAATTGATATTTTGGTTATAATTGGGATCTATAATTAATTTATTTTTGGTTGCTACATAGTAGACTTGCTGCCATATATTTATTTTTAGTGGTTAGTGTATGCCATATATTTTGAGTTTAGTGGTTAGTGTGTGTTTCTGTGCATCTTTTGTCTGTGTACACATTTTGTTTCTCAAAATTTCCAACGACCTCCCAATAAACATTTGATTGGCTAGGCGTGTATTTCCACTTTGTGTCCAGTGTTCCCAATGTTCCCAGCTTGATTAAATTAAGTTGTTTTGTCATACATTGATTCGTCTCTAGGTAACGTATGTAACCCTAGTTCCCAGAGGGAACGGGACGCTGCGTCGAAACCCTTTTGTACCACCTGCCGTTGTCCACGCTCTAAACCACGTGTAAAATCTGGCCAATAGGCAAGTCGCGACGTCATCAACCAGGAGCTACAAAATGGCTGAGCGATGATGGCGACATTAGCTTCTGCTTGTTCAGGTAAGCGTTTTGTGTGTGAGATTCTGTTCAAGCATGGTTAACAAACAAAAATACTGGCTGTGTGTTCATCCTTGCCCCCGTTTCATTAACGGAAGGACACACATGATCGGTGCGTTGTTTGTTTGGGAGTGGATCATGTTCAATTGGCTCTCAAGGGAGTCGATGGTTAGCATTGCAGCCACATGGCCATGCACATGCTTTGCTCCTGGAGAGTGTTAATTGAGGAGAGTGCTCTCCCTCACGGCTCCAGCGCTGCAAGTGTTCGTGGGGCTTGCAGGCCGGTCTGGCAGAAGGCATGGAGTTGGATGAGTCTTCTCCGGCCTCGCCTGCTGGGTCAAGCGCCTGTTTCCTCAGGGGTTGCATGCCCAGCAGCTGCTTCTTCTCCCGGTGCGAGCAGCACGGTGCTCCACATTTCTCCCTCCCAGGAGGACGAGATAATGGACGCTAGCGCGCCTGCGGACTCCTCACACCCTGTGCTGCATAAGGACCATTTAACCATTTAGGTTGTGATGCGGGCCGTGTCCAAGCTCGAGCTAGCTTGGCCGTTCGAGAAGCAAAAGCAGCGTGCACCCAGTAAGCTGGATGAGCTCTGCCTGCGCCCCGTGTCACATCCTCCAGGCCAGGGCCTACCGTTCTTCCCCTGACCTGCACATCGAGGTGTCCAGGTCCTGGGAGACCCCGTACGCGGTGCATACTTTTCCCAAAACTTTGCAACGCAGCACGAAGTTCCCAACTGGGTAACTTTGTTGCACCAAATTTTTTTCATACAATTTTTTCAACACTAAGATTCTTCAACACATCTTTCTTGCTTATCGCTTTTAAAACTTCTAGGCATATAGGCATTAAAAGGCACAACTTTTTAATGGATTTTCTTTTAGAATGATTTTGCTGCACATTAATTCATTGAAAAATGTTTTCCAAAGATAATGTTTTTAAGCAAGTACAAAAGAAACAAATCATGTTAGAGTTAGACTTCTTCCTCCATCAATCAGCTAAAAGTTTTAATACTTTTTTTACTATTGTTTCCTCAACACAGGCAAATATTTCATTAATTCCTAACACGAACTGGTGATATACTGAAGCACATGGATGAGTTTACACTTACTTTTCACCACGCACAATTATCATTCACAGAGCAAAGTTTATTGCGGGATGAACTACATTGTGCCTTTATCAATTAACATGTACTTTCATTAGCCTGGTTTAATTATGAAGAAGGACCCACATTAGCATTTAAATGGTCTTCCTTTATTTCTTAATGGAAACAAAGAAACATTCTGTAATTCATCCAACCTAACTGAGAATCGAAGATATTTTATATTTAGATATTTATATTTGTTACATTAGAAGATTGTTTACTGATTTGCTATTAATTTTGAAAGTCTCAGTTTTGCCATTGGAAAAAACCCTGAAAATTTATTTTGATTTAGAATGTCAATAAATCTTAATTGAAATTACAAACATTTGTACAAATGTACAAACGTAGATAACAATTTTA
This sequence comes from Silurus aristotelis, assembly GCF_946808225.1. Taxonomy (NCBI): domain Eukaryota; kingdom Metazoa; phylum Chordata; class Actinopteri; order Siluriformes; family Siluridae; genus Silurus; species Silurus aristotelis. Next base: position 10,904,251 of record NC_139596.1, read on the forward strand.
TAATGCATTTGTTTATTAATCTGATGCATATTGGTAGGGCTTGTTGTAGACCCTAAAACACTGGCTGCACAATGGGAAAAATACCCTGGATGAGACTCCAGTTCATCTCTTCAAGGAATCACCTTCTGTATTTGCATAGCAATAAGTTTCAGTGGTGAAGAGCAACAGTAGTGAAAACCTTTGCTTTTACTTCTCTACATTGTAATGCATAATAACAGTTTTTTGCTTCACTATATTTTAGACATTGTGAACTTTGAAGTAAATACATGCATTGAGTTACAAGCCTGTTAGTACTTGCTAGAGTTTGTGTGGAGTAAGGGTTCTCTCTCCTGTGTGCCTGTACCAGTAGAAAAAATATTTTCTTGAAAGTATGATGCACAGGAGACTGTAAACCTTGAAATATAGTTCTCATAGATCAGTACATTCACTATTAATACTTAACCATATTCAATATCAGCTATGTTTGTACTTTTACTCAAGTAGACATGTCAAGGAAGTACTTTCACAAGAGTCATATTTAAGCAGGGGATGTGTCCCCAAGTACAGGAATGGTTCATATAATCAAAAGGCAAATTACCAGCTTGAATCCAATGTTATGTATCCATATTTTGTGTGTAAGACTCTAATACCGGCACCTACCATGATTTTATCATAGATGCAAATAGGGTTCATTGATCTCTCAGTATGAAGTCCAACAATTTTGGAGTTTTAATGCCAAAATCGCAGATCATCATGAGACTCATGAGGCAAACATCAACAAAAGAGAGCCAAGAAACAACTGTTTTAGACAGTATGAGCTCAATAACAAATGTCCTGACAGACAACAGAAGAACATTAATGGGAGCAGAAAAAAGAAGCATTTTAAAAAAGAAAAGTGAAATAAAAAAGGAGTACTGTCTAGGAAATGCATATAAACCAGCATGACATTTGTAGGTCTGCCATAAAATACAAACCTCTTATTTAAAAAACATTAAAAAAAAAAAACCTAACAGGATAAGACTAAACTCTCAATGAACTTTATCCTCTCCAAATAATCTATCCAAACACTAATATTTGGTTGATGTTTAGTCTAAATAAATGAAAGCTTGTGCATTCTTAATGAGTTTTGTTTGTTACTGTCTTCCTATCAGGATTTGTTACAAATCCTTGTGGCTGATATAATACACAGCCTTTACTAGTTTCTAAAGAAAACTTTCATTGGCATTTCTATAAAAAGAAAGAAAGTAGAATGAAAGGTCATGTATGTAATCTCATTTTATAAGTGAGTAAAGATCCTGGGTCACTTGGATTAGAGGACAAACCTGACGCTGAAAAAAAAAAACCTTGGATCATTTTTTTTTAGTATTATTGTTTTTTTTTGTGTGTGTGTGTGTGTGTAATGTAGAGGGAAACATTCAGATGCCGCACAAGTATGGTTACGATCATGAAACAAACAGGAACCTGGCTGTCCTCCATTCAGTCATACAAATACAGTTACATAATGTATGTAACCTTCCATTTTGGGAGGCAGACAAAATCAGTCACTGTGGCAAATTGCCAGAGCTTTAGTTACATTGAACCACATATATAATCATCTGCACTTTCCATTTCTCTACCCTCTTTTGCACCAAGTACCCACTTTGTGCATGATCCTCCCTCAAATGCATATGTATGAGTGAGAAATAGCACTTTGCATACTGCTGCATTCACAGCGCTTAAATTACAAGAGTTTTTCCACTCAGACTGCAGATTAATTACACCTAAAAATAGGCGTAAACAGCACAGTAAACCAAGCTCTTAGAGTGTTCCAAATTACCTGAAGTCACCCTACAGTAGAGTAGTTATTATGGCTTAATTTAGATTTGCATGCTTTGGAAAGCAAGATGATCTGATTTATTATCCAAATACTGTCTCACATTATTTTCTATTCCTGATGCACTTAGCAAAAGGCTGTTTCATATCACAAGTAAGATTTTAAGTATATTTACTTCATAAATATGTATTATATATGGTTTATATATTACCTATGTTTGATGAATATAGAGATTTTTAGATGTAATAGATAGATAGAGATAAAGATATCTATTCCGTGCATGGAAAAAAGATTACCTTGTCATATTAGAGCACATGATTTCAGCATTTTGAGATTTTACATCCACAAACAGAAACCAGTCTGTCAGTCAAACATCCGGCTTTGCAAAATGCCGATAATCAGATACTTCCTCTCTTCCTTCACTTGTTCAGATAGATCATTATACGAATCCATGTTACACTAAGCAGTACATAGACCTTGTGGTAAAGCACATGATACAATGTCATCAGTGTGC